>NC_135505.1:52831101-53131101 GCF_052857255.1 Amblyomma americanum | reverse complement strand
GTGTCCATAAAATTGCATATCCAGGCCTCGGGTGCGGCCTGATCTCGGTGACCAGACCTCCCAACGCCTTCCTTCACCAGAACAGGATTTGGCCAGCCTGGTGTAGTGCATGGCCAAAACTTCCTATGAACAATTTGGGTGTATTACCTGACAACTTTAAAAGCTTTGTCCTCAGTCAAAGTTCTATAATTGTTGAACATTGCTTAAAGGTTTGTTATATTTATTTTCGGACCAATGATAATCCTCTGCCTGTCTTGCTCTTTGATCTTACTTTCGGCTTTCCCGCGATTTCCTTATCAGGGAAACATCATCAGTAAATCAAATATATCATTCATTTTACGCTGAATTTTCATTCCACCTCCTCCCTTTGCGTTTTTGTCAATACATACTGCAGATGTACGGTGAATATTGTCACAAATGGGTTGCAGAATTAAGGGGCTAGGCACAAGCCGCAAGGAATCAAGCAGTGTCCCAGCTGCAAAGAGCGCGCGCTGCTCACTTCTTTGTCCTCAAGGCGCCGCCTGGGGTCACCTAGCGGCATTATTCTCCCTCCCCATCCAGAAAAAGGAAGCAAATACGTGGGCGCATTTGGAGCGAACGAGGTGCCCGTTACTGCGTTATGTGCGGCTTCATACGCAGTACATGCACGACCTCAGGCTGCGGTCGACGGAGCGAACTGGGGCAGAGTGCCATCGGGGAGGACTTCATACGTCACATCCGTGATGCGGCGCAGCACTCTGTAGGGTCCAAAGTAGCGGCTCAGGAGCTTCTCCGACAGGCCGGGGCGATGTACCGGGGCCCATACCCACACATTTTGTCGTCGGGGTGGTACTCGACGTGGCGATGTCGTTGGTTGTAGCGTTCTGCATCCGTTGTCTGCTGCCGGCGGATGTGTATATGGGCCAGTTGTCGGGCTTCCTCTGCGTGCCGAGTAAATTCCTCGGCGTCTGGCGTGAGCGCCTGGTCGTCAGTGGGGCACGGAAGCATGGCGTCGAGCATCGTTTGGACTTTATGGCCGTAGACGAGGCGAAACGGTGTAAATCGAGTCGTTTCCAGAATCGCCGTGTTGTAAGCACACGTCATATATGGGAGGATCTCTTCCCAAGTCTTGTGCTGTACGTCGACGTGCATTGCGTGCATGTCTGCTAAAGGATTGTTGAGGCGCTCCGTGAGCCCGTTTCACTGCGGGTGGTATGCAGTAGTCTTGCGGTGGTTCGTGTGACTCAGCTGGAACACCTCGTGCATGAGCTGCGCTGTAAACGGGGTGCCCTATCGGTGATGACGGAGGACGGGGCGCCATGTCGTAAAACAATGTGGTGTATGAAGAAGCGCGCTATTTCAGAGGATGTACTGCGTGGCACCGCCTGGGTTTCCGTATAGCGCGTCAAATAATCAGTCGCAACTAGAATCCATTTATGGCCAGAAGAAGACACAGGGAATGGGCCCAGAAGATCAATGCCGACTTGGTCAAAAGGTGTGCGAGTTGGCGCAATTGGTTGGAGCAAACCTGCGGGCTTGAGCGGTGGTTACTTACAACGTCCTGCTCCCCTCCGTGCAGCCAAGGCAGCACCGCATCCCGAGTGATCGAGAATCCCTGCGCAGAGCGGACGTCTTGCGTGGCCCTGACCGCCGGCGTTTGTGCTTCCACTGTGGGGAGCCCGGTCACCTGTTCCGCCGGTGCCAATATTGAGAGCTTGGTCTGCAGGGTTTTCCCTCCGATGCGCCAAGGCCCAGGTTTGGACAACGGCCCCATGAGATTGAAGAGTACCTGACCAGCAACTTGTGTGGTCCATGGCGTGCCGTCAGTCCCGATCACCGTCACCTCGTCGTCCATCGTTTTCACCGAATGTGCAGAACTCCTCGGTAGCGACGGCGAACCGCTCGCCCAGCCTTCGCCGGGAAAACTGAGGACAGCGACCTCTGGGGGCGTGGTCGCTGGATATCGACGCTCTAAAGACCTCCTGACGATGCAGACGACGCAGACATCCGATGATAGAGCTTTGATGACGTCGACGACAGCAGCTCAGCTAAAGGACCGCTTCTTCCTCGACATACCCACAACCTCCATCACAAAATGTCACTAATGGGTTGCAGAATCTAGAGGCTAGGCACAGGCCGCAAGGAATCAAGCAGTGCCCCAGCTGCAAAGAGCACGCGCGACTCACTTCTTTGTCCTCAACGCGCCGCCCGGGGACGCCTGGCGGCAATATTACTTGAAAACTCGAGTCTTCCTGCCCGACACATTTCCTGACTGACATTTGAGCACTTCCGTTATGGACGGTGGTGGAGCTCTGCAGCAGATATAGATAATATTCTGTACATTTTATATATGCCTTCCCTTTGCCCTAATTTCGAAACACGCTTATAACTACCGAGGCCACAGCTCCGTCAACTCCTTTCTGTTATCATATGAATATTATATAAGGGTCGGTTATTTTCTTCTCATATCTGAGTTCATGAAATAAATATGCATTATTTATAGCAGCCTTTATGCAAGCCAGACTGGTACGTTGGTTGTCGGGAATCTGAGCCGATAAAATTCTACTGGCGTCTACCTTAGCAAGGAAATTGAGGGAAATCGACAGTCAGCTGATCAGTCCTCAGTTTTTAATTCCTTGCCATCCCCTACTTGTGTGTATCTGCTGGGGTTCCTGCGCGTTTGATGTCATGAGTTAGCTCATGAACAAAGTGCCCAAGTTCTTTAAGAAATCTGTCCAGAATTCTTAGAAAGACCGTGTAATTTCAAAACGCAGCAAACTTCCATCCCATGAACTCTTGCAGCATACTAGTCAAACACGAAATCTCTGCATATATTTTAACTGGCATCAGACCAGGTGTCGTGAGGATCAAAAAACACGATTCACGTCGATATCATAGAACATAACGTTATGCCCTCAATATCGGTGTATTTCACAAGGATAGCAAGAATTGTGGTGATGTGGCAGCTATTTTTATCAGAAAAAATGCCGTTCACTGAATATCTGGACACCGAAGGCGTAATTATGTTTTCTTAACTGATATTTGGCTGCTATTGTGACATGGTAGGCTGTGTTTTTGCGCTCTCTCAAGTTATTTGACTTCATGTTTATATTATATTGCTATATGCAACGTCATTTTTAGGTACCAGACACATCACACTAGGTGAAATTAACCTCCCGTATATTGCATGGCCATCAATGCAACATCGATACAGATCTTCCCCTCTATTCAAGAACCTTTGCTACAGTTTATTTTCACTCATATTGCACATCAAACTACACTTGCACTCGGTTGTTCGAAAAACACACTTGACCATGAGCTTCAGGTGAATCACCTTCCGCTCGATAAAACTAAATCTTAAATACTAGATGAAATCTCCAGCCCCATACTAATTTTACGCAGTGTACCCGTCAGCAGCACAATTTATTCACCAGGACAGTGAACCACTATACTGTTTTCAGTAAAGCTCGCGATAAGAGCGTTCACCATCATCATTTCTTCGAGTTCGGCACATTCAATGAGGTTGCAAGCTATGCGCTTTTGATATTGATTGATTATGAAGCAGCTTTAAAACACGACTGTGTCATGCTCCACCCACATGTTCATCCTATGTAGAAAGAAGAAATTAATAATACATTACCCTTGGGATTAGCAGCAATGTCACACATGCAAAACATTGTCGATTGCCCAAAAAAAGCTCTCAAGTTAACATCTTGCGCCAAGTAAAATCTCTCTTACCCTAGCAATACTACGCATGTAACATTGAATAACAGCTTCTATTTTTTATTGCTTCGTCATCCTGAATAAATTTAAAGGATCGTTCACTCCGAAATTTTGGATTTACCTAAATCCAAATGGACAAAAAAACAACCCAGCGTAATCAGAAGAGAACACTGAAATAACAAACTCACTGAATGAATATTTTTCGCAAGTTTTTAATAAAGATAATATTAGAAAACCTCACAGCGAAACAAATTGAATCATTATATGAAAAGGAGAGGAAGGCACTGAAGCTGTGAATAAATCTATACACAAAAAAGGCCACAAGCGGCAAAACTCCAGAAATCAAGAATTGGTGGTTTTTTTCCGCCAATTGGAGGGCTAATATTTCAAGAAATTTTAATGAACAATCGTCAACATGTGCCCTTCCAGAAGGAAGAAAAGTGGTGAAAAACTATCCCAACGAATAGACCAGAAAACAGGAAAAATGCTTCTAGCTACAGACCGACCTGCAGGGTCTGTACAGCATGTGAAGTACTCGAGCACCTCGTTCTAGAACGGCAACAGTTCTGGTCGATATTAAAATATAATCTACCTCAATTCAATTTGTCTTTTCCCATGGCCTTTCGAAAGCAACGCGGGTATTAAAATGAGTCCGAAACTCAACCCAGAGCATAGACAGTCAACAGAACTAATTTATTGGCACTAAGATTTTAGAAATCATTTCGTGTTATGCAAAACAAACTTATTATTAATCTATACAAAACACCAGGACATGACCCTATATTTGATTGCATTAGCAACTACGTCTCAGGCAGAGCACAGTTTGTAGAAATCATGCACTCCATATATTATATTTTGTGTCTTGTGTACCACCGGGATGCGTCTTGGCTACTGTTTTCTTCCTCATTTTAGTAAATTGATCAAATGATTGATCATGACTTTAATATACTTTTCTTCCCAAATTACTTCATAATTTATTAGATATAAAAAATACAATCAATAAGCCCTTAGCGATGCACTAGAAACTATAAAATAATGATGAGCCCTCTTTTCATGATATTTCAAGCGACTAAATCTGCAGTTATGAGAATTTCTAGCAATAAGGATAGATTCTATTTTGATAAGTACCTTTGACATGAGGTGGAGAGCTCAAGTGAATGGAAGCAGGTCAACAGCTATAAAACAAATATTTTTCCATAGCTGCCTCAGATTATCCCCCTTTCAAACTCAGCTATTGGCCCACAATTGTTTTGTCAGATGCCTTCTCGAATGTACTAACATCATTTGGCTTCGTTGTACCAACTACGACATAACAAAACTCAAAGCTGTTCAGAGAACAGCAATCCTATTTATATAAACATATTTTTGATTTGCGTAGTGAATTGGCGAGGAAATAAAGAAATCTAATCACTGCAGGCTTGTGCTTAACTGGCGCAGCTGAAATTCTGTTTAACTAATTATTCTACTGGACACTACTAAATATATTTCTCTTTCCTAAGCAATACAAACGCGGCATAGAGTCACAACCGTTAAGGGAGAATTATTTCTATGCTGACTGCTTTAAAAACAATTTTTTTAGCGCTTACAATTAGATCCTGAAAACAGCCTCAGTCTGTCTATTGAAAATAGTTCACCACTGATAGAATTTATTATTGCAGTTGAGAATAGCCATGTTGTTAGCTAATAATTTCTCGAGTGCTTCTAATTTATTGTAATTGTGACTATGTCTATGTAGTTTTTAATGCAAATCTTTTTATTCAAACTATTCTGCGTGAAGAAACTAACTACCGATACAAGGCTCATGCTGTACGTTCACAGTATTTCTTGCATACTCTCTGTTTGTATATTCTAATAAACAACATTTTTTTGCCGATATTATTATTCTTTGAAACTTGGTGCTGAAAGTAGCCTTATTTCATGGTCTTGTTCATTGTAAACCTCAAAGCTTTGCGCAAATTCAGTTTTGCGATTTCTTGCTTTTTCTTTACATGCTGACCATTGGAATGTTCTTGTTGATTCCAGATTGCCATATTTTAACCCATCTATGCACTCCTGTCATGATCACAAATGAGATCAGTTTGTGTGTGAATAAATAAAAAGAGGCAATTACCTCAATCCTTCAAAACTGCTTTCCTTCCACTGTTTTTTTACTGCCTTCTTCCTTTCCTACGGCAAGTATATATTGTACACATCAATACTGATGCCATTACGGTCCTCATTACTTCGGCTACATTAAATCACTCAATAGAATTCAGCCACTACTTCTCTTATCTCTACTGCTAGTGTGACAGCATTCCTTCTCTTTGGGTGGGTCGGTGAAAATTTTTTGCACTCTTATTCTGGCCATGAATACTTTCAGCTTACACCACTTCCTTAAATCGGCCTCCAATATCTCGATATTTTAGGGATTATTCCAGTTAGGTTAGGCTTTCTTGATTATCTTTAAAATTCTGCCAGGCGTATATTATTTATGGTGTTATAGGCTTTCATGCTTTCTCCTTGCAAAAAGATCTTTATCCTAGTGTCATAGCTCGAGATTTTGCGCATTGACAGGGCACGTTTCTTCTAAATTTTTGTGATGCCCTATCTAGCCATTGTCTACCCATCCTACTCTGTACTTATCTTGTATGCTTTTGATGATTTTTCTTAAACGCCAATGTCTTCGACCTCGGATTAATCGGATCATTAGTTCTGGAGTGATGCGCTGAATTCATCTTGCCCCCCCCCCACCCTCTTACCGATAATTTGTTTATGTTCGTTCTCCTTAAAAGGTCGGTCCATTCCCTCTTCAAATGTAGGAAATTTCAGAACTTCGCCAATCCATCTTCACTGCACCTCTACAATGTGCACACTGCCAGGGTGCTCACATATTACGTGTTTTAATCACTACCACCATTAGGGCACCCCAAGTGCCATTCCCGATCTCCTATTTTGTGTAGAAAGCCTTCATGATTTCCAATGGTGTTTCTTTCTGCAAAGTGTACTGAACAGTATGCATATTGGTGAACTTCTCTTAGAAAACATGTTTCGAGTGATGAGCTTTGAAAGCCCATATGCCTTCTCTCCTTACGTCCTTATCACAAAAATCTCCCTGCCGCTATGGGGTGTCTGATCGTTTGCCGCTTAGAGGCTGTTCACGCGCTTAGAGGCCGTTCACTTATTTTCAACACATCCTTGGTTAATTCCTCAGCCATCTAGGCAGGCTATAGTTTCGGATTAGTTTAGTTAGTTTAGAATTTAGTTTCGAATTTAGTTTAGAATTTAGTTTTGTTATCTGCTTTATATGCTGCCCAATAGTTGTCTTAAGGATATGTTTTTGGCGCGGTATAGTCGCTTCTTTCGCTTACATAATCCGTGCAAGCGGGCGACATAACAAGATGTGTTATCATGCGAAGTGATTACACTTTTCAGTAGGCGTTTTGTGTTTATTTCGTACACTTTGGATATGCAAATATTTTAGTTAGTATTCAGGATTCAGTCTGAAAAATGGTTGTTGAATAAGTCTAGGAAAGTGGCTTTGTCATTGCCAATTTGTCGAATACAAGCTCTGCTCAAACAGCAAATGGTTTTAGTGGTTTTTATTTTAGTTTTGGAGACACCAATTTCAAATGCTAACACAAGTCAGTGTCTGTTAGTGGGATTTGGTGAAAGTATAATTCTTGTGCTCCTATCTTTGCTTTTCGTTGTGTTTTTTTTTTCTTCAGTCGTTTTTCTTTCCTATGGCCCTTCCTGTTCTTTCTGTATTATCATGTTGCCCTTTCTTTCTTTGGATAGCCGAGTCATTTATTGTCCCTTCTCTTTTCTTGATGCCCTATTCTCCAAGCATGTAAACAAACAGGCATAATTTTACTAAAACGTTTTTGTCTCGTGTTTTTTTTTTTATATTCCCTCAAAGTTCCTTGCTTTATAATCGTCTATGTCTTGTTCTCGTTTTGTTCTGGACATCGCCTTTTCTTTTTCTGTTTCCTACGTCAGATCTTCTTTGTCCTGTTATTCATCCTCTTTTCGTGCAAATTTTTGCGGTGATCTCTTTACATGTACATCTTTCGCATTACACAAGTCCAGCTTTCTGTGTTTCCATCGAAAGTGTTTTTATCAATCCAATCGAACAGTTAAAGCTTCCATCGTTATTCAATTACGAACGCTTTTGACGATGAAAAAACGATTGATAGAAAAAAATTTATACTGACGTGGGGTCATCTGCGTGTATATTGAGTGTAACAGTGAAATCTTACATTCTGTGAAAAAATTGTTTCCCGCTCGGTTTCCCACTCGAAAATGGCTTTGTCCCCAATTGCTATGCATCTATGCAACTTTTTTTTTACAAACCAGCTGTGGATAATTTTCCTTTGGGCCAAAGGGCGGTTTATATCTAAATTCCCGTCATTGTTTAATCCATTTTTTAGCAGTTGGCAGAATTTAGCTGTAATCCGTTTAAGACTGCATTCAGTACTCGACTAGATTTTCTTTCATTTTAATTTTTTGTTTCTGAGAGGAATATTGCTAAGGCACAGTCCTATTATTATGACTCCGTAGTCAACTGCCTTTACCTGGCAGCGCACCAAATCAAAATACTAATGGTTCCACTCTATATGGGAATTTTGAAACCTTCACTGAAACACTCGGTACTTTCGTTAAAAAAAGTATTGTGGCTGGTTTGCTATTTTATCTTCACTCAAAGCTCTTGTAAGTTTCTGGAAAATTTTCGCCATCAAAAGACACGCAGCCTAGGTTTATTCGGGCGATGGCAATGCATCTGAGTATACCTTGCACTAAAAGATGCAGAAAATGAGGTATTGTAGTAGTACCCAATGTATGGATAGAAGATACCTGGGATAATACCATAACACGACTCGTATATGAACAGTACATGTTTAAATTACCCAATGGTACAGGAGAGTGGGTAAAATTTAGTTATATGAAATATAAAATGACCTTTGATCCTAAGAGGGTTTTTGAGACCGCTCGCGAAACAGGAGCAATGACATTGAAGGTTTATTGTCCAATGAGCCTACCGCAATTTCTGTAATGAAATAACCTATCTCGGTGCCACAGCAATGTTGCTGTTGTTTAAAACCAAAGGAAGTGGGTTGGTTTCTTAGCTAATGAAAGTCATTTAGTCTGCCGACCAGGTCGCCAATAGTCGTTGCCAGACGGCCACCATACACGTCTGTCCTGTAACCAGCTCTTTCTAGCGAAATAAACGCCTTATGAACATTCAATGAGTACTGAAAATCCATGCTTCCCCAGTTATTTGAAAGAAGTAAATATTCTCTCGAGTTTTTCAAGTTATTTCACTCCAGTGATCCGGATCTGCAGTCACTACATACCCTAAGCACACACATTCTCCTAACACTTCCATCCGCTCACTACCAATTCTGAACTTCGGTTCTCTTATGAAACTGTTGAATAATACGTTGGTATCGTTTCGACCGCATTATTTGAGAGCCACCGTTCAGCTCTTCCGATGCCAACGATCATCCTTTGCAATACCTCCACCGCGTAGCTCACCAAGGTAATATTATTAATGAATCCCTCATTACTAAGGTATTATTAAGCTAAGATTACGAACGTCAGAACTGGCGAGATTGTGCCTCCCTGCCTGAAGCCGTTGCTTATAGGAATTTAGTTGCTGATTATGTGGATGACTATGGTGGCTGTGCTGCGGTTATAGATATCTTCGAGTATTTTTCTCTAAGGCTCACCTGCACTGCGATTCTGTAACTGCTGCATGACTGCACAGGTTTCATATTAGTCAAATGATTTCTCGAGAACTATTAAGGCTGAATACAGGGTAGATGCTAGGGCTTCGTCAATATTAAAAAAATAACATAGCGCAAAAAGGACAAAGACTGAAAAAGGCGCACGCACATAAGGTTGTATCCGCCTTTCTCAGACCTCTTTTCTTGCGCTACATTTCCTCTTATGCAAATATGGGTTAGTTACGCTCTCCGCATCTGCCGATCACCTTATTCAAAGTGCGCTTATGGCCTGTTAGCAAGTAGCCTTTACAAAAGCCTGCCTGGGTGTTTGGTCGAGTGAAATTGTGCTGACTGCCTTAGTATATAGCTTGTCCATTCTTCCCATACGTAGCAAAGTCTCTCAAAGTGTTTCCATCGGTTGAATGAAACAGTTAAATTACCTGTCGTAAACCAATGGGGAACGCTTTTGACTATATACTGGACTATATAGTCGCTCCTTCCTAGGCGCTCCTTTTCCATCTCCTTCAACAGTAGCAGCGCCACATGCCGCTTTGTGCAGCACACCGAGTTCTTCACGATACGCTCAGCTCTCGTTCCTAAGCGCTGTCCTTGATAACGTCGAGATAAGGCGTACTGCATTATTTAGGCAAGTATTGTGCTTATCAATCGTAGACGGAGGAGGAGTCTGAAACCTGTGATAGCTGCCGTAAGATTGTAATTGCCGTGCCTCTCCTCAGGTGTTGTTATTCTTCCCTGAATTTTGTCGCTAGCAGCTCGGCTTGTCCATTCCGGAAACAGGCTGTGCGTATTGCGTAGCAGTCGTCAGTTTAAGAGAGAGATAGAAAATGACGAACAGAAAGGCAGAGAGTCTAACTAGGTGACGCCTAATATTCTAACCTACACATGAGAAGAGGAAGAGAGGGAGAGATAGAAAGGGGAGAGAGCAAAGGGAGATCACTTTTCCACAGGTCCGTTGGCCATTAGTTGCAGGGTACACAGGGCACACAACGATAGTTCACAACATTGTACTCAGTCTTGAGACCTTTATGATCTTGAACAGTGTCTTCAAAGCTGTCTTCTGCGATGAAGGCTTACTCCAAGGGCCCAAAATCTAGGCTTCAGAAAGGGGCTGAGCATCTAAGCCGCTGAGTGTTGCAGCCAGGAGGGCACGCTCACGCTGAAACCGAAGGAAGTTACGAAGAATATGTTCTATTGTTTCGTCGCACCCACAGATCTCACACGCAGGAGAGACTGCTATTGGGATTAAGTAATAGTAGGCATTTGTAAATGCCACTCCCATCCACAGCTCTATAGCGACACAACAGCGTAGCATCGCAGCGTAGGACTGTGCTCCAGTAAGTGGTCTAGGCGGCGCAGACTGTATACGAAGTTTCCAGGGGAAGACCGTGACGCTAAAATCTCATTTCAGCCAAGCATTCGCAGATGTCTTACTTCGTCGGCTCTTGTCAACGGTATCTCGACAATGTTTCCCTCGGTGATGCTTTCGATGTTTTCAAAAAACTTGTCACAAATGGGGGCAGATGACGGTTGACTAGAGCGGGGCGCTTACTTCGTCGAGGATGCTTAGCGTCGCAAGGTGTTCCAGGTTTGTGTTCGAAGATATGGCTTCATCTATCAAAAGCGAGCTTAGATGGCAGAGTCAGTGATCGCTCAGTGCTCAGTCAAGATGTCCGTGCCAAAGATGAGATCGCTGGAGCACTGCCTTCTGATGACGATGGCAGCAGGACAGGTACCGCGTGTGCAAAAAGCAACCGAGCAACAGGGTCTGCCTCTCAGCAGTGCTATACAGTCCACACGGCACATCTACGGGCCAACTGCTGGCGAAATGTTAGGACACCTGTTCTCCTTAGCTTAAACTGATCTAGAGCTTAAGACGACCATAAGTGCCCTACTACTCAGGCAGTACCCCTGTCACACAAGCAATTTCAATTGGCATTTATTCAATGGCCACGGGAATTTTCAAGGGCCATCAAGTTGCACCACTGCCCACAGCAAAATTCAGGGATCGTTGAGTGAGTACTGAGCACGCGATACGACATATAGCGCTAGGGGTAGAAAAGTGAAGCTGAATAAAATAAGACGAATGTTCGACTGTGTACTATTTCAAGTTGCACTTTCTTTAACAAGCTATTCAAATGCTTCACAGTTCGGCAAAATATAGAGACTGCGATGGGGGCAGGAATGGGCAGGGAAGCGCGCTTCGTTTTAGAAGAATTCACTTTTAGCCAAGAAGCTTCTACCGAACAGTGACCGTCTCTGTCGTGATCAGAGCTATTATCGTTGCGGCATTCGTGTTTGATTTGCGATTGGCCTCGCTGGTACATGTACAGTACTCACGGATTGAAATAGGACATTCGGAGCGCTAGCCTTGCAGTGCCACGCAGGCATGTGGTAAACCACAGGCCGGCTGATTGGCTACTGGAAGGAACAATTCTGCTTTGTAGATGTTCTCCCTCTCACGCCATACCACAATGCACCACCTTGGTTCCATGAGCGTCTACGGGCGGCGCTCCATGAAGCGACGGCCACGCGCTCCGAATGTCCTATTTCAATCCGTGAGTACTGTACATATATAGCTGCTTTCTTGTAAATAAACCAGTTGGAAGTTGCGCACCGTGTATCTCCTCTGTGTTTCTTCATTTTTGTTGTTTTTTCGCGCAAGCACATAACTTATCAGCGTTTATGGGATACTTCTTTGTCTGGATTCTCGCAAGTGCGCTAGGAGAAGAAACAAAGAGAAATGAAGCGGTGCTCCGTAAGGGCGCATGACAAAAAATGCGTTAGTTTGCAGATGTAATGAGAAACGGCGCTACAAACGAGGACAAAACTATAACACACAGGAGAGGACCAGCGCCACTCGGACTTGAGTATCTTGAGTATCTCACAGCTTTATTCATCACATCTTCAAGTATGAACCAACTAGCGCAAGCAGGAGTTTTCCTTGAGCACATTTACGATAACAAATATTCTGTTTGAAATAGAATTGATTACAGTGGTCAATTGCAACCCCCCAAGAAATAATGGAACAAATAAGTAGAATAAATCGATTACTACAGCGTTTTTTTCTTCCAACATTTTTGGCCATGACACAACTTTACTTCTCTTATAATGAAGTACAGCCTCTCGGTACATAATTTGTTATATGTTATATATTTTAGAGAGCCGCCACGTCGGCAGAGTCGTTATGGTACTCGGCTGTTGACCCGTAAGACAAGTGCTCGACCCCGGTCTCGCCGGTCGCATTACGACGAGGAGAAATGCTAGAGGCCCGTGCACTGTCCATTTTAAATGCGTGTTAAAGAACCCCACGTGGTCTAAATTATCGGGGGCCCTTCAAATGGCGTTCCTCACAACCCGAGTCGACCTGAGGCATCAGCAACATAAAACAAACAAAAAGCATTATTTTTACAGGAGTCGTTTTTCAAAGCTGTCGTTGCTAATTTTCACACATTTCCTCGTGGAGAGATCAACAGCTACAGTGAACGCTCTCTGCAACCAGAGCAAATCCACTCTCTATCTTATCAGTTTCCTCTGCCCGGCGGATCCTCCCTCGCGGGGCCTGGAGAACGTTACCACTTGGGAGGCTTGGGAGACCCTACTGGGCTCCGAGGACCCAGCCAAGCAAGCTATCGCCGCAGGCCGGGCTTACAGCGTCATGAGCCTCAGAGACATAAACGTTTGAGTGCAGTGGCCCTAGTACCTGAGTGTCCTGAACTCCCATGTATTTATTAGTTTTCACCACCACCCTTGATGGAGGAAATGGAAATATAACTTATGAGTACTTTGCACAGCAGCTCAAGCTCATAGCGGCGTAGACATGCCGGCCACTGTTGCTTGCATGCTCTGCCTCAAAATTCGAGGAAGCCTGCTCATGAGCCGCTGGGCCGGTGTGCCAGATTTATTTATGTCTTCCTTCTTTTAATTAGCAACTGCTGTTGCCGCCAGTGACGCTGCAGATTACCCCCCAGGCTGTCATGTTGCTGTCTTTTATCGTACCTTTGCCCATCTGTGTACTGGGGGTTTGGTTGGTTCTGGTAGGTTGCAGGCGCGTGCTTCACGTATGTAAAGCTGTGGGCAGCGGACAATGTGCTCCGAACACGTGAAGGAGCTCGCGACAATGTTAATATTCTGCCTTTGAAACCAGGATTGCCGTGTCTTGCTCTACATGCGCCAGTAGAGCAATCCGAACACATTTTTTTTCACGTCTTTCCTCGGCCTATCGTGTCGGGTCGTCTGCTTAATAGGAAATTTTGAAACACAGACAATGAGCGGATAAAGAAGCGGAGGCGCGCTCACAGCTGCGTGATTTGAAACCAGAGGCACGTTTCCCGAGCCATGCACTCTAAAAGGCGAGCACCAGCCCAAGCCACACCTTAGCGAAAAAAAGGCTGTGGTAGAAATGCATTTCGAACACACTGTATCAATTTCATAGTGATTTTTTATTCTTTGTTCCTGTGCCCAAATTGCAATACAAATGCTTTCTAAGTATGCTAGGAGTAATATTCTGCACATTCCGACAATTTCATCAAAAGTACAATTTTTGTCCGATTAGTATACTTATTATACAATAAAAATCTACTAAAATGTACAATAACTCGATTATATTTCATTAAAATTACACTAGATAAATAAAATAATACATTAAAAATATTCTAATAAAATTTACTCAATACATTACATTAAAAATAGACAAATTTACAAATAATACATTAAAAAAATCATTTTGGCTTAAAAAAGGTGTACTAGTCGGATTCGCCAGGATGGTACTGATAGACGTTGTCAACAGCAGAAGTAATGACCGAACTGGCTATAAGCATCAGCAGACATACAATATGTCTATGACAATGCAAGGTCAGGTGACGGTACCTGAACGCTAAAGTTTTCGCCACAAAAAGAATGCCGACGGAAATTGAGGTCAGCAAACAGGAACTGAAACAACAAGCGTTGTACTTGGCATGGCTAATATATACCCCACGAGAGGAGACACACTATCTTGGCCGGTGAGACGCTTTTTGCGTAAAGACTGTAGGCCCGAAATAGCCGCACTAGCGTTGGAGTGGTCGCGTTCGAATCTGCGGTCTACCTAGAACCGAATTGCTAGTCCTAACTTGAGTCAGGCATTGGTTACTAGTCGAACTGTCAACCAACAAATACATGAGAGTCTATTGGAGCCAGTCGGCCCTGCGAGTCGTGGTACTTTTTTCTGGCATTTTCGTTCCCGGAGGTGCGTGTAGTATTGCGTGGCTCGAGCGAAGGAGCAGACAAGTTTCCAAGAGAGAAGCGACGTTTATTCCCACATGTTCGGCGGTGCATGGCTGGTCAAGTAACGCCCACGCGCTGGTTGCGGCGCACGCCTTTTATTCGTTTTGCGCGCTTGCGCATTACGACTGTGGTGATAAGCCGGACACCACATCCCTACCCTTTTATATTGGCTAATTTAACAAGCTGCACTCCAGCCTCATATATGTCCTGTGTTCGACGGTCTCCTATTCGGGTAGCGTCTTGCTCCCGCCGTCTGAAACTTGCAAAACGGCAGGGTCACTGCTGGTAGGAACAGAGGATGTCACTATGTCGACGCTTGGTAGAGACGCCAGGAACTCGTATCCCTCCTGGTCAGATGCCTAGCGGTCTGGATCCGTGGTCCGCGCGAGCAGCTGATCCTTGTGGAGACGCCAGGTGAAACTGCCTCGGGGTGTGGTAGCACGAACGGTAAAAGACAAAGGGCCGGACTGCCCCACAACAATAACAGGGACACAGTTTGGACTGCCTCGATAACTGCGACCCACCACTTGGTCACCGACTGCTTTGACAAGATCACGACGTGGGCGAGTCACGGATTGCTTGAACTGATTATATGCAACCCTTCCTCCCACCGCTGGCTTGACAACATCAAGTCGATTTCGCAGCCGTTGCCCTAGTAAAAAATTTGCTGGTGAGTCAGTTGTTCACGCATGAGGCGAATTGCGATAGGTAAGCAAAAAGTTGTGAAGCCTCAGATGGAATGTGTCCTCTCCGCTAGTCTTATGAAGAACGTTTTTAAGTGTCTGAATAAAATTCTCTGCAAGCCCGTTTGAGCTGGGATGACACGGAGCTGTAAGCACGTGACGTCAGCCCGATTCTTTTACAAAAAGCTTGAACTCTCCAGGAGTGAACTGCGGGCCCTCATCAGTGACAATGGTTTCTGGGAACCCAAACTGCTCAAACAGCTCTCTCAATTTGTAAACTGTAGCATCCGGTGTAGTCGAGCGCATAAGAAACACTTCCGCCCAATTGGAGTGCGTGTCCACGACTACAAGAAACACTGCGTGCAAAAAGGGGCCAGTGAAATCTATATGTACGCGCCGTCATCGTGCTGTAGGTCAAAACCAAAGATGCAGAGGCGCTTTGTACGGCCCGCAACGTTGTTCTTGACAACTTACGCAGGCCTTGACACTACGCTCGAGGTTCGCCTCGATGGACGGCCACCAAACGTAGCTGCGCGCCAGTTGCTTGCTGCGCCGATGCCTGTGTGCCCTTCGTTAAGTTCGTCCAGGAGCAAGTTGCGCAACTTTGCCGGCACGATCACTCGCATCCCGAACATGATGCAGCCTTGGTGAACTGTGAGTCGTTGCGTCTGTCAAAAAAAAGGCTTCAAATCTATTTTAGTCAGAGACGCCGGCCACTCCACATTTATGAAATCTATCACTTTACAAAGCAAGGAGTCCCGAGCTCTTGTTCGACCAATGCCCTGGCGTGAAACTGGCATGTATTGCAACCGCAATGAATAAAAAGTTTTCTTTCTTTGGTTTCCTCTTTCACCCCTGATAGTGGCAGGCGCGAACAGAAATCGGCTTCAGCAATTTTGCTTGTTCTTCTGAAGATAAGCGAATACCGGTAAGCTGACAATGTGACAGCCCAGCGCTGCAAACGCACTGCTGCGATAGTCGAAATGCCGGTTGTTGGGCCTAAGATTGTCTGAAGGTGTTTACGGTCGGTTACTAAGGTGAACGAATGAGCATAAACATAGCAATAAGACCTCTTAACACCAAACATTATCGCAAGGGCCTCTTTCTCAAGCTGGCTGTATTTTTTTCGGCGTCGGTCAAGGTACGCGATGCGAAAGCGATTGGCTTTGTGCTGCCATTATCTACAACATGAGAAAGAACCGCGCCTAAACCCTAGTGCGATGCGTCGCATGATAGCTGCAAATGTTTGCACGGGTCGTAGTGCGCCAAAGTCGGCGGAGAGGCCAGCAAGCTCTATCTTTTTGAACGCTGCCTGGCAACGCTCGTCCCAGCACCACGGGGTGTTTTTTACGAAGCAACCTGAAAAATGTTTGCGCCACTGTTGCTAGGTTTGGAAGAAACTTCCCGAAGTAATTGACGTCTCCCAAGAACGACTGCAGCTGCTGCCTGTCTTTAGGCGCTGGAGCCTTTAGGAGTGCGTCAACCTCCTTCGTTGCCGAAATGCCCTGTGCGCTGATTCTGTGTCCGATGTAGCGAAGCTCCTGTTGGAAACAACGAACACTTCTCTTTCTTGACCCAAACGCCTCTTTGAAGAAGTCGTTTTAACACAGCTTCCATAGTGGTGAAATGCTCTTCGTCATATTTACTAGTCACCAGAATGTCGTCTAGGTGGCAGCAAACCCGGTGTTAGTCCTTCAACATGGTGTCAATTCTTTGGAAAATCTCAGGTGCGGACTAAATTCCAAACGCGAGTCGATTAAAAGAAAACATTCCTTTCTACGCATTCAACGTTAAGTATTGTTTTGACGACTCAGACATGACCACTTGCTGATATGCCCGGTTGAGATCAATGTTCGAGAAATGCTTACCTCCCGACAAGCCTATGAACAGCTCGTCTACCTTTGGTAATCGGCAGCGGTTGACATCAAGGCACGGGTTAACGGTCGTCTTTTAGACGCCGCAAATCCGTATGCTACCATCTTGCTTGATTACGAATACGGCAGGCCTACTGTATTCGGACGTCGTAGCCGGCGATATAACTTCCGCTTGTTCCATTTTAGCCAATTCAGCCTCGAAATTTTTTTTGCAACGCGAAGGAAACCTTCCTGGCTTTTAGGAATCTCGGCTTCATATCAGGGGTAAGATAAAGGTCCGGGCGCACTTCGGTTATCTTCCCTAGCTCGTCATTGAAAAGGGTTGGTACTACATCGCCAGCAATGCGTCAAGTCTCTTTTTACGCTGATACGAGCAGGAGTGTCTGACCTTGTAATGTTTGTTGTTCAGATTCCACATTTTCGTCCCCTCCTGCCGGACAGCGTGGCGCCACTCCTGGCCAAGTAGAGGTGGTTCCTTGTGGTCTACGAGGTAGATTGGAAGAACTACAGAATGTTCGCCGTGCTGCACGTTGATCAAAGACACCCCCCGGGGACTTACCAGTGCTCCTGTGTAGGTACGAAGTTTAACTGTAGTAGGCTTCAGTACGGCAGAAGGAAAGAGCTGACGGAACTGAGTCTTTGACATGACGGAAACGGCCGCACCAGTGTCTAGCTCCTTGTTCACCATCACGCGGTCGATGGTCATCTGTACGGTGACAGGGTCGCTCTGAACTGCCGACACGCCGTTTAGACTGAGGGTCGAAGCTTTCCGCGACACAACCGTCCGCATCTTCACATTCTTTTTCATCTGCTTTTTCTAAAAAAAATTCTTACCACTGCTTCGGCAGGCTCTCTGGATATGACCTTTTTTGTTGCTACTGATAGAGGTTGTGTCCAAGCGAGGGTATGCTTCATTCCTGTGTTTGACAAACCACAGCGAAAACAGCTTTTGCATGTTTTCTGCGTCTTAGCTAGCACCTTGTGCACATGACCGAGTGTGACTTCGGTGACGCCTGCCTGAACAACACTATTCTTAGCCTTTTCAATTGCAAGAGCCCGCTCCACCGCTTTCAGGAACATAAGCTTGCTTTCTTCTGTGAAAAGCACTCGCTGAAAGTTTTATATTTGCAGGCCGCACACGAAGCGGTCCGGAAGAGACTCGTCAAGGGCGCTTTCAAACTCGCACGTTCGCGACAGTTTACGAAGCGCGGCTACGTAACTAGATAAGGACTCGACTTCTCGTTGACACCTCCGGTGAAACTTGGCCCGTTCTCCAATGATGGGCGGCTTCGGTGTCAGGTGGTCGCTCAAAACTTTCCTGAAGTCTTCGGAACTCTTCGTAGAAGACAGTTGTGGCAGTTAATGACTTCAACAACCCGTAGGTCTTCGGATCGATAAAGCTCAAAAAGGCGTGTACCTTGTCGCTGTCGTGTACACCGTTGACAACCAGGAACGACGTAAGCTGCTCTTTGTACGAAGCCCAATCGCTGGTGGACTCGTCGAAAGGTTCCAGCTGGCCCAGTCGCCCTGCAAAGTGCGTCACTGCTGCCTCGGCCCCAGTCAAGACCAGTCAAGACGACAGTCACAGGCTCCGTACACTGCAAAAAGACAGTTTTCTTCACCGAGCCAATTTAGGAAGCACTTGCCTTCCAAACGGAACAACGACGTCTTCAAATCCCATCTTCGTCGCCAGTTGTCGTGTTGCGTGGTTCTTGCGAAGGAGCAGACAAGTTTCCATGGACAAAGCGGCGTTCATTCCCACATGTTCATCGGTGCATAGCTGGTCGAGATAAGCCCGCGCGCTGGTTGTGGCGCGCGCCTTTTATTCGTTTTGCGCGCCTGCGCATTACAACTGTGGTGATAAGCCGGACACCAAAGTGCGCACGGTGCCCTTGCCGGTATAATGCTATGAAGCTGTTCACACATAATTTAAATAAATGGTGATTGCATTCTTGCTAGAAGTTAGCATAAACAATTGGACGATAGAGAAGGGAGACTTTTCACTGTTCGCGGAAAATCGATTTCCAGCACAAGGTTGCTCAACGGCAGCATGAAGTGCGCTGCAAATATGTTTACGCGGACAGCTGATTCCTTAGAATGTGGTTTATGGGGGATTTAACGTCCCAAAGCGACTCAGGCTATGAGAGACGCCGTAGTGAAGGGCTCCGAAAATTTCGACCACCTGGGGTTCTTTTACGTGCACTGACATCGCACAGCACACGGGCCTCTAGAATTTCGTCTCCTTCGAAATTGGACCGCCGCTGCCGGGATCGAACCCGCGTCTTTCGGGCCGGCAGCCGAGCGTCATAACCACTCAGCCACAGTGGCGGCTGATTCCTTAGAATTGAAGTATACTTTGGACGAATGAATTTTGTATTTACTAAACCACACTTTAGTTCCATTGCCAACACGTCATTTCTCGAAACGCGATTTCGAGCACTAACTGTTCAGCAGCAGCTTCAATTGCGCTAAAATGTATTCTTTTGACAAATTGATTTCGAATTTACTAAAGTACACTTTAAATACAGTCCAAATATGTCATTTCTCGAAACGCGATTTCGAGCACTTACTGTTCAACAGTAGCTTCAAGTGCGCTGAAATGTATACATTTGACAAATTAATTTCGCATTTACTAAAGTACACTTTAAATACATTGCCAAATATGTAATTTCCCAAAATGCGATTTCCAGCACCAGGTTGCTCAACGGCAGCTTGCAGTGTGCTGTAAATGTGGTTACGCCGATAGCTGATTCCTTAGAATTGAAGCATTTTTGGACGAATTAATATCGTATTGGCGAAAGTACACTTTCAATACATTGACAACATGCAAAATCCGTTTCCCGAAATGCGAGTTCAAGCAGTAGACTTTTCTTCGGCAGCTAAAAGTGTGCCTAAATTTGTTTAAATGGACTGCCTGTTGATAAAATTGAAGCATGCTTCAGACAAATTAATTTCAAATTTACAAAAGTACACTTTTAATACTATGAAAAGATACTAAAATCGCATACATATTTTTTACGCATTTGAAACGTGCTCGAAACAAGCTTTAAGTGATGTACTTTTGACATATTTTAAAAATATATTTAGGATAACAAGCGCAATATTTCAGGAACCTAATGCCGGCATATCTTTAGTGCGTTTATGGCTAAAAATATGTTCAAAATTCATTATATATATCCCGCCGTGTATTACAAACGTATTAGTTTTCGCTAAGAGATGGCTTGCAACCATTTGAAGAACCGGCGGATATTTCGGCCATTAGAGTGTCCAAACGATGGCCTAGTGGTCGTAGCAACCACCTTGCATTGAAGAGCTGCTGGGTTCAATCGCTAGTGCCGCAGGATACCTCATCCCTGAAAGATTCCTCCGGGGTGGTTTTCGGCACTTCGGGGGCAAAATGTCCCCGAAAAGAATCTGCGGACGACTCAATCAGTGGCAGAATTGACTAACTTTTCCTGTCTTCATGGAACGGAGGCATGACAGTGAGTGAAACGCGACCAATTAATTTAGAGATTTACTTTCGAATTTACAACCACTGATTTTCACTCTGCAAGTCTATGGGTACTATTCACATGAAAAGTAGATGTAGCGTGAAGGCAGCCTAAATTTTTTGTTCCCTGCAACTTAATATCACACGTAACTCTCGCTCTGTCAGTAAAGAAATGTTAGTCTGGCGGACGACCTTTTCCCTATTGCTGATGTGTTGGTAGCATTGGTAACGCTCGTGCAAAATATAGCCTTAAATGCACTTAGTGTCGACTTTCAAACTAGAAGTTGCACATTCGAAAAAAAATTGAAAAATGCAAGAAAGGCAATGACGTAAAGACGGATACACGCGCCTCCTCGGTGTCTTCTATACGTGTCGTTCCATTCTTGTTTTTGCAGCGCTCTTATTTTTCTGCGCTGGAAGCCAACGTCGCCTGCGCACTTTTCATTCTTATGATACAAAAACACTCTAACATTAGTGCTAGTTTCCAGGTATGTTTTTGAAGCTGCTGAGTTGGGTGGAGCAGGAGGGAAGTTGCCACGCTATGTGACAGTACGGGGCGCTCGTACAACAGGCCAAGTGATATTTCTCGGGACCATAACTGTCGGACACCGGTGAGGCGCTTGTGATCTGGACATGATCGCGCGCGATGCTTCTCTACATGTAACAGAACAAAGCAACTGAATTGCCGGGAATTCTACCATGTTATAAACGTAAACGATTGATTTGAATATAGCAGAAAATGTAATTTATTACAAGCTATAAATTACTTGTAAAACACTATCTACAAATCTGGCTAGAACTGGCGTAGTGCAGGAAACACTAGCCGTTAGAATTGGATTTCAACACTTCACCTTTTTTTCTGAATTTTAGTGTCATTTGGGTCACTTTAAGGAAAACAGGGGTCATATAACAATAAATTGCCACAATTTGCAAACGCAAATATTATGCAATGATGACTTTTGTTGAAATATTGTTTGTCTAGTTGAGCAGCCAGACTCCTTAATATTATTGCG
This sequence comes from Amblyomma americanum, assembly GCF_052857255.1. Lineage (NCBI taxonomy): Eukaryota > Metazoa > Arthropoda > Arachnida > Ixodida > Ixodidae > Amblyomma > Amblyomma americanum. The sequence goes on along the minus strand of NC_135505.1, from coordinate 53,109,354 downwards.
GTTTAGTTAGCAACAAATGTTTAGCGAATTTCTTTTCGTTCACACCTTTACTTCAAGACTTCTCCCAGCACACCGGCGTAATCATCTACATCTAATAGAGCGCTTAAAGTGCATCCGGTGCACAGCCAACAAACCCGAAGCTGGCGCTCCCGTAGCACCGCTTCACCAGAAAAGAAGCGATTTGTGATAACAAATCGACAATTTATTACACGCATCTAAAAAAGTTATGTGACGCGTCATCAGCCAACCATTTGACTCCTTGACTATTAAAGTAAAAGCATGAGCAGGCCATAACATTGCTTATGTGGAGGCAACTCCTCCAATTGCGTTCGTGGAAACAATTCCTAATTCAGTCTATCCTCATGTTACCAATTTCACACAATATAAATGATTTGCAAAGCGACAATTTTTCACAACTTATCGGCGTTGCTAAGCTCGTCTTCTGGCTGGCTGGCTGGCTGGCTGGCTGGCTGGCTGGCTGGCTGGCTGGCTGGCTGGCTGGCTGGCTGGCTGGCCTGGCCTCCTGGCCTGCCTGCCTTGCTGCTTGCCTTGATGTTTGGCAGCCTTCCTGCCGGCCTGATGACTCTGCGGAGACTTACGCCTGAAAATATAAAATTCAATCTATCAAGCGAAGAGCCCTGCGTTTCTTATGGGGCCTCCGAAGCTGTTAAAGGTGAAGGGTCTTCCTCCGGTATTAGTATGTGCTGTGTCACGGCACAACACACGGACGCGAATTGGCGAACATTATTTATTGGTCAAACTGCGGTGATGCATGGCGTCAGTGAATTTATTCTTAGCGATCGCTGACTGAGGCAGAAATAACTGAGACTGCGTAGAGGAAATAATAATTATGGGCCGTATGTACATCTGAGGCTTACCGTTGTGGTTTAGCGTATAAATATTTTGAGATTAAGGCTTTCAGATTTATAATTTCACTTGGCCACTTTCCTCAAGAAGTTTATGAAGTGGGCAAGGACAGAATTTTTTGTTTTGATGTGTAGCGCCATCATCGGTCACATCTTTCGCATCTTTCGCATATGGCTTGGAGCTTCAATTCATTCTTTACATTTCATTTTATTCATAAGAACTCTTGCCATAAAAATTGTCAAAACACTGACCGAAGCCATAGCCAGAGGGTAGTGTGCGGTTCAGAAACAAAATACATGATGGCAATGACACAGCACTTGTGTAAAATGAAAAGCACAAAATCACGCCAAAAGACCTAAATGCAGCATACCATGAAGACAAAATACATTAATGTGCATTTTACAGCAGAATGAATAAAGATCTGCCATGAACAACAGATTAAAATAAAACAAATCAAAAAGAGCGGTCACATAGGTCAAAGAATGCTCACAAAGTATGTTCTTAATGTTTTATTTTTTTTCATAGGGCTCCTTTATTCCTTGGGGTAAAGCATTCCAAACATTGGCTCCTCAAAAATGCACCAATCTTTGGCTGTATAAGTTGTTATTCGGTGGAAGATTAAAGTTACTATGTGTGAGGTTTCTTATCAGTCGAGAAGAAGGGTGAAACAGGGAAGCATTGAAAGATCGATTATATTTTACTATGTTGTCTACACACACCGCTATCCTTAAGGTATGCAAAAAATAAAAAGTAAGGATATTTTTTTAACTGGAAAAATGTATACTTGCTTTGTGTTATAATTTCGTAAACCTATTTTTGCTTTCGCTGGATAGGATCAATGTAAGTTTTGTATGTCAAACCCCATGATTTTACACAGTATGTAAATGACTGTTAATAAGGGCAAAATGAATGGTATGCAGTGTATGCGTGTTTAAGTAATCGCGGATTGTAATGAGGCATAACCGCCAGAAGCCAACTTCGAACATACGGCGCTAGTGTGATTTTCCCAGTGATGTTCATCGAGAATGACACCAAGATACGTGAATGAGTGCATTCGTACAAGTTAGTGGTCGTTAATGAAAATGTTAATATTTTGGCTGTCAGTGACTTTTACTCGCGACCTAAACACTATATATTTATTTCTGCTTGAATTAACGCAAGTTTGTTGGTAAAAAATCGGCTTGAATTTTTTCTGTTCAGCGTTTGTTTTCGCTTCTAGATTCTCATGATAGTCAGCTGTAACTGCAAATCGCAGTGTCATCTGCATACATTAAAATAACAGGGCAACTTAGGACCTTCGGCAAACCATTGAAGTGTAACGAAAATAACGTGGGCCCTAAAACGAATCCTTGAGGAAACTCGGTCTGTAAATGTTGAAGTGATGATATAATGTTAATGATAACTACAACTTGTTGATGGTCTTCGGGGTAACTAGAAAGTAAGCTGTAGACTTGAGCACGGAATCCATAATGGTTTAATTTGTTGAGCATAATAGCGTAATCCACGGTATCAAACGCCTTCATTAAATCAACAAATACAACTGCAGCTCGTTTGTTTTCATGTAATGCTGTATTAATTAATTCAGTTAGCCTTAGGACTGCACATGCCATTGAATGATATTTTCGAAATCTATGTTGCAGTTGACAGAGTAAGTTAGACTTTTCTAAGACATTGCAAATATTGAAGGATAGAATTTTTCTGTAAATATCATTAATAACACTTAGGACAGAAATGGGTCTGTAGCTTGACGGAGTTGGATCGGTCTCTCTTTTTGTAGACCGGGAAAACTTTTGCAACTTTATTCCTAAGAGGCACTTTCTGCATTTTACTCAATTATTAAAAAGTTTACATAAGATGGATCCCAAGATATCAGTGTTTTCCTTAAGTATGCGTGGATAAACACTGTCCAGCCCGGAAGATTTATTGCCTGGCAAGCTGAGAATAATGAATGTAATTTCATTGGGTTCGATTTAAAACATTCCAAAACTTGTGAGAACTAGATTGAATGCAGCATTTTGTTTTTGTGATCAAGAGAGTTGAGCAGTCAATGACGGGCTGATATTGGTAAAAAAGGAAATTAATCTCTCTGTATTAATCCGATTTTTTCTCTCCGGGAAAACGCGGCGCAAACTGATTTAGCGAGTGACTTCATTTAATATTTTCCGGACCTAATGCGATTTTCCGGGAGCGTGTTCAACGAGACGCGTGCAATAATTTTATTTTCGTGCCCTCATCATCGACACGGATCTATTGCTGAGGCTCTTAAATAAGTTTAGATCGCAAACATTGTCTTTGTGTTGCTTCCACTTGCGGTACCATGAATTCTTTTCTTTTAGAACGGCGAGGATTGGCGCAGTCATCCATGGGCATAGTGGCGCTTCGTAAGAGCGAACAATAATATTTCTGCTGCGGTTAGTAACCATTTGCGAAAGCGTGTCTATTAGGTTACTAAACTCTGCATCAATTTCGTCATGATATATTGCACTAGGGTCGACAGCAAATAGGTTTTCGTGCAGTAGGGCATGATCTATTTTAGATACATACTTCTAGCTCTCAAGCGCTCGTTTTATATCACAGTCAACAGCAACAAAAAGTGAGATGTCATTGGATCTGGATTCGCTGTAAACCCCAGCGCGTGTCCTAGTCGGTATATTTATTAATGCATGATAAATAGTACATGAAGAGGAGGTAGCTACGGGCGTAGCTGTATTAATCATGTTTCGGAAATTGTATGATGTTGACAAGTTCACGTTGTCTTTGTGGCATTCAGTACTTGTATCAATGTCGAAATTGCCAACAATAACTATACGTTCTGAGCGTGCAGTAAGCGTTTCAAATATTTCTTCAAGTGTGAGGTTTCCTGAATGCGCACACCTTGCACGCTCGCACAAACACACGCGCCACGCGGTTCCTCGATGCGACTGAGGCAAACTTCACACGCACATGGCAGCTCTGGACTGGCAGCGCGTTCCACTCTTGGCTCTCTGTGTGCCGAAGCTGAATCGGTGCTCTTCGGCGACTGCGGTTCACTCACCATCTGCATTCCCGGAGCGCCCTCCGCTCCGCCCCAGCCAGAACTTCCTGCTTCACACAGACCGGCGAATATGTGGATACTTGGTGTTGTCTGCCTCAACGGCTGGCCATTAAGTCGAAACCTTCACAATAAGAGCACATTATCAAATTGACTACGTCCACTGCACGGCAAATGCCTCTCCCACATTTCGGAAATTAACCCGCTCCTGCGCCAGCTGAGATGACCTTATCCCCTAAATATTTCTAATTCATCCGCCCACCAGACCCTCTCACACCCCTGTTACATCTTTACTCTCTTACAATCTATTTCGGTACATTAAGGTGTCATAGGTAATGTTGTCTTCGCATCACATGCGATCCCGATGTCTATTTCTGTTTCTTGATTTCGACAAGGATATCGCTAACTCGCATTTGTTCTACCACGCATTATCTCATTCTGTTCTTTAACTAACACCAGAAATATTCCCACGGCTCACTGCACAGTCCAATATTTTTTGAGTGCTTTCTTATTAAGGCAGCTCGCCGCCTGTGCCCAACTCCTGAATCCTTACGACACTCTTGTACATTGCTTTAGTTTACAACATATTATTTATTAGCCTTGTAGTGTAGAAGACATCTGCCGTGCGTGGTGCGAAGGAAGCCGGCGACACCGGAGCGCAAGGTTCTATTGCAGAGCCTTCTGAGACAACAGCAAATACACTTGCCGACCGACCGTTCGGCCTAAGCCATTTGACCGTCACATATTTGCATATATAGATGATCTAAATGATCTTATTCAAGTCCCACCCCTGTGCATTTCCTGCCAACATCTTCGTTTTTGCTTTGCAGTTTAGCGCTTTGTTTTTTAGCAAGGCAACGCCATCAGATAGTTGGAGATTATTATGAACGCTTACCTCGAATTTTTCCAATTTAACTCTGAATACAACCATCGAGTAAACACAAAGTAAGGAGTAAGGAAAGATCGTCTCTTGTTGCCAGACATGCTGGACGGAATGGTTTGCCTGGAAAGATGGCTAAGGTGGGAAGGGGTGACGGAGAGTAAGGCGGGCGGATCAGGCTGTAAAGTATGCGAGGAAAAAGAAAGCTGGCCCATGAAACGGTTAATTGGAGGCAAGGTTTTTGCTATGCAGAGGACGCAGTTTCGCTACTATGGAGCCTTAGGAGGGAGAGCGGACAGGGTCAGGGAACTGTGAACTACGCGAGAACAAGCAAAACAGAAAATTAGATTCCGTGACGGAGGCTCAAAAGCCTTTTGGCAGAGGAGGTAAGGGGAGCCAATGATAGCGACAGATGCAGTGTACTTCGTATTTATGGTTCTGTTTTGCAGCACCTTAGGCATGTTATCTGGGCATTCGCGTTTGAAAATCAGTGTTAGCAGTGAAATGCATCAGTCATGACCACGTTAGACACGAATGAATGGCACTTTAGTTTTCGGAGCGCTTTTAGAAGATTGTGCATTAAGTGCCCCTACACTTAGAATCCTTGGGAACTTATACCCTCACACTGTTCCTTTTGTCGTCTCAAGAAAGCTCATACAATGAGGACCATGTATGGTTTGAATAGAGGCGGCGTAGGGTGGTCGGCTTGACAGCTTGACTCAAATAGAACCACGAATTCTTCTTTCAGTCAAACGATCACAGTTATACTGCGCGTGACCTGAGCTCATGTAATTCGTACACCTAAAACAAATTTTTGGGTTGATTTTCTGTCTGGGATTTGTCTGCCATTTTTCACGCTATTATGAGAACATTTATTTCGTGAAATTATTTTTTGAACCAGAACATTAGGCGGTACTTGTTAAAGAGATGGATGTTTTCAAGTCTGCGCTCAGTGCTCTTCATTGCCTGCTCAGGGGAAAGACATTTTCCCTGTCTGAATTCCGCAAGTGGTCACAGTAAGTACTGCTTGATGGTAGCGGTAAGTGCATGAAAATCTGTCTGTGCATATCAGTGTTAGCCCTTCGCGACAAACTCTTTTCCCAGTAGACCACGTGGTGGTGAAGGCAGGCATTATTGAAGGCGTGCAATTCCATCAAACACTTCCACTCTCACGAGTATGTCTTGTTGCCGCCGACTTTCCTCATTTGATTTCATCCGCGTGCAATAGCTTGGCATTTGAAAATGGAATTCTGAAATTGCTGAATTCCGCTTGCTCAGTTGCCGAAACTGCCGCGTATCACTCTTAAGTCAAGATTTGTTGCATTGATGTTGGGTTGTCATACATTTACAGCCAAGCGCCTTGCATGTGCGTTGGCATGTGCACCTATTCTCTTGCTAATTTCAAAATGCGACTTCGGCCATCGAAATCCTTAAGTAAAAGTGCACAGCTCGCAGCTATTTACGAACAATATGCTGTCGTGGTGTACCTAAGAATGATGCGCACTTTGTGATAATTTAAGTGAGAAAACGTTCCGGCAACATACAGGACTAAGTCGGAAGACATTTACAAAGAGAATTCCTTCTTTTCTTCCTCAGTCTCGTCTGGCCGCCTTTCTGATTTGTCAACGCGGTGCACGTAAAATTCGCCCTCTTCAAAAGGTTGTGCAGTTATTCACGCAGAAAAGTAAGAACAAGTGCAAGAGTTAAAGCCAATCAAATCTCGTCGATGGAAAAGGTTAGGCTCCGTTTATAGCTACTGGCTAAACTGCTACTAGCCTTTCGATGTTGACTGGAGCATAGTTCGGGTGGACGAAGTTTATTAAGAAGAACAGTTCGTATTATGTTCATGCTAATGCGTTACTTGTTTATTTCGAATAGGAGATGTTCTTTGTGTTATTCCACATAGCGCTCGCATCAAATGAGGCGGCGAAATAACGGAGGTCATGCTAAATGTCGCAGCGCTTGATAGCACAACTGCTTTCATAGCTACACAGCCTTAGAAAGGTTGAACGATTACTTTTTGTGCTCGAAGCTGCAGACACATCGAGATATGTATCCGAAAGCATGCGAAAGCATCTTCGCAGGCTGCATCACTATTTTCAGATGAAGTGCCCAAAACCGGCACTGATGGTTCCGTTAGAGCAGCACACATCAACATAACCTACCAGAACCTTAGTTCTATCCGCATTAGCATATTAATGAGTTCTCTGTTAGTCATTTCACCTGTTTCGCCTGTGTATCAATGTATTCCCTATGTTATCGCCTGTGTTATCGCCAGTATAGCTGTATCGCCAGGGTTATCTATACTGCCTTGCATAGTAAGCAGAGGGAGTTTAGAGCCACCTGAGTGTGCTTGTGCGGGTTAATCACACTGTTTCTAGCCCTATTAGGTGATAAAAATGATTACGCCTGCTTTAATGCACCTGAATACAAACGTCCTCGCACCACCTTCCCTCTGTTTCACAGGCTCTGAAGAGGAGAAAAAGATACGACTATGACTAATGTTGCAAAACAGGCGCAGATATTTTAAAAAAGGCAAAGCGAGCAGAAATTTGGGCTAATTGGTTTATATGCATACTGCATAAGTTGGCGCGAAAATCGAGGTCACGCGTAGACAGACAAAAAGAAGCGCAACCCACAACTGAAGGTAAATACTGGACATATTCTCGAATTAAAGGAAAACGAACAAGAAAAACAATAACGTCATGAACATCACATGTTATCCCGTGAATCACAACGAGATGGTCAAGAAGAGATACTATCATAGAAGCGGGCGGTAGTCTGACTAACGCACTTACCTCCACTGATGCGCTTGAGGAAGGCCTCCGTGAACTCAGGCGTGAGCTTTTCCCCGCGCCTGAATGGTAGGGTCGTTTTGCGGAAAAGCCTTTAGCACTGAATTTTCTTCTTCTTGTTTTTTCTACACGTGCTCCAATGTTTAGAAAGAATATCAAAGGAATCCCCCAGTGTAATCTTCGTTGTTCTCCTAATCCTTAGTTAACACATAAGCCGGTTTGGATGATGCACAGTGCGCCACAAGATTACGACAATTTGCGCACAACTCCCCCTGACACACGAAACGAACGATTCTTTGTGTTCGATTCTGAATTATTTTTTTGTCGGTCGTGCGCTGTCCTTTCGCCTTCTTCTTCCATCCGGCTTTGCCGCAGTGAAGAGATTGCTCCCCACTTAAGAGGGGCGGAAAATAGAACCGAAATGCTGTAACGCCCAGCTACATTTTCAAGTCCATCTGCCAATGTGAGCACGATTACATGGTGAGGGTACCCTCCCCCCCTTTTAGCCTCTTCAACTCGGACGCAACGTTCTAATTGATTGCATGTGGGCAAGTCTTGGCAATGGCTGCCTTCAGACAGCAAGTGACTATCCCGTTCCCTGTGACTTTAGAATGACCCGATGAAGAGTCAAGCAATGCTTTCTTGGCCCTAGGGTGGCACGCCTGCCAGCTGATGATTTTGTTTACACTTATGCAAGAAAGTGTAAAATTGGATCTATTAAGTGAAGAGCACTGCGTTTCTTAAGATACAAACGCTCGTATTTGTGTGTCTACAATTGTTCCCGTTATTCGGCGCAACCACTTGTCGATACTAATTTTGCCTTAATGGTGCCAACAATGATACCTGTCTAAAAAGCCGGCAATTTGAGAAATCTGCTGCGGCCGACATGATAGGTACGAGCGGATCCGAACCGGATCACTTGCACGCGCAATGTTTGCGTTATTACACAAAGTCTTTCTAGATTGCCCGGTGGAACCTTCTCCGTGTGGCGTGAGCACCTAAAGACCTCGGAGGACGGGCACATCCTGCTGCTCTCGGAGAAATCCCCTCCCCCCAAGGCAGATCGTCGACACCCAGCGGGCCGCAAGTGTTGTGGGCCTTTTAAACAAACATTTGAGGGCAGTGGTTTAGTGCGGGAACCCAATGACCTGCTTGCTTCAAATTCCTTTGATAAAATGAAGATTTTCAGCCTGCCTGCCTGCCTGCTTGCCTGCCTGCCTGCCTGCCTGCCTCCCTGCATGCGTGCGTGCGTGCCTGCCTGCCCGTCTGCCTGCCTGCCTGCCTGCGTGGCGGCCTGCCTTCCTGCATGGCTGTTTGCCTACCTGTTTACCTGCCTGCCTGGCTGTCTGGGTGTTTGCGTGGCTGCCTGTCTGCCCGGCTGCCCGGCTGCCCGCCCGACTGCCTGCCCGGCTGCCCGCCCGGCTTCCAGCCTGCCCGGCTGCCAGCCTGCCAGCCTACCAGCCAGCCAGCCAGCCAGCCAGCCAGCCAGCCAGCCAGCCAGCCAGCCAGCCAGCCAGCCAGCCAGCCAGCCAGCCAGCCAGCCAGCCAGCCAGCCAGCCAGCCAGCCAGCCTGCCTGCCTGCCTGCCTGCCTGCCTGCCTGCCTGCCTGCCTGTCTGCCTGCCTGCCTGCCTGCCTGCCAGCCAGCCAGCCAGCCAGCCAGCCAGCCAGCCAGCCAGCCAGCCAGCCAGCCAGCCAGCCAGCCAGCCAGCCAGACAGACAGACAGCCAGCCAGCCAGCCAGCCAGCCAGCCAGCCAGCCAGCCAGCCAGCCAGCCAGCCAGCCAGCCAGCCAGCCAGCCAGCCAGCCAGCCAGCCAGCCAGCCAGCCAGCCTGCCTGCCAATCTGCCTACCTGCCAGCCTGCCTGTCAGCCTGCCAGCCTGCCATCCAGCTTGCCAGCCTGCCAGCCTGTCTTGCTGGCTGGCTGGTTGGCTGTCTGCCTGGCTTGCTGGCTGGCTGGATGGGTGGCTGGCTAGCTGGCTAGCTTTCTGGCTGGTTGGCTGATTGCTGGATGGCTCGCTGCCCCCAGGACGAAAGCTAATACGTTTGCTATATACTTGAGGATATTTATACTGTATTTTAAACATATTTTGTATTCATGAATGCACTAAAAATAGGCCGGAAATAGGTTCTTGAAATTTCATGCTCAGTATTCGAAATATATTCATAAAATTTTCCTAAAAGACATCACTTCAAGCATGCTTCGAGCATATTTCAAATATGTGATAAAGTATCAATGCAGTTTAAGCATCTTGTCATTATTTTAAATGTGTACTTTCGTAATTATGAAATTAATACATTAGAAGTATACCTCACCTAAAGCATGTTTCGGGCACGTTAAAATTCGTGAAAAATATGAATGCGGTTTTAGCATTTTGTCACTATATTAAAAGTGTACTCTCGTAAACGTGAAATTATTGCATTTGATTTATTCGTCACCTAAAGCGTGTTTCTGGCACGTTTCAAACACGTGAAGAAATACGTATGCGGTTTTAGCATATTGTCAATGTATTAAATGTGTACTTTCGTAAATATGATATTAATTCGTCTGAAATATATTTGAAATTTAAGAAACGGGTTGTCTTTTTAAACATATCTCAAGCACACTTTGAGCTGCCATTGAACAATCTAGTGGTCCTAATCGCGTTCAGAGAAATAGCCTTTGCATGTTGGCAATGTTTTAAAAATATACTTTCGCAAATACGGCAATAATTCCACAAAAGAACACTTCAATTCTAACGAATGAGCGGCGGCCCGCGTAAACGTATTTGCAGCACACTTCATGCTGGCGTTCAAAAGTTAGAGCTCAAAATCACTTTTCGGGAAATAACATGTTGGCAATGCATTAAATGTGTACTTTCGTAAATACGAAATTAGTTCGTGCGTAGTATACTTAAACTCTAACAAATGGGTCGTTCGCGTCAGCATATTTGCAGCACACTTGAAGCTGCCGTGGAACAATCTTTTTCTGGAAATCACCCTGCCAAGAACAGTGAAAACTATCCCTTCTCGGTTGTTCATTCGTTTCTGCTAACTTCTAGACGGAAGGCAGTGACCACTTATTTAAATTGCATGTGAACAGCATGATAGCATTATGCCGGCAAAGGCATCATGGACACCTCCGGGCACAAAAATACCAGTGAAAAGGACCTGGACTAGAAGGGCCGACCGGCTCCTTTAGACGCCCATGTATTTGTTGGTTGACAGTTCGACTCGTAACCAATGCCTGAAGCAAGTCACGACTAAGAATTCGTTTCTATATAGACCGCAGATTTGAACGCTACCACTCCGACGCTTGTGCGACAATTTGGGGGCCCACAGTCTTTGCGCGAAAAGCGCCTCACGAAACAAGATAATGTGTCCCCTCACGAAGGGTATATAGAAGCCAAGCCAAGATTTACGCTTTTCAGTGGAGTTCTTGTTTGCTGCATGACGTCACTTTCCGTCCGCATTTCCTGCGGGGCGAAATCTTTCACGTTCAGGTCCCGTCGCGTGTGCTTGCATTGGCAAAGTCTTCTTGATGACAACGCGTTTTATCTGGAATTGTCTGTCTACTGATGATGATAGCCATTTCAGTCATTACTTCTGTTGATGACAACACTGATAAGTATTATCCGTTGAGTAAGAGTAGCCAACCTTCTGTAAGCTGAGCCGAAGTGAATTTATTTTTAATGTATTAATTGTATATATTAGTGTATTTTATATGTAGTGTGATGCATGTAATGCGTATTTTTAGTATACCGTTAATGTAATAATATTATATTTTCAGTATACATTTATGCATTTATTGGTTATTTTTAGTATATTTCTAATGTGTTCACTGTGTATTTTTAGTATATGTAATGTATAATAAATAAACTAAGCGGACAGAAAATGCACTTTTGATGCATTTGTAAGAATGTTAAGAATAGTACTCCTAGCATACATAGCATTCATACTGCAGTTTAAGCATAGGGAATAAAATTAATGTGTTCGAAATGCATTTGAAGCACAGCCTTTTTTCTCTAAGGGCCTGCCTGCCTGCCTCCCGCCCGGCTGCTACCCGAGGTGCGCCTGGCTTCTTCCTGGCTTCCTGCCTGCCTGCCTGTCTGGCAGAGAGCAGCCTGGCTGGCCGGCTGACTGCCTGCCTGATTACTGTGTTGAGACTTTTACCTGTAAATGGAAATATGAATCTTTCAAGTGAAGAGCACTGCGTTTGTTAGCGGTCATTCTAAGCTGTTACGAGGGAAAGGCCTTCCTCCGGCATTATTTTGCGCTGTGTTACGGCACAACACATGGACGGGAACTGGAGTTTTTTATTTATTGGTCAAACTGCGCTGACCCATGGTGTCAGTAAAGTTGTTATTAGCGCCAGCTGACTGAGGCAGAAACGACTGAGACTGCGCTGAGGAAAAGAATAATAATTATGGGCCGTATGTACATCTGAGCTTTACCGTGGTGCTTTAGTGTATAAACATTCTGCGATTTAGGAATTTCAGATTGATGATTTCACTAGCCCACCTTTCACAAGAAGGTGATGACCTAGGCTAGACAGGGTTTCTTGTTCTTATGTGCAGGACTATCAGCAGTCAAAACGGCATCAGTTGATAGTCCGTACTTGAGGATATTTCCATCTTTCGCAAATGGCTTGGAGCTTGCATGCGCACACCTGGCACGCTCGCACGCACACACGCGCAACGCGATTCCTTTATGTGCCTAAAGCAAACTTCACACGCCAATGACAACTCTGTACTGATAGCGTGTTCCACTCTTGGTGCTCTGTGTGCCGAGGCTGAATCACTGCTCTTCGGCGACTGAGGTTCACTCACCACCTGCCTCCCCGGAGCGCCCTCCGCTCTGCCCCAACCAGAAGCGCGATTACGAATCGGTCTCAATCGAAACTGTCTCAAAAAGTGTCTCATTTGCCTCCCTCCTATTGGTCGGCCGTGGGCGGCGGCCATTTTGATTTTTTTTCGTCACTGACTGACGTCGTAAATGGCTCAGAAGTGGTGACGTTGGCCATCTAATTATGCGGGCAGATTGAGACGATTTTTTGAGACTGGAAAAGGTAGTATCAACACGTTTGAGACAGAAAATGGCGGCTGTTTACATCGTCGTATACGCGGATGACCGCGCGAGCAACGGTGTCGGAGGGTGCATGAAGACGACTTTGACGCGCGGGAGAGTTATTTCGAGGAGACTGCGCAGTGTCTGTGCGACGAACTCGCCGTTGAACTGGGAGGTGCGCGGGTGAGTGCACTGTCAGTGGAGCGGCAGGTGCTGTGCGCGCTGCGCTTCTTCGGCTCCGGTGGGTTTCAAGGTGCCGTTTGAAATGAGGAAAACGTCGGCGCAGCCCAACCGACTGTGAACAAGCCTTTGCGGCGGGCAGCGGAGACCAATGTCAACGTTGTGTCACAGAAGGGGGGTGTTCGCTTTCCGAGGAGACCCGAGGAGAAGGCGGCGGCGAAGGAGGGCGTCCTTTGCCTAAACGTTCGCCGCGGCAGCATCTCCGGCGTCGTCGGATGTGTCGATTGGGCACTCATCACTATCAAGGAGTCTGGGGGCAGTGCTGTGAACGAGCCGCAAGCGGTTCTACGCTGCGGACGTGATAGTGAGTATACCTCGGCCACAGTTTTTGACCGCATGAGTTCAAGTGCTACGAGCTACAAGTGCATGAGCTACAAGTGCGGGCCTCGGCAGCGAGAGTGAGTACGGGCTGTGCTTGTTTTTTCTCAGATCTGCGGCGCGAACATGTGCATCCTGGCCGTGGACTCGCGCTGACCCGGATCTTTCCGCGACGCGTTTGTCTGGCGGCATTCCGAGGCGGAGGAAGGCCTGCTGAACGACGGTGATTTTTTTTCTGGGTAAGCAGTAAAATAGCCGTGTCACCCGTCGGGCGAACTCAGTCACATCTATTGAGCTCCAGCACTATGCATTTGCCCGGATCCGCTAAAGCTACAAGAATCAGTCTGGACAGTTACACAAATGCAGACACTTTACACTATGATACAGTGTATTGCCACCCTTTCCTTTTGTTAAATATAATTGCAGCAAAAACACAGGACACATATTACATTGTTGAAATGCATAGCCTTTCTTGTTGAAGAAACCGGAGCAAAATGCACCTGACAGCGCTTGTGTTTTGTAGGAAATCGTAGCGCATCATTCATATGAATATGGTGGTAAAAGACTGACCTTACAGTAGTGCTCACTTATACATATAAATCCTGCATGTATGTATGCTCTTGAATGTCACATTCAGCAAAGCCTGGATGTGGGCTACTTGGCATGAGCCTTCTACTGTATAGCAGAGTGTCCTCTAATGCTGCTGAGATCACTGAGAAGGGACATGCTTAGCTGCGTCATTTTTTTGTTATGCAGGAGACTATGTCTACCCACTGGAGCCATGGCTGCCTGCACCAGTTGCGTGGCATCACAGACCTGACTCAGCAGAAGGCCTGTACAACACGCCACATGCTTTCACACAATTTGTGGCTGAGCGCTGTATTGGTGAGCCGAAGAGCTGCTTCCGTTGCTTCAAAGGGCACCGGATGCACAACTGCCAGTGGAAGTGGACAGTGCGCATCATCACCGCACGTGCTCCACTTCACAGCCTCTGTTTGGATGCGCCCATATCAGCAGCGGGTTCAGGCGACACTGCCTCTGACCCAGATAACAACGGGCCACCTCTAAATGGTGGCTACCTCGTACAGACAGGATGCTGTACTTTTGGCCTCTCTAGGACGACCCGTCTCCAGAGGAAGGCGTACCGAGGGATGGTGCAGCGGCAGTTGCGATGGAAAATCTAGCGTCCAGAGACGACTCACAATGCTGGCGTAGAGAGTCATATCAGCCACTCTTCCCCTGTCGCCACTGTCATTTCCTTGTGTCAGTGCACTACACACATCTGCAAGTGTGTGAGCAACTGTGTGATGTGGTTGTGCCCTTGGCCAACCTGTGTGCAGCCAGAAGCCAGCAGTGACAAACAAGTGCCCCCCACCGGCTGCCACTTCATTTTCAGTGTGTTTGCTAGTATATCTTCCAGTCCCTCAGCAGCATGTTGCAGTCTGTTCCTGAAGACGGAAAGGTGTTGAAGCCCGATTTCTGAAAAGCATCATTTTGAACTGTCTTTTGTCAATTACTTATGTCAGCCCACCTGCCCCTTCTCTGCTGTCTCCTTCCAGCTTGGTGAAGTGCCTGTGGTCCTTACCTGTGTGACGAACATGCATGAACCAAACGTGTAGTGCTGGAATAAGGCATGAAATATTTATGATGCTTGTTTCAATCAAAAAGCTGTTTTTTATTGCATCATACATTCAGTAAGCGCGTTTATTTTTTTAGGCACAGCATTTCACACGAGTGTTTCTATTGCAGAAAAGGCAGTGTACATACAAGCATACTTTACCTTGATGTACAATTACAATATGGCATTTCTGAGTGCAGTTAAGAAAAAAAATTCTAAAAAATTAAGTTCAAAGTGCATGTTTTCTTTCATACAGAGGCTACCTGTACAATAAATATGGCATAGTACAGTGTACATAATGCATTTTCCGGACTACAAAACATTTTGGCACATATAGGTAACGTAAATACCAAAGCTAAGCTTTACCTTAATGGTGTGTGGCTAGGGGTTTCACTGTGCTAAATGTTGTACCTACTGCAAGGAGACCGCTGTACAACAATGCATATTAAAGATTGTAAGGTGCAGTGGCTACAATGACTGCTGAATTACTAGAACATCTTCACTGATACACAAAGATGTGTAAACATCACAGACACATCATCAAGGAGATGGTGTGTGAGTAGAGGTTAGTTTACAATCACAAATCTGCAACACCGTTACTGGAAATGCTCTACAGCTCTAAGAATATACAGGCAGCTCCATTATGGGAAATTTTGAGCACTCGGTTATTGCCCCATAACTGACACCTAGCTTGGTTTGCGTAACACGTGGCTATGAAGTCTTGTCCATGATGACACGAGACGGTGACAATGCCGAATGGCCGGACAAGCTCCTTATGCTATCACATAATATGTGGGATAAGTGCAACTGCTTTCAAGCTACTTTTCGCCTAGGTATTTAATATCCTAGTCATTTTCAACTGGCTGTTCCTTTTCAAACTGGAGTGGCCTGTATACAGGGTGCCTCAGATATGATGGACCATAATTTAAAAAAAAAAACAAGTGGTCTTCCGACCTGAAAGGAAGTGCATGTTAGAAGCCACGCAAAGTATTTAAAGCCCTTATACACTGCCCTCACCAATCCCAGTTATAGCAACATCACTCCGCCTGCTGAGCAAAATACAATAACATATTACACATCACTGCCCTGTCCTACCTACCTCACTGCCCTGGATCATATGCAATTCAAGCGCTGTGTACCAGCAAACATGAACAAACTTGCTCAACTTTCTGCCCAGTTGCAATTAGCCTCTATACAAGCAAACTACTTCTTTCCTGGTTGACCCTGGATCTACTACCTGATCAGTAAATAACGTTAATGGAACAAGCTCGTTCTCTCCTCGGTGACAATAGCAAAGTTATCAAGTCAAGTGCTTCCTTTCTCTTTAAACAATGTGGAGCATAAACATCACAATTTCTGCATCTCGCACAGGAAAAAAAACTACGGCAACAACTGAACATAAACCGAACGGAGCTACCAAAATACAAACGGAACATCAAGTGCTGAGCCCGATGTGGCCGGCAACACTTGGTTACAAGGCAGAAGAGTGACTGCTGCCACCGAGGCAGGCCGTGTCGGCTCTCATTTCCCGCACCGAGATTGCAAGCTATCAGCACCTGCACCTGTCTGCTCCCGTCTGTCGGCAGTTGCTTCTATGTGATGATTCATGGTTTTCTGGTACTTTCTAAAGAAAATAAACAGAACCATATGTCACTCGGTGATCGATAGGCGCCGACCGAGAACACCGACTAAAGTTGTCTTCGTCGATTTTCGAGCCGAGCGCTGCTTGTAAGTTGATCTCGACAGGCCCGTAGCATTCACTGCTATCAATCAGATTTTTCTGCGCACTTAAGACATCCGCAAAGTACATTGATTTTAGACGACACGCGAAAAAACAAGAACTAGCCATGGAATCAGCTGTTTTCATGCAGGCCGCCATGTTCACGTTATGCCACTGCCAGCGCGTCCTCATGGCAAGAGAAGTTAACCTGCAGCAAATTTAATTGCAAAACTGAGAATGCTTCTGATTTTCCCTCGTGCTGTTGAGATTGCAACACAGTTTACTACCAAAATAAAACATTACTTGTTTTCTTCATTGTGTTTTTGTCCATTTTCAGACTAACATGTTCACGCTATACCGCTGACAGCACACCTTCGCGGCAAGAAAAGTGACTGAACAGCAAACTTTATTGCAAAAATGAAAACACTGCTTCTTGTGCTTGGTGCTGTTGGGTTTGAAATACAGTTTCTTAGCAAAATAAAACATTACTCGTTTTTATTCACTGCGTCTTTACTGCAAAACATTAGTCTACGGTCCCTTGTCGTGCGAATAGTGGTTTCGGGGCGGAGCCCACCGCAACCTTGCTCCGCATTGGCCGATTCGGCGGTCTGCATTACTCGGTGTCGTCATTTTGAAGTCACGATCTCAAAATTGAGACAGTTTTTTGAGAGCGATCCGTAATCGCGCCCCAGAACTTACTGCTTCACCCAGTCCGGCGAATATATGGATACTTGGTGTTGTCTGCCTCAACTGCTGGCCATTATGTCGAAACCTTCACAATAAGAGCACTTTATCAAAATCACTACGTTGACTGCCCGGCAAATGCCTCTCCCACATTTCGGCAATTAACCCGCTCCTGCGCCAGCTTATATGACCTTATCTCCTCAATCTTCCTAATTAATCCTCCCACCTGACCCTCTCACGACTCTGTTACGTCTTTACTCTCTTACAATCTACTTCGGTACATTAAGGTGCCATAGCTGATGTTGGCTTCGCATCACATGCGATCCCGATGTCTATTTCTGTTTCTTGATTTCGACAACAGTATCGCTAACTCGAATTTGTTCTACGACGCACTTTTCTCTCATTCTGTTCTTTAACTAACACCAGTAATTTTCCCGAGACTCTCTGTAAGGTCTAATATTTTTTGAGTGTTTTCTTATTGAGCTAGCCAATTATCTCTCGTGGTCCAGATCCGTGGTCTCTACCTGCAAAAGGTCGATGTACACTCTTACGCTCTCCAATAGCTCGCCACCTATACCCAACTCTTCATTCCTTACGAATCTGTTGTACATTGCTTTAGTTTTCTACATACTATTTATTAGCCTTTTAGTGTAGCAGACATCTGCCGTTCGTGGTGCCAAGGAAGCCGGCGACACCGGAGCGCAAGGTTCTATTGCAGAGCCTTCTGAGACAACAGCAAATATAACTTGCAGACCGACCGTTCGGCCTAAGCAATTTGACCGTCACACATTTTCAGATATAGATGAGCTAAATGTTCTTATTCAAGCCCCACCCCTGTGCATTTCCTGCCAGCATCTTCGAATATGCTTTGCAGTTTGGCCCTTTATTTTTTAGGAAGGCAGCGCCATGAGATAGCTGTATATTAGAATGAATGTTTATCCGCAATTTTCCCAATTTAACTCTGAATACATCCCTCGAGTTAACACAAAGTAAGAAGTAAGGAAAGATCGTCTCTTTTTCCCAGACACGCTGGAGAGAATGGTTTGCCTGGACAGATGGCTAAAGTGGGAAGGGGTGACGGAGAGTAAGGCGGGCGGATCAGGCTGAAAGTATGCGAGGAAAAGAAATGCACGCCCATGACACGGTTAATTGGAGGCAAGAACTTTGCTGCGCAAAGAACGCAGTTTGGCTTCTACACAGCCTTAGGAAGGAGAGCGTACAGGGTGCTAGAACTGTGAACTACGCGAGAACAAGCAAAACGGAACCTTGAATGCCATAGCGGAGGCTCAAAAGTCCTTTTGCAAAGCAGGTAAGGGGAATACTTAATAGCGAAAGATGCAGTGTACTTCCTATAATTGGTTGATTTTTGCAGCACCTTAGGCAAGTTATCCGGGCATTCGCATGAAGAAAGGCGTGTTATCAGTGAAAGCGCAGCTGTCAGGGCCCGCTTACACATCAATAGTCAGTAGTCGGAGAACTTTTATAAGATTGTGCACTAAGTGCTCCACGCTGAGTATACTTGGTCGCCTAAACGCTCTCACTGCTTCTTTTGTGTTCTCAAGAAAACTCGAACCAGGAGGACCAGCTATGAATTGTATAGAGGCAGCGTAGCCTGGTCGGCGCTTTTTGCGTACACAGAAAATACCAAGGAATGAAACAGGATCGCGATTCCGCGTATGTTCTGAACGACTGAAAATTAAATACAATTTATTACCACTCTACTTTGTTGTCGGCATTTAAGACATGATTCGCGCGTTGTAAGCCAGAGCGCATATTTTTCGTCCTTCATCTCTGTATTTTCCCTGCCCCAAATAAGCTTGTTGTGTTGAAAGAATAAAGAACATTGGAAGAACGTTAGTTTTGTTACTCAAGCTTGATTGGTGTGTAATATTATCTTAAAAATTGATCTCATTGGAATGTTTAATTATATGAATTAGAGTGTTCGGGGCATTCGCGTTCCTTTAATCCGTGTAGTGCTTACTTTTTTTAGTTAGGTGCAGTAAAAGATTACTGGTGTGCCCGCATCCGCGTTTGTGCACAGAAAGCGCTAAAAGAATTGAATAGCCGAAAAGCTGCAGTTCATGTCAGTTATACACTAACCAATGACATCAGACAAATTGTAGCAATGAGCGAAAAAATGGCGTTTCGATAGAACAATAATGAATTTCTTTATGCCAAATCTCCTATAACTATGTCCTTAAATCTTGTTGCTGTTGATACCATTGTAAGTTCAATATGCGAGAGTAATGAGTATCATGTTGGTGGCAACGACCACCCGGGCACGCCTGCTGCCTTCGGTTGTTGGTATTTGCTTTGTGCTGACAGCTTGCAGCCATAAGTCGTTGTTTTTTTATCGTCAATTGAAACCTTCATACTCAGTGTCGTACTTGAATGATCTAGTCATCAGAACGAGGTTTCGCGTTACACAGCTGTGGGAATGCGCACCAAAAAACAAACCCAAGGCTATAACGCTCACACAAGTGTCGAAATAAAACCATCTACTGAAAAATATGCTGTGACAAATATATACCGAGCTAATCGCAATTATTGTTTTCTTAGAATTTTTTTACATTTTCTTCAGTATTCGTTTAACTGCTGGGACCTCTGGCTGTGGTCAGATAGACGAAGCTTAGAAGAATATAAATGGCTGTTCCAACATATGTGCGCGGCTCTATGCGTTTTCAATGGTTCCTTATTTACACCATCCCGCAGGCGAAGCGCACATTCCTCTTCGGGCATTAAAAAGCGAAAAAAAATAAGACGCCACTACGAGTCTCAAGGATGCTAAGGGAAACAACAGCCGGATATTCTAAGGCGCTAGAACTAGGCATCGCCTACATTAGTCTATGCAGGAACTGATGCACCTGGGTAGGCACCCATACATGACCCCTGTTCGCATTTCATTTGACGGCACAGCCCAGTCGATCACTAATCTTAAGGTACCCTTTTCAAGTGGTCTCGGTGAAACTAATTTCACAATACTAAAGAACACCATTTCCGTGTCTAGTAACGCCTTCATTCCTATCGCCAGTCATTATCAACAGGTACGCTTCATACTGTTTATACGATAGTAAAATCTGGCTCGAGTCTACAAAAGTGGCCGTAAACTTTCACGCGAAAATTACCATCCTATCTTAATGACATGCATCTGTTGCAAGACGCTTGAGCACATTTTCGGTTTCATATTTACGGCCACCTTGAGAATAAAAACTTGTTTTTTGGAGAAAGGAATTGGGCAGTACCTGTCTCACATATTCGAGAGTTTAAGGATTGGGGGCCCCATGAAGCGTGGAACGTCGAAGTTAGTATGCGCAGAACGCAAGGCCCGCCTTGCGTCTTGGTTTAGCGGTAGCGGCGAAGGCTGCTTTGCCGAAATAGCATGCGCTCCAACGCCGCTTTATGTACGGTCAACATGGCGGCTCCAGTCGAAGCGGCGTCTCTCGCTAAACCACCGATTCGTCGTTGCCGCCAGTTCCGTTAGGTTGTGGAAAAATAAGAAAAAGAGCAGGCGTTGAAGTTGTATTTTACGCGCCCATAAAACTGTCTATGCCTTGCAAAACGACAAACCCATGCGGTAGCCAAGAGAAAAAAAGCTGTGTAATTGACAATCAGAAACGATTTGTTACTTTTGTAGAGGGTGTTGTCTGCCTTGTACCGTTGTCTTGTGGCCATGAGAATATTGGACAAACAGGGAGATCTGTAAATAGCTGGTTAAAAGAACATGACTACAATAATAATGAGAGCAAATAGGGCCGCCTAAGCCAGCACTGTCGCCACTGCAAGATATAATCTATTAAACGGGGCCGTCCAAAGCCGTGTATGGCCCTTTTTAACGGAGGCCAATTTATCAACCGCCACACTGATAACCATGTTAGAGAGATTATTGAGGCTCTTAATATGTCATGTGCGGGCAACAAGTCCGTGAGCGTAGCATCACTGGCACTATCAGCAAAGGAGCTCGCTTTTCTAAATTGATGGCAACCAGCGAAAGGCTGGTTTGTATGGCTTGTATCAGGTGACTGTCACATACATTAAGGTGCCTAAATTAAATTTTAAAGAAAAGAGGTGTGAAGAGACAACGTGGAATAACCGAAGAATAAAGAAGAAGAAGCATTCGTTGAAGTGTAGAGAGATGATTGGTGGAAAAGCATTCGATGGGGTAGAGAGAGATGCCATGATTTGGGCCAGCATGAACTTTGGGACACAAACGAAGAGAGACACATGGAACACGGAACACACTGCTGACTAACAACTTTAATGAAAAGGCGCGGAACACGCGGAAATATATACAGTGGTAAAGGTGGAGAGAAGGATGGAGAGAAGGCAAAGGGCATGGCGAAAGAAGGTTGCACCAAAAGCAAATGTAACAAATCCTTAGAACAAAAGACGAAACAGCCGTTACCGGGAAAGCGAAATCACTGAGCCCCCCACAATCTTAGGCCGCGTTGCAAAACTGTGCGCACGTGATGGGAACCAAAGCATGATCGAGAATCAGTTCTCAGAGTAGTCAGAGGATAAGATCTAGGCCACAACAAAGACAGTGAAAGAGCAAAAGCCGCGTCATAAAAACAAAACACGAAACAACTGAAAGAATATATGAATGAAAAACCCGCAAGAATTCACGCCAAAACAAAGCTAGAAGTTTAACATGAGGATGGACATGAGGCTGCGAAATCATGAAAGCTCCTTCGCCTACAGGTGAGACGAGGGTTGAAAAAACAAAAAAGCCAACACTAACACGGCTAAAACAGAGCTAAAAGCCTGAAGTTGAATTTAAACCAAAATGCCAACAGTGACACGACTAAAACAGGGCTAGAAACGTAAAACATGATGTGGGAGATAAAAAACAAAAAGCACAAACACGGTGCCGAACAGGACGGGCGTATAATTTGGCCGGTTCATGGGACAGGGCAAACATCATGGAGGAACGTTTTTTCTTTGGTTGAGAGTGCAATTGACGGGGTGCTTACGCAGTCCTTCCCTTTCTTGTGGATGGTTACAGCTTCGATGATTTCCCTGGCCAGCCTATCTTTTTTTCTTCCAAGGATTGAGATGTTGTCGAGGTTGGCCGTGCATGGGTGCTTAGGCTGGCGGCAATGAAGAGCCAGGAAACCTGATGTGGCAGTTGCTCTTAATGAATTTGCGTGTTCTCTAGCTCTTTCATTGATGCACCTGCCTGTCTGTCCAATATAACATTTACCGCATGCGACAGGGAAATGATAAATGACAGGGAAATGATGCCACATCAGGTTTCCTGGCTCTTCATTGCCGCCAGCCTAAGCACCCATGCACGGCCAACCTCGACAACATCTCAATCCTTGGAAGAAAAAAAGATAGGCTGGCCAGGGAAATCATCGAAGCTGTAACCATCCACAAGAAAGGGAAGGACTGCGTAAGCACCCCGTCAATTGCACTCTCAACCAAAGAAAAAACGTTCCTCCATGATGTTTGCCCTGTCCCATGAACCGGCCAAATTATACGCCCGTCCTGTTCGGCACCGTGTTTGTGCTTTTTGTTTTTTATCTCCCACATCATGTTTTACGTTTCTAGCCCTGTTTTAGTCGTGTCACTGTTGGCATTTTGGTTTAAATTCAACTTCAGGCTTTTAGCTCTGTTTTAGCCGTGTTAGTGTTGGCTTTTTTGTTTTTTCAACCCTCGTCTCACCTGTAGGCGAAGGAGCTTTCATGATTTCGCAGCCTCATGTCCATCCTCATGTTAAACTTCTAGCTTTGTTTTGGCGTGAATTCTTGCGGGTTTTTCATTCATATATTCTTTCAGTTGTTTCGTGTTTTGTTTTTATGACGCGGCTTTTGCTCTTTCACTGTCTTTGTTGTGGCCTAGATCTTATCCTGTGACTACTCTGAGAACTGATTCTCGATCATGCTTTGGTTCCCATCACGTGCGCACAGTTTTGCAACGCGGCCTAAGATTGTGGGGGGCTCAGTGATTTCGCTTTCCCGGTAACGGCTGTTTCGTCTTTTGTTCTAAGGATTTGTTACATTTGCTTTTGGTGCAACCTTCTTTCGCCATGCCCTTTGCCTTCTCTCCATCCTTCTCTCCACCTTTACCACTGTATATATTTCCGCGTGTTCCGCGCCTTTTCATTAAAGTTGTTAGTCAGCAGTGTGTTCCGTGTTCCATGTGTCTCTCTTCGTTTGTGTCCCAAAGTTCATGCTGGCCCAAATCATGGATTCATACCAACTGGCCCAGAAAAATGCCATTTTGCAGAGAGAGATGATTGGTGAAGAAGCATTCGGTGAGGTGGAGGAGATGATTGGAGAAGAGAAGAAGAAGACGACGACAAGGATTACGTGTACTAATGCGAAGGCTATTAAAGGGCGAGGGAGAGCGAGGCACGCGGGGAAACAGCAGAGAAGCGAGGCTCCGGTGGGTCAGGGACACATCGGCTGGAAGCGAACGACGGCGGCTACTGCTTCGGTGAGCTCGCGTTCTACGGCATCTCATTGTGGGCCGCCTGCCGTGCCTGAGCCCGTTGCGGGGAGTCAACGGAGGACGTGACCACCTGTTACGGCCAGGGGTATCTTCAGCGCTGTTGCCACCCATCCGGGTGGTGCCCACAACGCCAACACCGGCATCACCTCCACAGATGCTTGGACCGGGAGCTTATACGACGCAGCGAGCGACGCTGCCAGCAACGCCAGCCTAAGCACGCCGAACGCCGCCTCGACGCCGGATATGGGATCCATACAACGCTGCAGCCGCACAGAACCAACCGTGAGCACGAACGCCGACCGCCAATAGTAGAACGCTAGTGGTAGACGCTGGTAGCAGTGTGCCCGGATCGCGTGTATTTATAGTATTTGTGTTTTGTGTTAGTTTTATGGGTTTCGTGTTCTAGTGTGTGTGTCACCTATGGCGCATTAAATGACGTTTGTGTGGGTACACCTATCGCCTAGTCCATTCTTTCGGTCCGAGTGTTCTCCGGAGAGATCCGTGACAGTGAGCTGGTCGCTCTTTCCTATTTCTTGCTGTGGTTTATGAATTTATATGTAGCAGCGGCAAGAAATAACCAGTTGAAAGTTAACGCTTGTGTTGTTCTGTGTTCCTTCTTTTGTCCTATTGTGTTACGCTCTGCTCTGTTATTATGGAATACCAACTTGCCCAACAAGCAACACATTAAGAAATTTGTTCTAGGCATGCAGAACAGTCTCCACGTCGAACGTTGTTCGCCACGTTCTTTGGTTTTTATGACAGATTACACAAACATTTCTCTCCCAGTGTGGAAGAAAAAAGAAACTCATAAAACACAAATTTCAGATAGACACAATAGATGCTACGAAACAGAGCAATAACTTCACAAACATAAAAGAATCTGATTGCACTCTGTAGACGGGACAACGTCAAAAAACAATCGGAACTTTTTCAGAGAGATGTATTTTGAAATATGCTGTTTTATGTTTAATTAAAAAAGAGAAAGGCATCAAAACAGCATTTTAGGGAGCTTGAAGCCATCTTGACGTTCCTTTTAAAGTGACGTGCAAAAAATGCCAGCTTTCATTTCGCGGTCGCAGTTCACTTCAGTGCAGCTTGGACTCTGGCTCGGAGAAAAGGTGAATAATTTCTTGAAGTAATTTTCAGGCTTTGCGCCGTGAAGGTGAGTCGGAATGTGGTTTAAGTTTGTGGCGGCGTGGTCAGAGGGTTTTGTTACTAAGCTCGCGATAGCCCACGCTACACACAAATTAACGAATACTTTTGCAGCCTCTTTATTACACCGCAATGGCCTAATAGAAGGAAACTATTACAGAGCTTACGGCTAAACTTCATACAGCTGTACACATAATATTTACCCTCCTATAATTTTATGCAGCCATTTTGTCGACTACCGAGAAACTGTTTATATCTCGCAGATATAAACGAACATGCTATGGTATCTATGATTTCTAGGCTGAACGCGTAAGGACGGCTTAGTTGCTAGTAGTCTGAAGTTCGCGGGCTTCTCAAAGTACGCTGAATATGTAACTGCTCCCAACAATATATCGTGGATCTGTCTGAGCTATAACCGATAAAAACAAGGCTCTTTTCTAAAGACGATCTCGTCTCTGTTACCAGTTTATTGAACTGGGTGGCTATTACTGATGTTAATGACCCCTGCAACCTGCATGATAATCAGCTGTAATTTATTTTCCTCCTGCCTATTCCAAGGTGTTACTAGTTCCGTAGGCATTTTGAAGCAGGGGGTATTGGCTGGCGAATGTGGTGGAAAAAATTGAAAGTCAGCCGTATTCAAATCGTATTGACGTTCGTTCGCATGATAACGATCGAAGTCCAAGTCGTGCAAATATTAACTGAAAATGGCCGGTATGGCCGTGTCTCTCAGCAAGAGGGCCTTTACTGTGGTTTCACAACCGACTGTAGCCGAAAGAACTTGCTTAAAACTTATGATCCAGGGTTCACTGGCTTAAAACGCAGTGATCTTTCGTGGGAACCAAACGCTACGACTGATTAAATATTAAAGTGTGCGCTCGTACAGCGCGTGCCTACGTACGGCCGCGCCTAAAAGCTGAGGTCGCAGGAGAATAAGTTGTATGAGCTTCACATAGGCTGCGTTTCTGCGGCCCAAACTTATCCAAGGTTTGGAATCAAATTTATTAAGAGGAAATCGGGTTCCTGTATATCTTCTGAATTTGAAGCATCCAAAATGAAAGAGTAAATAAATTGCTGATAAACTTCAGTTTAGACTCAACTGCCTTGTGTTTTTAAATAATACAAACAAGAAGTAAAAAAAGTCACCTTGCTAAAAAAGATGTAGCAGATCCCAAATTGGCTAGATTGGGTGCCTAAGAAATGAAACCACCGAATGAGTGCGCCAAAAAATAACTCAGAGATTTTTCTGTGCTTGTCTGCCACGGTTTCGTACATGTATATTATACATACATCGCAGATGTCTAAACAAACGGTACATAACACGGCATTATAGGAGTATAAGTTTGAAATAAATCAAAGCTAACGTTAGTTGGCATAATCCCAATTATGTAAATTGTTATAAAGTGCAGGGAACGCTTCAATGTTTTAATGCCTTTTAAAAGACTGCCGTAAACAGTGGAAGTTAACAGCATATAAAATACTACACAGACGTGGGCTTGTTTGGTTACCTAATATGCTCAGAGAAGAGTTTGAGAACCAGCAGGAATTAATTTTTGTCCTAAGACGGCTTCGATTTTGGTTATAAAATAATAATTACTTTAATTCGTTTTTAAGGAAAGGAAATGGCGCAGTATCTGTCGCACATCTCGGCGTACACCCGAATCGCGCCGCAAGGGAAGGGATAAAGAAGGGAGTGAAAGAAGAAAGGAAGATACAGGTGCGTAGTGGAGGGCTCCGGAATAATTTCGACCATTAGGGGATCTTTAACGTGCACTGACATCGCACAGCACACGGGCGCCTTAGCGTTTTTCCTCCATAAAAACGCAGCCGCCGCGGTCGAGTTCGAACTCGGGAACTCCGGATCAGTAGTCGAGCGCCGTAACCACTGAGCCACCGCGGCGGGGCTTGGTTATAGAAGAAAAACCTTGGGATCATCTAGGCAGGACATGTTCCGGAACATGACATCGGCCTTGCAAGCGAGATTCCCTCGGTCAAGAGGAAATTCAGCGCAGCTTCCGCGTTACCTTGGGCTTTTGCTTGTTTGCGCAGTCGGACGTGTGAAGTATGCAATAAAATGAGCGCCTAGGAGCATAAAAACAAGCGTGTATAAAACCTCTCCCATTTTGTCGATACAAGTTTATGTGGAGAAGCTGTATCTTTTATCAAAACCAAGAGTTGGAGGGCGCACGTGTGCTATATTATGTAGTGCACGCTAGGAACCCTAGCCGATCTTTCAATTTTATAAATCCTGTCGTTCTTTTCTGCGCAGTTTTGTTTTGCTATTCATACATGTGACTTGGAAACCCTTTTAATGAAACGCCCATCACAAACGTGCAAATGCTGGACGAAGATTCCAACTTGAAGGGTGCAGTTCTGTACTTTTCGGGTGCTGCTATGGCAATAAAAATGCGCATCTCGCTAAGCTGAGGAATGGCTTAATCACTGAACGACCGCTAAAGGGGTAAACAGTTACCGCTCATTCTTCGTTATCTAAGCAATATTAGATAACCGAAAGTGTAATGCACCACACACCAGCAATAAACAGATCAGACATATCAGACACTGCAGCAATCATGACTAGTTTGCTCGAAAGCCAGCGGTGCGCTATGACTGGCGATGCCATGTTATAGAGCGAGATGTACCAGACGATCGCTTATGGTTTCCTTGATTCATGCAAAATCACATTACGCCCGAAAAAAGAACTTAAGTTAGCGGACCTATTTACTAATAAGTGCGAGGAATCCGGCCCCGGCCTCATTAAGTGTCTGCAGTGCTGTAAGGTCATCTCATCAGCCTCGCATGCTTGAGGTACTGGGTTCGACCCTCTGTGACGCCGGGTACCCACCGGCGATACATGGGTACAAGCTTTCCGCTGGCACGGTGCTCGGCTTATCAGGGGTGAAATGCTTCGAAAATGGGTCTCTGACCCCACCTTCAAAAGTCACAAATACCTTGTGCAATGTCACTTTGGCCATAGATGCCCTTGCAACATAACAATCCATAATCATCATCCTCATCTCATTAGCGACAGATCCAGATTATAATTAGTTCCAAGAAAGGCTATCAAATATATCTGCCGCGGCCAGGATCGAAGCCGCGTCTTTCGGGTCAGCAGCCGAGCGCCATAAACACTTTGCAACCGCGGAAGCACATTGTGGAATCAATCGGAAAAACAAGCCAGAGAAAAAACTGCCTAGCCATGTCGCTTATAACTGCTGTTGTATTCAAATGCCCTCTATCTATTCCAGCTACATCTCTAATGAATGAGACCACTGTATTGTAAATTAAAACTATAGACAGAAAAACGGAACGGATTAGATTATTCAGAGCATGAAACTCACTACCGTATCAAAGAGATACAAAAAAGAGAACGGAAGTAACAAATCTGCGTGAAGGACAAGTACAAAAGTGTAAATATTTCACACTGTGACTCAATATAGAAGATAAATGTAAATTTAACTAGATGATCGTGGCAAAAAAAAACGAACAAGCAGAGTCACAACAGCATTGCACGTAAAAAGAAATAACGGTTTGGTTTAGAGGATAAGTGGAGAGCATCTTTGACGACACTAGGAAGAAAGTGCTCGATAAGAATTAAAGACCTTAGTTCCACGGCAGTACTAATCAGTCGAGGTGAGCATTTCTATTACGAAAGTCATAGATGGTCGTACTCTACTTGCCGCGGTCAACAGGACCTCTCCGAGCAGTGCTGGGGCGCTTCAATTTTGTTTATGGTTTTTGAAACACTGCCATCAGATCAATGTTTGGATTGATGCTTTGCAATGAAACTTAAGTTTTGAATATCATTTCGTTTGTGTTTAACCACGAATTGTAACTTGTGAAATAACATGACCATACATATTTTAGATTCCTCCTCTCATCTCGATGTCGTACTATTGATGCAGATCCTGCAAGAAGGTAAAATTACCGGGCCTAGGTTAAATTTTTTTTTCGTCAGGCTACGCTTTTTGCAAGAAATTAGTAACTCGCGACACAGAAACCGTACGTTCACCTAGCTATGGCGAAATGGCGCTCCTGTCATCTACCCCGGTGTCACGTATAATAAGGTGTATAAAATAAAATTATGAAGGAAAGAGGTGTGAATTAGACGACCTAGATTAAACGAAGAATAAAGAAGGAGCATTCGGTGAGGTGGGGAGAGAATATTGGTGGCGATGCGAGAGAAGACGACTACAAGGCTTACGTGGACTAAGGATGAGGCGATAAAAGGGCGAAGGAGAGCGAGGCACGAGGTAAAGAACAGAGAAGCGGAGGCTACGGCGGGTCACAGACCCTTCGGCTCGTAGAGAGCGACGCCGGCAACCGCTTGTAAGCTCGGGTTCTACGGCTTCGCATTGTGGACCTCCTGCTGTGCCTGAGTCCACTCCGGGGATTCAATGGAAGACACTACCACCAGCTACGGCCAGGGGTGTCTCCAGCGCTGTTGCCACCCATCCGGGTGGTGCCCCAACGCCAACAACACCGGCATCACATCCACGGGCGCTTGGACCGGGAGCTTATAGGACGCAGCCAGCGACGCCGCCAGTGACGCCAGCCCAAGCACATCGAACGTCGCCTCGACGCTGACTACTGGATCCATACAACGCCGCTGCCGCACCGAAACCACCGTGAGCACGAACGCCGACCATTAACAGTAGAACGCTAGTAGTAGACCCTGGTATTAGTGTTCGCGGGTACTTTGTATTAATAGTCTGTGTTTTGTGTTAGTTTTGTTAGTTTTGTGCGCTGCTGTGTGTGTCACGTAGGGTGTATTAAATGCGCGTCTGTGTGGGTACACCCGTCGCCTAGTCCCTTCTTTCGGTCCGAGTGTTCTTCAGGGAGATCCGTGACGAATATAAGTGGCGAGCCTGTGCCAGGATTCAATTCCTTGTTTCTTTTTGCGTTGTCTCAGATTTTTCTGATCTCTTGATGGGAGAAAGTATGGATTTAGAAAGAACGTTACAACTGGCGCTGAAGCTCGGGTTAAGCAAGGAAGAGGCGATGCCTCTCTGCGACCAGCGGAGGCAGATAGGCAGAGAGAGGAAATGGCACAAGCACGTGCAGACGCTACCGAATCAGATGAGAGAGCTCGCGAAGCAGATAATAGAGCTCGCGAAGCAGGTGAGAGAGCTCGCGAGGCCGAAGAGTGAGAAGAGAAAAGAGCTCGCGAGGCCGAAGAACGTGAAGCTAGAAGAGCTCGCGAGGCAGAAGATCAGGAGAAAAGAAGGATAGAACGGGAGAAGGAATTTCTTTTGTGGAAACAGGCGCATGTCGCGGGAGGATATGAGGAGATCATGGACAGTGATCAGCGTTCTTTAGCGGGTACAAAATCTTCTAGACCGGCAATGGTTTGTCCATGGAAGCTGATGGCTCCTTTCGATGAGAAGAGAGATGATCTGGACGCATGTCTACAAAGATTCAAGCAGATAGCCTTGGGGCAAGGCTGGGAGCGCAGTGAATGGGCCACGGCATTGAGCATGTGTTAAGTCGAAGAGGCGCTGAATGTGTTTGGAAGGATGTCTGCTGCTGATTCTACGGACTACGAGAAAGTCAAAAAGGCGCTCCTCCAAAGATTCAGGCTTACGGCACAGGGTTTTCGCGAGAGATTTTGCGCCGCAAAACCTGATGATTATGAAAACGCTAAGCAGTTTTCCTGCAGGCTGAACAACAATTTTGATGGGTGGCTTGATATGTCAAACACAGAGAAGAGGTTTGAAGGGGTGCGTGACAAGCTGGTCACAGAGCAATTTTTAGCGTGCTGCAGTTCAAAGGTAGCGCTATTGATGAAAGAATGTTGTGCTCATTGATAGAGTTCGCCGACATTGCAGACCAATTCCTGGAGGCT
This sequence comes from Amblyomma americanum, assembly GCF_052857255.1. NCBI lineage: Eukaryota > Metazoa > Arthropoda > Arachnida > Ixodida > Ixodidae > Amblyomma > Amblyomma americanum. The sequence goes on along the minus strand of NC_135505.1, from coordinate 53,078,707 downwards.
CAAGGGCTAAGAAATTTGAGTAAGGCAAAGGAGGAAAACCAAAGTACCCTAGGGATAGACGTGGCAAACCCAAGAGCATATAGCGCTGCATCTAAGGCGCCAATAAAGTGTTTTCTCTGCGGCAATGTGGGACACCCTGCAGTTGACTGTCGGGCTAGTAGCGCTGCACAAAAAACACAGTTTTTGTGCCATGGTTGTAAGAGGAGGGTTCACACTCAGGATGAGTGCCGACGCAGAACGCAGGACCGAGCTGCATGCATTGTCGATTCTAGGGTAGAACTTGTCACGCCACCTGAAGTTCCACTGATGAAAGGAGAGCAAACGCCACTCGAAAGTGAGACGGTGAGTGGAACACCCTAGTCAAAAGCAGCAATGCCGGTGGTGGTTGGACAAATAGGGGACCATTCTATATTGGTGCTTAGAGACAGCGGAGCCAACCCCGTTTTGATTCGAAGAAGGCTTGTTTAGGAGGAGGGTATTACAGGGGCACTGTCTGCCGTCACTCTCGTAGATAGAGCAGTAAGGTACCTTCCTGAAGCCAGGATCCTAGTGTCCACCTCATATTATACTGGGCAGGTAGTGGCAAAATGCGGTAGAAAAACCCTTCTGCGATCTCGACTTGGAAAACATTGCGGGTGCTAGAAGTGTCGAAGACCCCGATCCCGAGTGGAGGATGCTTCACGGTGAAGAAAATCCAAAGGAGGAAAGGCCCGCGACAGTTCAGACTGGTGCAGTCAGTTTCTCGTCGGCAGTGGAGACAAGAGCTCAAGCGACAGCACGAGCAACACAGCGGCCGATCTCTATTCCTGTTACATTGTGCCTGAGCGTAACACCGGGCGAAATTGCAATTTGGAAAAAAGAAGACCTGACCTTGAAGGCCTGCTTCGAAAGAGTCGGGGAGAAAATGAAAAGAAAGAAGGGTCGTACGTCATTCGAATATCAACTGGTAAATGGTCTTCTATGCAGGGACTGCATATTTATTTCAGGAAGGCGGGCCAACAGCTGGTGTTACCGAGAGATATTCGAGAGGCCGTGCTACGCATAGGACATGACGCCACTATGGCCGGACACCAGGGTGTTCAAAAAACGGTGTCTAGGATCACTGAGGAGTTCTTTTGGCCTAGTGTTCAGAGTGACGTTAAACACTTTGTTCGCTCGTGTGACGTGTGCCAGCGCAAAGTCGCGAAGGGAAGTGTTGGTCCCGTAACTGTGGGCAAGATGCCAGCCATTGACCTACCATTTCAAAGAATGGCTATTCACATTGTGGGGGTGTGATAAGGTGCAAATAAACTACAATTTCAATGAAGAGAGAAGATAACGTTGGAGCGGACGTCATAAGTAGAGCCAACTGTACAGCTCAAGGTATCTATGGAAAGTCTCTTGTTGTTGCTTTGTTAATGTAACTTTGGGATTTTTTTGGTTGTTGCTGCTGCTGTTGGTGTTATGTGATTATACAAGAGACTGTGTTGGGGACACAAGCATGTTTATTAAAAACTCTGTACGGAAAACCTCAGTGGTGTGTTAGTGTTCTGAAAGCGCAGTTTGGCGTGCAAGTTAGTGTTGTGTGCTGGGTCTAGAATCGCCACAGAAGATAGTCGGTGGATGACTTGAAGATGAGGATGACGTGAGCAGTTTTTGATGTAAAAACTCTTGAAAGAGGGGGCCGTTGTCAAATATAATATAGTGTATAAAATAAAATTATGAAGGAAAGAGGTGTGAAGAAGACGACGTGGATTAACCGAAGACTGAAGAAGAAGAAGAAGCATTCGGTGATGTGGAGAGAGATGATTGGTGGAGAAGCATTTGGTGAGGTGGAGATAGATGATTGGCGGGGAAGGAGAGAAGGACAAGACGACGACAAGGCTTACGTGGACTTACGCCAAGGCTATGAAAGGGCGAGGGAGAGCAAGGCATGGGACGGAAGGACAGAGAAGCGGAGGCTCCGGCCGGTCAGTGACGCTTCGGCTGGAAGAGAGCGACGCCGGCTACTGCTCCGGTGAGGTCGCGTTCTACGGCTTCGCATCGCTGTGCCAGTGCTCGTTCCGGGGAGTCAACGGAGGACCACCTGCAACGGCCAGGGGTGTCTCCAGCGCTGTTGCCACCTATCCGGGTGGTGCCCTCGATGCTGACTACTGGATCCATACAACGCCGCAGCCGCACCGAACTAACCGTGAGCGCGAACGCCCACCACTAACAGTAGAACGCTGGTAGTAGACGCTGGTAGCAGTGTTCCCGGGTACTTTGTATTTATAGTCTTTGTGTTTCGTGTTAGTTTTGTTAGTTTTGTGCGCTACTGTGTCTGTTACGTAGGGTGTAATAAATGTGCGTCTGTGTGAGTACACCTGTCGCCTAGTACATTCTTTCGGTCCGAGTGTTCTCCGGGGAGATCCGTGACACCCGGAGATATTAGGTATGAAGTTAAATGACATTTTATAGTGAGTACTCGAAACCCATGCGTTGGTACTTCAGGTACTTGAAATTGATGTTACTATATCTCTGGGCAAATATTTTATTTTTGAACTTTTCCGAGTATTGACTTAATAAGCATATCTCACACTTACAACAAATAAGATTAGCATCACCTTCGTACACTTGCTTTTTCTAAGCAGATATTTATGGTCAAGTTATTTAGTTCTAATCTAATCGAGATGCCATTTCTGCACTTCAGTGGTCATTTATTTCGGCGTAGAGAACGGGAAAGAACACGCAGCGAATGTCACTTAAATTCTGCCGTGAACCTGTACATGAAAGCGTTAGCAAATGTGGAAGCAATACTTGCATGCATGACATTTGCTATGGAACGAATGTTTTTTTGCAATTGTGATAACAAGGCGTATTGTTAATCCCCCCCCCCCCCCCCGCGTCTGATCACTTCTGGAAATCTAGATGAAAAATGGAGGGCCGCGGGAGACAAAAACCGCAAAATTTAATGCGGTGTCTAAATTCTACAGCAATCATTGCCGGCATAGGTCACCAGAAAACAAAACGAAGTTCCCACTATTTTGTCATCAAATTAAAACGCGTTCGGTTGGTATATTGAAAAAATTTTGCAACCCTGCCGTTACATGGGAATGCTTTCAACTTTTTCCGAAGCTTAAATTGCGTGACATGCTGGGTGAAAGCACAAGGGAACTCGTGATCTCGGTTAAAAGTAGCGTGGCTTGTTTGTGAAAACCCTGCAGCACAGCGGAAGAGAAAAGACAAGAATGTTCTTTTCGTGTCTATTACTTTCTTTTAACTCTTGTCGATTCACAGCCTACGTTAAACATATAACAACAACCTGGTTGAAAAAAGAGCCGTACAGTGCTTAGCAATATTTTCAGAAGGAACAAATATATTGTTTTTCTGTTTATATACAGTGCGCGTACTCAGCACACAGAACTTTGACAAGTTATCTTTTTATTTCTGGAGAAATGCGGTTGTCAATCTGCAACTCGGAAGGTGCAGTCTTCCTGTGCTTTGTCAGTGCTGTTTTTAAGCGAGAAGAGCTGACGTGCCAACCTCTGGTACAATTTGCAGTGCTATAAACTTTTGCGCGCGGCGTGTATGGTTGCGGATGCGATTTGTGACTTTTTTTAACAGTCTAGCGCGGTTCTCACAAAGTCAGTAATGCCAGCTACATTCGAAATCTCTGCTGTACCGAACAGCAGGGTCATTTCGTGTCTAGAAAAAGAAACCATTTTTTATCGCTCATCACTTTTGCATCAATAGGGACTTAAACGCCTTCTTGCTGACCGCGCTCTTCTGCTTGCCAATGATCATCCCCACGCTCTTTTTGAGGAACTTCTCACAAACTCGACAAAAGCGTCGGCGTGCCGGAGGTATAAACACTACCGAGCCTCGTGTTTAAAACGTGATTTGCAGACAGAGTCGGCAAAACTGAAAAAAAAGATTTTCGGTTGGCTGGTCCCGTGTGGTGGCACAAAACAAAGGTGGTCATAAGTAGCATTATTATTTCTGTATTTGAAAGAAATACTGAATTGCCGAAAAAGTATTTCATCACCTTGCAACATGACTCCAGAAATGCTCAATGGAGGCAAGCCAGTGCTTTATCACTTTCATGATTGTGGAGGAACAATTCCATCCTATTTCTATGTAGAGAAAAAACGCCGATGGCCGGGTATAGTTGGTACTACATAGTGCAATGAATGGCGCTATTCTGTACGCACCAAAGATAAAAGCATCGACTAAAATAGTGAGCGCTCACTCGTATCTGTTTACTAGCACGCACGTGAATGAATTTAAATATGCCGAGAGGGCTGGGCTGAGAAAAACAGCACTTGCAGCTACAGTTTATGTGGTCTTCTATCTTTGGGTGCTTTGTTTTAGATACGAGAATTACATTTGCAATAAATGCTTGCACTCTTGACCATCCGGGTTTTGAACAAACTACCTGCGCACGCGCAAGTCCTAGCTGGCAGTGGTGTTAACAGGGGTATGCTGGTATTTCCCGCGCTTTGGAACCCATGAGATAGACACCACCTCTACCGAGTACTGTCGCGTATTTAATCGGACTGCCATCATATAAGCGACAAAGAAGTGGTCGCGATGATTTGGCGTGACAGGAAATGCAATCGTTCGCGCCTATCCCTCAGCAATTGGACCCATGTAGGAGCCATCGGTGCAATAGCCGAATTCATAAATGGATAGTGATCGTCGTCGGGAGATAGTCAACCAATTTTAGCGTCCCACCATGCCCTCTTGTAACTTTTATGACCAATCACCAACGCCGAGATCAAAACATTCTGACCGTCCCGCCTATTCTGGCAGTCGTAGCAGCGATGTACTGCCATTCCAGACTGGGATTCATGTGCAGGGTCGCATCAATATTAAAAAACAGTACAACATGTTTTTTTTTAGAATGCAGCAGCATCCATTGGTATGTGATCACAGGCGCAGACAGTACCCTCGAGGCGCTGGATGTTGGGGATAACTTATGGAATGAGAATACTTTTGTGGGGCGCTCTAAGCGACTTCCAGTCAGGTGTAATGGTCGTCGTGAGTGAAGTGGACGTTTACGCCCGGGACACGCCGTACGTTTAGCGAACATGCTTAATCTCTTGCGCAGCGTGCCATTGGCAGATTTCATAAACTGTCTTGGTACCAAGAGAGGAATGGTGGTACTAGCGATACCATTTTAGACCCCCTTGTTTCATTCGGTCACCACTCTCTCACCTTCGCTATGAGTCCTAATAGTTTAGGGCATTTTTCGTACTTATAAAGCTGTGGGCTTTTCTAATTCGCAGAGTGGACAACAAGCGACAAAAATGTAACGACGCTACTATACTTCGTTTTATGCACAGCAGGTACCGCTGCAAATAGCAAGGGAGCCTGTTCGCACATGCTACATCCGCGCCCAAAAACCAGTTCTCCATTCAAGCACCTGGGTATCTGTAACGTGCACTGACATCGCACAGCACACGGGTGCATAAGCGTTTTGCCTCCATAAAAACGCAGCCGCTACGGTCGCGTTCCCGGGTTCGAACCCGACCGTGGCGGCTGCGTTTTTATGGAGGCAAAACGCTTAGGCACCCGTCTGCTGTGCGATGTCAGTGACGGTAAAGATCCCCAGGTGGTCGAAATTATTCCGGATCCCCCCACTACGGCACCTCTCTCTTCCTTTCTTCTTTCACTCCCTCCTTTAACCCTTCTCTTAAGGCGCGGTTCAGGTGTCCAACGATATACAAGGCAGATACTGCGTCATTTCCTTCCCCAAAAACCAATTTATTAATGCAAAATTTTAATAACCATTTTTCGTTGCGACAAACCTTAAGTTTCTTGATCCACTTGTCACATATTCTCCCTGCGACTCATCTAGACATTGAAAAGTAAGAATGACATGCGGCGGGCCGAGAAGCGGCTGGTAGAACAAATCGCTCTTACTCCATTTTACTTCAAAGTAATTCGCAGTAAATGAAAATTATAGCCAGAAGGCCTGAACAGTGAGAGCCTCAAAGTTTCAACGAGATTTTTTAAAGTTATTACTTAGATTTTACCGTTCTTACTTTTGTCCAAAGCCTAACCTAGGTTTCAAGAAGCTCGAATGATACGTACCTGGCGTAGTATTGATGTTTCGGGGACGCAATATTTCGTTATCCTCCCGAGCGTTGCCTGCTACATATGAGTGTGGGCTCTAACGAACATGATCATGGTCACTCTTTATGCGGAGATCAACACAGACTCGGCTGGTAAAAATGTGCAGATATATACGATGCTTTCGAAACGTGTTGGTGGTGAATATGAGTACGTATGCGCCAAGAGCACGAACAACTTCTTTTAGTTCCTGTGTGTTTAAGGAATTACATTTTTGAAGCATGAACAACACTGAGGGAAGTGGTGCTTTGAAGTTTAAAGATGTTTTTTCACCCCTATGTACCAGCACAGAAAGGCAGAACCGAAAAAAGTTCCAGGTGCTTGGATTGCATTTAAATGTTCTCTCCAACTGCCTGTTATTCAAGATAAAATTGGGCATCTGCGCTATAATATGAGTTGTGACTGTTCTCGATCAATGTTTATGCACGAAGAAGGCACTTGTGAATGATGTATCAAAATTATCAAGCTTGATTCTCCCCCTAGCCACGGACGCGGGCGGACCTGCTTCGCTTGCGCTCCCCCAATTTCGGCTCCGCGGCTTTGAAGCCAGTCGTCTTGCTACCTCCCTCGAGTGCAAACGCGCTTGTCTCGCTCCCTCGTCCCGCGCATTAAGTTCTGCTTCCCGTCTCGAACGGCGTTCTTCTCCAAGCGTTCCATCTTTCCGCCGGCACGTAGACACACCGGCACTGCTTCTCCTACGTCCAGGACACGAATTTTCACTTTGCACCGAGTGGTTTTTGAGCAGTAGCTGCGCCACTTGTCGTTCCGTGCATCACACTGAGTTCTTCACCACACGCTCGAGTTGGTCCCTAAGCTCTGTCATTCATACCCTTGAAGTCGAGATTATACGTATTGCATTCGTTAGGCAGATATTGTGCGAATCAGTCGCGGAGGGTGGAGGTGTCACGAACGTGCGATAGCTCGTCAAAGAAGGTAACAACTGTTCCTGTCTTCAGGTGTCGGTATTCTTCGCTGAATTCTGTCACCATCAACTCGGCTTGTCCATTCCGGAAACTGGCAATGCCTCTTGCGGCGCAGTCGTCTGTCTAAGAGGAATAATGTGGTCCTTCGGTGATGCTTTCGATTTTTTCAAAGATCTCGGTACACACGGGTGCAGACGACGCTTGACTAGAGCGGGGCGTTTACTTTTTTGAGGATGCTCAGCGTCGTAAGACGTTGCAGGGTTGTGTTCGATGATATGGCTTCATCCATCGAAAGCGTAATAAGCTTGGATGGTAGGTTAGTGTTCGATCAGTGCTCAGTCCAAATGTTGCACCCAAGAAGACGTCCCTGGAGCACAGTTTCCTGACGACGATATCAATAGGATAGGTACCGGCTTTGCACAAATAACCGACCAACGGTGCTTCCTTCTCAGCCGTACTGTAGAGCCCTTACGGAATATGTACGGACGAAATGGTCACGAAATATTTTGAGACCAGTTCTCCTTAACTTACGCAGATCTAGAGCTTAAGGCGGTCATTAGGGCCCTACTACTCAGCTAGTACCCCTGTCACACAAGCAATTTCAATTTAAATTTATTCAATTGGCACGGAAATTTTCTAAGGCCATCAAGTATTACCGCTGCACACGGCAAATTTAACTGATAATTGAGTGAGTACTGAGTATATGATGCGACAGATAGCGCTAGGGGTAGAAAAGTGAAGCTCTTGAAAACAGATCGAATATTGAATTTGTACTATTTTAAATGACACCTTATTCGTAAAAAATCCATTCAATTGCTTAACAGTTCGGTACAAAATAGAGCATGCGACGGCTGGACGCTGATGGGCAGGGATGCGCACTTCGTTTTAGAAGAAATCACTTTTTGCCGGCGAAGCTGCCACAGATCAATGACCGTCTTCTTCGTGCTCACAGCAACTATCGTTGCAGCATTCGTGTTTGATTTCTGATCGTCCTTACTGGCACATGTACATATACAGCTGCTTTCTTGAAATGAAACCACTTGTAAAATGCGCCACCGAATGTCTCCTATGTGTTTCTTCATTCTTTACCTGTTTTTTCGCGCAAGCGCATACCTTACCAGCGTTTATGGTATACTTCTTGGTCTCGATTCTCGCAAAGGTCGCTAGGAGGTGAAACAAAGAGAAACGAAGCGGTACGCCACAAAATCCGCGTTAGTTTGGAGATGTAATGATAAACGGCACTAAAAATGAGAAGAAAAGAAGAACACACACGAGAGGATCAGATTTGAGTATCTCACGCTGTTATTCATTACATCCAAAAGTATGAACCAACTAGCCGAAGCAGGAGTTTTACTTGAGCACATTTGCGGTAACAATTACTCCGTTTGAAATAGAATTGAGCACAGTGGTCAATTGGAACCCCAAAAAAGTAGCAAAACAAATAAATGGAAGAAATCGATTAATACTGCGTTTTTTGCTTCCATCATTTTTGGCCATAACACAAATTTACTTCTGGTATAATGAACTACAGTGCCTCGGTACAAGATTTATTACATGTTTTTTATTTTAGAGAGCCGCCGCGTCGGCAGACTGGTTATGGTGCTCGGCTGCTGAACCGAAAGACAAGTGTTCGACCTCGGTCTCGGCGGTCTCATTACGATGAGGCGAAATGCTAGAGGCCCGTGCACTGCTCGTTGTCAATGTGTTTTAAAGAACCTCACGTGGTCTAAATTTTCGGGAGCCCTGGACGGTGGCGTTCCTCGCAGCCCGAGTCGATCTGAGACATCAGCAACATAAAACAAACAAAAAGCATTAATGTTTACAGGAGTCGTTTTTCAAAGCTGTCGCTCCTAACTTTCCCACGTTTCCTCGTGGATAGATCAACAGCTACGTTGAATACTTCCTTGATGTACCCTCTGCCACCACCCAAAACCAACTCTCGATCATATCGTTTTCCTCTGCCCGGCGGATCCTCCCCCACGAGACCTGGAGCACCTTACCACATGGGAGACGTGGGAGACCCTTCTGCGCTCCGAGGACCCGGCCAAGCAAGCCATCGCCACAGGCTGCGCTGCCAGCATCATGAGCCTCCGGGACATTAACGTTTGAGTGCAGTGGGGCTGTGCGTGAGCCCAAGGACCTGCGTGTCCTGAACTCCCAAGTGTAATAATAATAATAATTGGTTTTTGGGGAAAGGAAATGGCGCAGTATCTGTCTCATATATCGTTGGACACCTGAACCGCGCCGTAAGGGATGTGATAAAGGAGGGATGAAAGAAGAAAGGAAGAAGAGGTGCCGTAGTGGAGGGCTCCGGAATAATTACGACCACCTGGGGATTTTTAACGTGCACTGACATCGCACAACACAGGGGCGCCTTAGCGTTTTTCCTCCATAAAAACACAGCCGCCACGGTCGGGTTCGAACCCGGGAACTCCGGATCAGTAGTTGAGCGCCCTCTCTACTGAGCCACCGCGGCGGGTAACTCCCAAGTGTGTATGAAAGTTTTCAAAGCCACCACCACCCTTTATGGAGGAAAGAGAATTGTTACAACTTATGAGTACCTTGCGCAGGAGCTCGTAGCGGAGCAGATATGCCGGCCGCTGTTGCTTGCATGCTCAGTATCACAATTCAGGGCGGCCTGCTCACGAGGAGCTGCGCTAGTGTGCCTTATTTATTTATGTTTTCATTCTTCTAATTAGCAACTGCTGCCGCCACCTGTGACGCTGCAGATTACCCCCCGGGCCGTCGTGATGCTGTCTGTTAACGTACCTTTGCCCATATGTGTACTTGGGTTTGGTTGGGTCTGGTAGGTTGCGGGCGCGTGATTCACGTATTTTAAAGATGTGTGATGTGAGCAATATGCTCCGAACATGTGACGGAGCTCGCGACATTGTTAATATTCTGCCTTCAAAACCAGGATTAACGCGTCTTGCTCTACATGCGCCAGTAATCTGAACACATTTTTTTCAAGTCTTTCCTCGGCCTATCGTACCCAGTCGGCTGCTTACTAGAAAATTTTAAGACACAGACAGTAAGCGAATAAAAGAAACTCACAGTTTTGGGATTAGAAACCACCGGCGCCTTCCCCAAGCCGTGCACCCTAGAAGGCGGGCACCAGCCCAGGCCATCCCTTAGCGAAAAAAAGGCTGTGCTAGAAAAGCATTTCGAGCAGATTGTATTAAATTAATATTAATTTTGAATTTTTTCTAACTATGCCTAAATTTCAATACGAATCCTTTCTAAGTATGCTAGAAGCAACGCTTTGAACATTTTGACAAATGTATCTAAAGTACATCTTGTGTCCGATTACTATATTTATTATGCTTTAGCAATCTACTAAAAATGTACAAAAATCAAATATATTACATTAAAAATACACTAGAAATATGCAATATACATAAAAAATATTCTATTATACACTCAATACATACATTAAAAATACACTAACAATGTGTAATAATACATTAAACATTAATTGACTTTGGCTTAAAAAAGGTGTACTTGTCGGATTCGCCAGGGTGGTACTGATCAATGTTGTCAACTACAAAAGTAATGACTGAAGTGGCTATAAGTATCAGGAGACATACAATATGTTTATGACAATGCAAGGTCAGGTGGTGATGCGGGAAACTTGTTGCTACATAAGAAATGCCAACGGAAAGTGACGTCAGCAAACAGGAACTAAAAGAACAAGCGTTGTAGTTGGCTTGGCTTATATATACCCCTCGAGAGGAGACCCATTATCTTGGCCGGTGAGGCGCTTTTTGCGTAAATACTGTCGGCCCACAAATTGCCGCACAAGCGTCGGTGTGGCCGCCTATGAATCTGCGGTCTACCAAGAACCGAATTGTTAGTCCTAACTTGCGTCAGGCATCGTTCATGAGTCGAACTGTCAACCAACAAATACATGAGCATCTATGGGAGCCGGTCGGCCTTGCCAGTCGGGGTCCTTTTCGCTGGCAATTTTGGGCCCAGAGGAGCGCATGGTGCCCTTGCCGGTACAATGCCATCACGCTGTCCACACGTAATTTAAATAAGTGGTGATTGACTTTCTGCTAAAAGTTAGCATAAACGAATGGACGACAGATAAGGTAGACTTCACTGTTCGTGGAAAAGTGATTTTCAGCACACGGTTGTTCCACGGCAGCTTGAAGTGCCCTGAAAATATGCTGAGGCGGACAGCTGAGTCGTTAGACTTGATGTATTCATGGGGCGAATTAATTTCATATTTTCAAAAGCACACTTTAAATCATTGTGAGCACGAAAATATTTCCCGAAACGTGATTTCCAGCACCAGGTTCCACAACGGCATCTTGCAGTGTGGTGCAAATATGTTTGCGCGGACAGCTCATTCGTTAGAATTCAGGTATACTTTGGAAGAATTAATTTCGTATTTACGAAAGTAAACTTTAAATACATTCCCAAATATGTCATTTCCCGAAACGTGATTTCGAGCACTAGCTGTTCAAGAGCAGCTTGATGTGCCCTGCAGATATGTATACGCGGACAGCTCATTCCTTAGAATTGAAGTACACTTTGGACGAATTAATTTCGTATTTACTAAAGAACACTGTAAATACATTGCCAACACGTCATTTCTCGAAACGCAATTTCGAGCACTAACTCTTCAACAGCAGCTTCAAGGGCGCTGAAAATCATACCTTGGACAAATTAATTTCGCATTTACTAAAGTACACTTTAAATACATTGCCAAATATGTCATTTCCCGAAACGTAATTTGCAGCACCAGCTTGCTCAACGGCAGCTAGCAGTGTGCTGTAAATTGAGTTACGCGGATAGCTGATTCGATAGAATTGAAGTATACTTTGGTTAAATAATATCGTATTGGCGAAAGTACACTTTCAATACATTGAAAACATGCAAAATCTATTCCCGAAACGCGAGTTTGAGCACTAGACATTTCTGCGGCAGCTAAATGTGTGCTTAAATATATTTAAATGGACTACCTGTTGTTAAAATTGAAATTAATTTCAGACATATTAATTTCATATTCACGAAAGTACACCTTATGCTTTGAAAAGATACCAAGACCGCATATATACTTTTTCACGTGTTTGAAACGGGCTCGAAACATGCTTGTAGTGACATATTTTTGTCATATTTAAAAGAATATATTTAGAATACCAAGCATAAAAATTCAGGAACCTATTTCCGGCATATTTTCAGTGCATTTATGACTACAAAATATGTTTAATAAACATTATAAATATCCCGCCGTGTATTCCAAACGTATTTGCTTTCGCTAAGGAATGGCTTGCAACCATTTCAAGAACCAGTGGATATTTCTACCATTATAGTATCGAAACGATGGTCCAGTGGTCACAGCAACCACATTACATTCAGGGGGTGCTGGGTTCGATCGCTAGTGCCAAAGGGTACCCACCGGTTTTCTCATCCTTGAAATATTCCGCCGGAGTGGTTCTCGGCTCTTCTGGGGCAAAATGTCTCGGAAAGAATCTGCGGACCACCCACTCAGTTGCAAAATTCAATAATTTTTCCTGTCATCATTGAACGGAGGCATGACCGTGAGTGCAAAGTGACCAAAATAATTTTGAGATTTCTTTTCGAATTTACTACCACTTCTCTATGGGTACTATTCAGAAGAAAAGGTGATGTAGCGTGGAGGCAGCTTAAATTTTTTCTTCCCTCCCACTTAATATCACACGTAAAGCTCGTTCAGTCCGTAAAGAGATGTTTGTCTGGCGGACGACCTTTTCTCTCTCGCTGATTTGTTGGCTGCATTGGTAGCGCGCGTGCAAAATATATCCCTAAATGCACCCAGTGTCGACCTTCAATGTAGAAGTTGCACATTCGAAGAAGAAATTAAAAGTGCAAGAAAGACAAGGACCTAATGACGTGTACACGCGTCTCCTCTGTGTCTTCTATACGTGTCGTTCTATTCTTGTTTTTGCTGCGCTCTTATTTTTCTATGCTGGAAGGCAACGTCGCCTGCCCACGTTCCATTCTTATGATACAAAAATAATCTAACGTTATTGCTAGTTTTCGGGAATGTTTTTCAAGTCGCTGAGTTGAGTAGAGCAGGAGGGAAGTTGCCACGCCGTGTGACAGTACGGGGCGCTCGTACAACAGGTCAAGTGATATTTCTCGGGACCTTAACTGTCGGACACCGGTGAGGCGCTTGTGATGTGGACATGATCGCGCGCGATGCTTCTCTACATGTAACAGGACAAAGCTACTAAATTGCCGGGAATGACGCCGGCTACAGGATCCATACAGTGCCGCAGCCGCACCGAACCAACCGCAAGCACGAACGTCGACCACTAAAAGTAGAACGCTAGTAGTAGACGCTGGTACCAGTGTTCCCGGTTATATTGTATTAAATGTCTGTGTTTTGTGTTAGTGTTGTTAGTTTTGTGCGCTACTGTGTGTTTCACATAGAGTGTAATAAATGTGCGTCTGTGTGGGTACATTTGTCGCCTAGTCCATTCTTTCGGTCCGAGTGTTCTTCGGGGAGATCCGCGACGAATATAAGTGGCGAGCCTGTGCCAGGATTCATTTCCTTGTTACTTTTTTCCGTTGTCTCAAATTTTTCTGATCTCTTGATCGGAGAAAGTATGAATTTGCAAAGAACGTTAGAACTGGCGCTCAAGCTTGGGTTAAGCAAGGAAGAGGCGATGCGTCTCTGTGACCAGCGGAGGCAGATAGGCAGAGAGAGGAAATGGCGCAAGCACGCGCAGACGCTAGCGAATCAGATGAGAGAGCTCGCGAAGCAGATAATAGAGCTCGCGAAGCAGATGAGAGCGCTTGCGAGGCAGAAGAGTGAGAAGAGAAAAGAGCTCGCGAGGTAGAAGAACGTGAAGCTAGAAGAAATCGCCAGGCAGATGAACAGGAGAAAAGAAGGATAGAGCAGGAGAAGGAGTTTCTTTTGTGGAAACAGGCGCATGTCGCGGGAGGATATAAGGAGATCACGGACAGTGATCAGCGTTCCTTAGCGGGTACAGAATCTCCTAGACCGGCAAGAGTTTGTCCAAGGAAGCTGATGGCTCCTTTCGATGAGAAGAGATGATCTAGACGCATATCTACAACGATTCAAGCGGATAGCTTTGGGGCAAGGCTGCGAGCGCAGTGAATGGGCCACGGCATTGAGCATGTGTTTAGTCGGGGAGGCGCTGAATGTGTTTGGAAGGATGTCTGCTGCTGATTCTACGGACTACGAGAAAGTGAAAAAGGCGCTCCTCCAAAGATTCAGGCTTACGAAAGAGGGTTTTCGTGAGAGATTTGGCACCGCGAAACCTGGGTATTCGGAAAACGCTAAGCAGTTTTCCTGCAGGCTGAACAACAATTTTGATAGGTGGCTTGATATGTCAAACACAGAAAAGAGTTTTGAAGGGGTGCATCACAAGCTGGTCACAGAGCAATTTTTAGCGTGCTGAAGCTCAAAGCTAGCGCTATTGCTGAATGTTGTGCTCATTGGAAGAGTTCGCCGATATTGCAGACCAATTCCTGGAGGCTCAAAGGCTAAGAAATTTGAGTAACGCAAAGGAGGAAACCCAAAAGACCCTAAGGATAGATGCGACAAAACCTAGACAAATAGGCGGTGCATCTAAGGCGCCAATAAAGTGTTTTCTCTGCGGCAATGTGGGACACCGTGCAGTTCACTGTCGGGCTAGTAGCGCTGCTCAAAAAACACAGGCTGTGTGTCAAGGGTGTAAGAGGAGGGGTCATACTCTGGATGAGTGCCGACACAGAACGCAGGGCCGTGCTGCATGCGTTGTCGACTCTAGGGTAGAACTTGTCACGCCACCTGAAGTTCCACAGCTGAAAGGAGACCAAACGCCGCTAGAAAATGAGGCGGTGAGTGGAATACCCTGGTCAAAAGCAGTAATTCCGGTGGTGGTAGGGCAAATATGGGACTGTCCTATATTGGTGCTTAGAGACTGCGGAGCCAACACCGTTTTGATGCGAAGAAGCCTGGTTTAGGACGAGGATCTTACAGGGGAAGCGTCGGTCGTCACTCTCGTAGATAACACAGTGAGGTACCTTCCTGAAGCCAGGATCCTAGTGTCCACCTCATATTATACTGGGCAGGTAGCGGCAAAATGCGTAGACCAACCCATCTGCGATCGCGACTTGGAAAACATTACGGGTGCAAGAAGTGTCGAAGACCCCGATCCCGAGTGGAGGATGCTCGACGGTGAAGAACTTCCAAAGGAGGACAGGCTCGCGACAGTTCAGACCGGTGCAGCCAGTGTCTCGTCGGCAGTGGAGACAAGAGCTCAAGCGACAGCCCGAGCAACACAGCGGCCGCTCTCTACTCATGTTACAATGTGCCTGAGCGTAACACCGGGCGAAATTTCAGTTAAGAAAAAAGAAGACCTGTGCTTGAAGGCCTGCTTCAAAAGAGTCGGGGAGAAAATGAAAAGAGAGAAGAGTCGTACGTCAATCGAATATCAATTGGTAAATGGTCTTCTGCGCAGGAAATGCATATTTAGTTCAGGAAGGCTGGCCAACATCTGGTGTTACCGAGAGATATTTGAGAGGCCGTGCTACGCAAAGGACATGACGCCATTATGGCCGGACACCAGGGTGTTCAAAAAACGGTGTCTAGGATCACCGCGGATCACTGGCCTAGTGTTCAGAGTGACGTTAAACGCTTTGTCCGCTTGTGTGACGTGTGCCAGCGCATAGTTGCGAAGGAAAAAGTTGGTCCCGTACCTGTGGGCAAGATGCCAGCCATTGACCTACCATTTCAAAGAATGGCTATTGACATTGTGGGGGTGAGATAAAGTACAAATAAACAACAATTTCAATGAAGAGAGAAATTAACGTTGGAGCGGACTTCATGAGCAGAGCCAACTGAACAGCTCTAGGTATCAATGGGAAGTATCTTGTTGTTGCTGTGTTATTGTATCTTTTGGGATTTTTCTTGTTGCTGGTGCTGGTGTTAAGTGATTATACAAGAGAGTGTTGGGGACATCAACATGTTTATTAAGAACTCTGTACGGAAAACGGCAGTGGTGTGTTAGTGTTCTGAAAACGCAGTTTGGCGTGCAAGTTAGTAACCGCCGCGGTGGCTCAGTGGTTAGGGCGCTCGACTACTGATCCGGAGTTCCCGGGTTCGAACCCGACCGCCACGGCTGCTTTTTATGGAGGAAAAACGCTAAGGCGCCCGTGTGCTGTGCAATGTCAGTGCACGTTAAAGATCCCCAGGTGGTCGAAATTATTCCGGAGCCCTCCACTACGGCCCCTCTTCTTCCATTCGTCTTTCACTCCCTCCTTTATCCCTTCCCTTACGGCGCGGTTAAGGTTTCCAACGATATATGAGACAGATATTGTGGCATTTCCTTTTCCCCAAAAGCTATTATTATTATTATTATTATTATTATTATTATTATTATTATTATTATTATTATTATTATTATTATTATTATTATGCTAGTTAGTGTTGTGTGCGGTGTGTTGTGTGCTGGGTCTAGAATCGCCACAGAAGATAGTCGTTGGCAGACTTGATTATGAGGATGACGTGAGCAGTGTTTGATGGAAAAACACTTGAGAGAGGGCGCACTTGTCACATATAATAAGGAGTATAAAATAAAATTTTGAAGGAAAGAGGTGTGAAGAAGACGACGTGGATTAACCGAAGGCTGAAGAAGAAGCAGCATTCGGTGATGTGGAGAGAGATGATTGGTGGAGAAGCATTCGGTGAGGAGGAGATAGATGATTGGTGGAGAAGAGGAGGAGAAGACGACAACAAGGCTTATGTGGACTAACGCCAAGGCTATAAAAGGGCGATGGAGAGCGAGGCACGGGGGGGGGGGGGGAAGGACAGAGAAGCGGAGGCTCTGGCTGGTCTGGGACGCTTCGGCTGGAAGAGAGCGACGCCGGCTACTGTTCCGGTGAGCTCGCATTTTACGGCTTCGCATCGCGGACTTCCTGCTGTGCCTGAACCCGTTCCGGGGAGTCAGCGGAGGACGCTACCACCTGCTATGGCCAGGGGTGTCTCCAGTGCTGTTGCCACCTATCCGGGTGGTTCCCCCAACACCAACAACACCGGCATCACCTCCACGGGCGCTTGGGTCGGGAGCTTGTACGACACAGCCAGCGACGCCGCCTGCGACGCCAGCCCAAGCACGTCGAACGCCGCAAGCAACGCCAGCCCAAGCACTCCGAACGCCTCGTCGGCGCCGGCTACGGGAGCCATACAACGCCGTAGCCTCACAGAACCAACCGTGAGCATGAACGCCGACGGCTAATAGTAGAACGCTAGTGGTAGACGCTGGTAGCTGTGTGCCTGGGTGTGATAAAGATGAAGCGTGGCAAGTGCGCTGCACGCACTCGCGCGCATGGGGGGAAAGAAGACGACGAAGTAGGAGAATACAGATCGGCTCGACCGTATGCTACGTGTACTGTTTCATTGCTAATTATAATTACTACGATACAACATATTTTGGCGACGAGGATGCTGTTTTGATTCGGGACCTTCACGTGGCCTGCTCACCATCCGTCATCAGCTTTTCTGGGCTTCAGCCACCACCACCCTTCCTGCCAACTCCTGGTCGTCCTGCCCTTCCATGGGAGCAATGGGAGCTGGCGTTCCGGAATTACATGCTGGCCTCTGGTGCCTCTACTCTGGGCGCGGACAGGCGGAAGGCCATCCTGCTGAATTGCCTCGGACTGGAAGGTCCGCGCATTTTTTATACATTGGCGCCGCCGTCGTACACTCCAGCGCCTACAGCTGCGGCTTCGCACTCCGGTGACGAGGCGCCCCGCCTTGACGAATTTGATGCGGCGATATCCATCCTGTCGGAGCATTACAAATCGTCCGTGAATGTAATCGCCGCACGTCATCGCTTTCGCCGTCGAGTTCAGGCGCCAGGAGAGACAACCGATGAGTACGTCGCTGTCCTTCGCAGCCTTGTCGGCGACTGCGGGTTTGGGACCATGACGGACGATATGATCAGGGACCAGCTGGTGGAGAAGACCTCGAGTTGCCATCTGCGTGAGCGCCTACTCATGGAAGGCTCCTCCTTGACTCTGTCGCGCGCCATTCTCCTTGCTCGACAGTGTGAGCAAGCTTCCCGGGAAGCCAGGGAATTGGCTGAGGAGGCCGCTCCAGTACATCGTGTGAGATGCGAGCGCGGATCGAGACAAACACCATCTCAGGCCCATTGCTGCAAGTGCCAAAGTCAACCATCACAACCTGCTGCTGCAATACCAGAACGCATGTGCTACCGCTGCGGTTCTACAACTCACCTAGCGAACAACCCTGCATGCCGAACCCGCAACCGCAAGTGTCGTCGGTGCGGCAAGGTGGGCCATTTCGACTCTCTCTGCAAGTCGTCCGACCGTCCTGTTCAAGTTCAGCAAGTTGCAGATACGGCTGACACATCGTCGATGCCGGATGGCTCCAGCAGTGCGTCTGTTCTCAATGTTGAAAGTCAAAAAAACGGAATTTTCGCCTCAGTCCTGATTGAAGGAAAGTTCATCCGCTTCCTGATTGACACCGGCTCATCTGTGTCAATTATTTCTGAAGATCTATACCACCGATTCTGCGCTAAATGTTTCCCGCTTAAAGCAACTGCAGTTCAACTATTGGACTATTCTAAGTCTCGGATTATAGTCCAAGGGTGTTTTGTTGCCACAGCAAAGTTCCACGACCGTACCGCCTGCATCCTGTTGTACGTTGTCTCGGGAGGCACAACGCTGCTGGGCCTGGATTCCGTTGCCGCTCTACAAATGAAGATCAAAGGTGCATCGTTGGAATGTCTTTCCATGACACCTGATACGCCTCTGTTACCTCCTGAGCTACGTCCACACTTCGAACATCTCTTCTCCAAGGAACTCGGAGTTGCTCGTGGCTACGTGCACAAAGTCAGAGTGCAGGATTCCGTTTCTCCTGTTGCTTGCAAGCTCCGACGGCTGCCGTTTGCCATTCGTCAGCAGGTGTCCGAGGAACTCCAGAAGCTTGAAGCTCAAGACATCATTGAACGGGTCGACGCTTCCAAGTGGATTTCACCCATAGTCGTGGCTCGGAAAAGAAATGGCTCCATCCGAATGTGCGTCGATTTGCGTGAGCCGAACAAGGCTATTGTGGTCGACAGTTTTCCTTTGCCTCAAACGGAAGAACTTCTACATAGCTTGGCCGGGTAACAGCGTTTTTCAAAGTTGGACCTTGCCTCGGCTTACCATCAAGTACCACTTAGCCCTGAGTGTCGGGAATTGACCACATTAATTACCCATGATGGCCTCTTCCGCTTCAAACGAGTGTGTTTCGGCCTTGCTTCGGCGCCTTCGGCTTTTCAGAAGATGATGCACTTAATTTTAAAAGGGTGCAAAGGTGTCCTCTTCTACATCGACGACATCATAGTCCATGGCACCTCCCAACAGGCGCACCTAACCAACCTTCGTGCTGTTCTCGAGCGCCTGTCCCAAGCCGGACTCAAGCTCAACCACAAATGTGTCTTCGATGTTCCAAAGCTCACTTTCTCGGGGCATGTTGTCAGCGGTGAATGACTCTTTCCGCTTTCTTCTGCCATCGAGGCGATTACGAAGGCTCCGACTCCATCTAACATCAGCGAGCTTCGCTCCCTCCTTGGACTTGCGGGTTTCTACTCCAAGTTTATCCCGCATTACTCCGACGTCGTTGAGCCTATGCGCGCCCTACTTCGAGGCAGTGACTCCGCCTTCACTTTGACTGCTGCTGCGGATTCAAGCTTCAAACTACTGGAGTCCATGTTGACGTCATGTGACGTGTGGCATTTTTTTGATCCTGCCCTTCCCGTGGTCGTAACGACTGACGCTTCCGGATATGGCCTTGGGGCAGTGCTTGAGCAAGACAACGGCCATTCCCTGCAAACTGTTGCGTTTGCCTCCCGTACCTTGACACCCCAAGAAAGAAAGTACTCTGTTGGTGAACGTGAGGCCCTAGCTTACGTTTGGGCGTGCGAACGGTGGCACGTGTATCTGTGGGGCCGGCCTTTTGTTCTACGCACCGACCACAGTGCACTTGTCATTTTGCTGTCGACGAAAGGAACGGGCCATCGGCCGTTGCGAATTTCACGTTGGTCGGCTCGCCTGTTGTGCTACAACTACACTGTAGAGTACCGCAAAGGCAATGACAACTCTGTTGCGGATGCTCTGTCTCGCCTTCCCTTACCGACCACATCGTGCAGTCAGCCCAGTGAGTTCGACGCCAGTGACGACGACTTCGTCTGCCTGCTATCGCCAGCCGTGACTCTACAAGAGCTTCAAGAGGCAACCATCAGCGACGTGGCAGTTGCTCAAGCCATTCAGTTTACATCGGCGACATGGCCGGACAAGAAATCCCTACCGGAGAACCTGAGGCCATACTATCTCCTGCGTTCGGAGCTGTCCGTCGTGCAAGGCGTCTTGTACCGAGGTGACAGGCTCGTCGTTCCCGAAAGTTTGCGACGACGCATCATGAACATCGCGCACGAGTCACACCCCGGGATCAGCCGCACGAAAAGTCGACTGCGAGAGCTCTACTGGTGGCCGCGAATGGATGAGCACGTCGAAGAAATGGTACGGACATGCGTCGTGTGCCAGTCCTGTGACAAATCGGCTCGTCCGGTGGCAGCTCCTCTGCAACCTGTCGCCTTCCCAGAGAAACTTTGGGATAAGGTTGCCATTGATATCGTGGGGCCTTTCGACCAAGCTCCCAGTGGCTGCCGCTTCGCGATTACTCTCATGGATTATTACAGTAAGTGGCCAGAAGTTGTCTTCGCTGATGCCATCACAACTCAAACCGTTCAAGAATTCCTGCTTGGCCTCTTCGCTCGTGAGGGTTACCCTCAAGAGATTGTCTCTGACCACGCACCTCAATTTTCATCGATGGCCATGCAAACTTTCCTCCGCGAACGGGGGATACGCCATTGCTACTCTTCAGTGTACCATCCCCAAGCTAATGGACTCGTTGAACGATTCAATCGAGTGCTTAAGTCCTACATTCAGCTAGCTCTGTGCGAGCGACGCGACCTACGTACAGCGATTGTGGACTACCTCAGTGTCTACCGCTGTACGCCCCATGCCACGACAGGAATTGCACCAGCTGTCCTACTTCATTGCCGGTTGCCCTGCACAAGACTTAACGTCGTAGGACTGCCGGATCAGTCCTTCTCAATGGATCCGACAAAAGCGCTTAAGCTTTTGCGGCAGAGGCTTGACGAGAAACATGCGCAATACAAGCTTTATGCGGACCAGCGGAGTGGCGCCCAGTGTCGTGACTTTCAGATTGGCCAGTACGTGCGTGTCCGCAAACCAAATGTGCGAGGCAAACTGTCAGCTCGGTTTTCGGAGCCTCGGAAGGTTGTGGAGCAGCGTGGACCTGCATCTTATCTGCTGGATGATGGGCGAGTGTGGCACTCGTCCAAGTTTTCTGCGGTTCGCCCAGAAGTAGTTCAGCAGCAACTGTCCTCCTCAGCTTCAGCGGCCCTTTTCGCTGATATTTCGCCGCCTATCGACGGCAACCGAATGCCGCCGCCCAGTCCACAGTCCGGAACCGTGGTCCAGGGTCCTTCTTCGGACGCGCCTTCAATCCATATGATGCCAGCCGTTCCGCCCGCTCCGGAATCGGCAGCCGCTCCTCAACCCTCGTGTAGTAAATCCACAGCGGCAACTGCGGTTTCACCTCCTGCGCCGCCTCGCCGAAGTACACGCAAAAAGAAGCGGCCCGCATGGTTCAAAGACTATGACATCCGCTAGACATTTTGTTTTTTTTAAGTGCGGCGGAAATGTGATAAAGATGAAGTGTGGCAAGTGCGATGCACGCACTCGCGCGCATGGGGGGAAAGAAGACGACGAAGTAGGAGAATACAGATCGGCTCGACCGTATGCTACGTGTACGGTTTCATTGGTAATTATCATTACTACGATACAACACTGGGTCGCGTTTATTTATAATATTTGTGTTTTGTGTTAGTTTTATTGGTTTTCTCTTCTAGTGTGTGTGTCACGTAGGGCGTATTAAATGTGCGTTTGTGGGGGTACACCTGTCGCCTAGTCCATTCTTTCGGTCCGAGTGTTCTCCGGAGAGATACGTAACAGTTAGCTGGTCGCTCTTTCCCATTTTATGCTGTGGTTCATGAATTTATATGTAGCAACGGCAAGAATTCCCCGGTTGAAAGTTAACGCTTGTGTTGTTCTGTGTTCCTTCTTTTGTCCTGTTGTGTTACGCTCTGCTCTGTTATTATGGATTACCAACTTGCCCAACAAGCAACACAATTAGAAATTTGTTCTAGGCATGCAGAGCAGTCTCCATGTCGAACGTTGTTCGCCACGTTTTTTGGTTTTTATGATAGATTACACACACATTTCTCTCTCAGTGTGGAAGAAAAAAGAAACTCATAAAACACAAATTTCAGATAGACACAATAGATGCTACAAAACAGAGCAAACCTGAAAAACAAAAAAGAATCCGATTGCACTCTGTAGACGGGAAACTGTCAAAAAGACAACCGGAACTTTATCAGAGATGTATTTTCAAATATGCTGCTTCATTTTTAATCAAAAAAAAGAAAGACATCAAAACTGCATTTTAGGGAGCCTGAAGCCACCTGGATGCTCCTTTTAAAGTGGCGTGTAAAAAATTCCAGGTTTTTAGTTCAGTGAAAACCCCATAACGGCACCGGCAAACTACGCGAAACCACGGCAAACAACGCGTCCTTCACACGGCGTGAGTTTGTCGGTATAGATAGAAAATTGAGAATTGGCTTTTGGGGAAAGTAAATGGCGCAGTATTTGTTTCACATATCGGTGGACACCTGAACCGCGCCATGAAGGAAGGAGTTAAGGAGGGAGTGAAATAAGAAAGGAAGAAAGAGGTTCCGTAGTGGAGGCCTCCGGAACAATTTGGACCACATTTAAAACACATTCTTGTCCTTCCTTCCCCCGCACTTGAGTCTGGTTCATTTAGTATGGGTTCCCGGTCACAGCAGTGTGACAGTTAGAGATTGCTGATGCTCTCACAAAGGCTTCCCTAAGCGGCACCGTGTTGCCTATCCTCCCGGCTGCAGCTTATATTACAGCATCTATTATTTGGCAAAGTGCGTTTTTAAGCACGCAAGACACAACACGTTTAACATCGGCGGATTATCAGCACCTCAGATATTCTTGGAACATGCAAGTTTGTCGATCTCGGCAGCTTGAAGCATCTCTGACGAGGCTGCGATGCCTCCTCGTATCCCTCGTATCCCTCCCTCGAATACCACTCGCCCAGCCACGGACAAGCGAGGCAACGTGTGCCCGTCTGCGGATCGTCCCTGTCGTGCTCCTCAGGTCGTCGGACTGTCGCAGTGCACGGTGAACAAATTTTGTTCTCATTATTTGTCTCTCTCTGTATTAGAGAAATTTACGTGCAAAGTTTCTGCTGAATCGTTATCTCTCTCTATTGTTACTTTGCACGAGTGCATTATATTTGCAAATCACTTCGTATCTGCTAGTACGAGTGATTGTGAAAGCCTCTGTATCGTCTCTCAGTTGTATAAACTTTGTTTTGTTTTGTGAACCTTTGGCTCCGACCCATTCCTTGGCTTAGGACCGGCGAAAGCTGGACACCAAACGACAACCCCCTGGTCGCTTGGTGCTGGTGTCCAGTTGAGTTTGCCACGCTGGTTCAAGGGCACCTCCTTTGTGACCGAGACCGCTACTCCCGCACGCTCTAAGGTTGTCTGTGAGCGCACGCAAAAGTGCGCGAAGTGGTGACACCTGTATTAAGGCATAACAGCCAGAAGCCAACTTCGAACAGACGGCCCTAATCTGGCCAGCCAGCCAACCTAGCCAACCAATCCAGCCAGCCATCCAGCCAGCTAGCCGGCCAGCCAGCCAGCGAGCAACAGGTTGCTGGAAATGTGATCTGCGCGAGAACAAGCAAAATGGAAAATTGTATTGCGTAGCGGAGGCTCAAAATTCTTATGGCAAAGGAGGTAAGGGGTGGCATTGATAGCGAAATATGCAGTGTACTTCCTAATATTGGTTCTGTTTTGCAGCACCTCAGGCTTGTTATCTGGGCATTCGCGTGGAGAAAGCAGTGTTAGCACTGAAAGCTCAGCCGTCATGGCCAGCTCAGACATCAGTGAAAGGCACTTAGTGTTTGGGAGAACTTTTAGAAGATTGTGCAAAAAGAGCCACAACGTTGAGAATCTTTGGTAACCAAAACCCTCACACAGTTCCTATTGTATTCTCAAGAAAACTGAAACTATGAGGAACAGCTATGGTTTGATTAGAGGCGGCGTAGGGTGGTCAGCGATTTTTTCCTGCACAGAAAGTACCAGAAGAACACAACATCGATAATCCACACATGTTCTGAACGGCAGAAAATGAAATACAGTTTATTACTGGTCGACATTGTGGTCGGAATTTTAAGTCATGATTCGCATGTTGTAGGCCATCATGCAAATATTTTGTCCTTCGTCCCTGCCTTTTTCCTGCCAAAATAAAATAGTGTTGAAAGAATAAAGAAAATTAGAAGAACGTAAGCTTTTTATTCAAACATTATTGCTGTGTATTATTATATTTAAAACTTATCTCCCTGGAATGTTTCAATAAATGAAGCAGAGCGTTCGGGGCATTCGAGTTTCTTTAATTCATGCAGCGCTTTTTTCTTCGTAGTTTGGTGCAGTAAAAGATTATTGGTGAACTCGCATTCGCAGTTGCGCAGAGAAAGCGCTCAAAAAATAGAATTGCCGAAAAGCTGCAGTTCATGTTACGTATGCACTAACAAATTACGTCAGACAAAATGATGCAAAGAACGATCTAATGACGTTTCGATACAAAAGTGATAAATTCCTTCGTGACAAAACTCCACGCCTGTTGCTTTTGATGCCATTGTATGTTCAGTATGCGAGAGTAAAGAGTAATATGTTGCTGGCGACCGCCCTGGCACGCCTGACGCATTAGGTTGTTAGACTTGGCTTTGCTGCGAAAGCTTGCAGCCATAAGCCGTTGTTTTTATCATCAATTCAAAACTTCATATTCAGAGTCTTACTTGTTACTGGTGCAGCGTATGCTTTAGTCTTGAGTAGGAAGTTTCGTGTTACACAGCTCTGCGAAGGAGCAGTAAAAAACAAGCAAACCATCGTCGCCTAGCCTGAATCTGCACTCCGCGTATGACATGAAGGCTACAGCGCTTTCGCAAGCGTCAAAATAAAATCATGTACTGAGAAGTATGCGGTTACAACTATATACCGACCTAACCGCAATTATTGTATTCTGAGTTTTTTTTCAAATTCTGGTTCAGTATCCGTTTACTGCTGGGGCCTCTGACTGGTGAGGTAGACGAAGATTAGAGGAATGTAAATGGCTGTTCCAACAAATCTGCACTGATCTTCGCGTTTACAATGGTTTCTTGTTTAAGCCGCCGTGGCGGCTGAGTGGTTATGGCGCTCGGCTACTCGCCGGAAAGACGCGGGCTCGATCCCGGCCGTGGCGGTCAAATTTCGATGGAGGCGAAATTCTAGAGGCCCGTGTGCTGTGCGGTGTCAGTGCGCGTTAAAGAACCCCAGGTGGTCTAAATTTCCGGAGCCCTTCACTACGGCGTCCCTCATAACCTGAGTTGCTTTGGGACGTTAAACCTCCATAAAGCAATTCAAACCAAACCACTTCCTTGTTTACACCATTCGGCAGGCGAAGCGCATATTTTTCTTCGGTCGTTAAAAAGCGAAAAAAATAATACGCCACTACGTGTCGCCAGGATGATAATAGAAACAACAGCCGGAAATTATAAGGCTCTAGAAGTAGGCATCACCTTCATGCGTCTATGTAGGCACTAATGTTCTGGGTAGAAACTATTACGTGGTGCCGATTCACATTGCATTTGAGGGCACAGCCCTAGTGATCACTAATCCTATGGTACCCTCTTCATGTTGCCTCGGCGAAACTAATTCCACAATACTAAAGAATGCCATTTCCGGGTCTAGTATCGTCCTCATTCCCATCGCCAGTCATTATTAACAGGTACGCTTCCTAGTTATTAGACAACAGCAAAAACTTGTACGAGATTACAAAAGTGGCAGTAAAGTTTCCCGCGAAAATTACCGTCTTATCTTACTGACTTGCACGTGCTGCAAGATGCTTGATCACATTATCGCGTCTCATAATTACTGTCACCTTGAGTCCAAAAAATTGTTTTTTTCGGTAAATAAAATGACGCAGTATGTTTAACATATAGGCGGATACCTCAACCGCCCCGTAAGGGAAGGGATAAAGGGGGATTGAGATCAGAAATGGAGAATGAGGTCGTTGATGCCACCAGTCGTTGTGGCGTGTACACTCCTTCTCTTGTCCATTGTCTTTTGTGACTGGTTTTTTTCAAGTTACTGAGAATGAGGTGCCGTAGTGGGGGGCTCTGGAATAGTTTCCACCACCTGGGGATCTTTAACGGGCACTAACATCGCACAGCACACGGGCGCCTTAGCGTTTCGCCACAATCGAAACGCGGCCGCCACAGTCGGCTTCCAACCCGGGTATTTCGGATCAGTAGCCGAGTGCTCTAACCACTTGGACAACGCGGCGGGACAAACACATTGTGTCCGATGAATTGTTCTTCTCTAACCAACATCGGTTCAGAAAAGGCTTTTACTATGAGTAAAAGTTATTCGAATTGACTACTCACATTCATTTCAACATGAAGCGCAACCTATATTTATTTATTTATTTATTTATTTATTTATTTATTTATTTATTTATTTTTTAGCACATCAAAGGCCCTCTAGAAGCATTACATAAGGGGTCGGCTAAAATATCAATTAATTAGGTCTGTGATAAATGACTTGAAGGATTCCAGGCCAGCACGGATAAGACCTTCAGCGGGCAGTTTGTTCCAGTCTCTAGCGGTCTGGGCGAAGAATGATTTCAGATGAGTAGGAGCGGATACTCGACGGGTGTGAACAGCTTTCGGATGACTGATGCGATGTGATAGGCGGTGTGCAGGGGTGATAAGGCGATGACTCAAAGGGGAATGCTAAAATTTCGTTGGAGGCACATAGATATCTCTTTAGTGCGAGAAGGCGAAAACCGTTTTCGGCTCATTGCACTGAGCCCCGCCGCGGTGGCTCAGTGGTTAGAGTGCTCGACTACTGATCCGGAGTTCCCGGGTTCGAACCCGACCACGGCGGCAGCGTTTTTATGGAGGAAAAACGCTAAGGCGCCTGTGTGCTGTGCGATGTCAGTGCACGTTAAAGATCCCCAGTTGGTCGAAATTATTCCGGAGCCCTCCACTACGGCACCTCTCTCTTCCTTTCTTCTTTCACTCCCTCCTTTACCCTTCCCTTACGGCGCGGTTCAGGTGTCCAACGATATATGAGACAGATACTGCGCCATTTCCTTTCCCCAAAAACCAATTATTATTATTATTATTGCACTGATCTGAACGTCACACGGCGCATGCACAGTTTTTGCTTGCCGGCGGTTCACACCCTGCCCCACAGTAGGCAGTTTGCTCACAGTTCAGTTCGCACGTTGTGACGACGTGACAAGGTCACGTGACCTAGGATGTAACGGGCAAGGTCACGTGGTCTTAAAATGACACGGACGAAACCGGGTATGAGCCATTGAAGGTTATCGCCTTAAAACCTGTGGAAAAGGTAGAGTCTGGTCATTTTCCTACGGGATTCAATCCTGGGCAGGTTAACGTTTGAATTCAATGCTGTTACGCACATATACCATGAATAATCGGAATATATGAATCTTACCGCTTGGCTGTGGACGGACTCAAGGGATTTTGGTAGGTTATTTTGTTGAGGGTCCAGAATGAGCAGGAATATTCAAGTTCAGGCAGACAAGAGTTAAATGTGCGGACAGTTTTACAGAAGCAGGTGCTAATCGAAAGTTACGTTTTAAATAAGCAAGAACATAGTTAGATTCATTGGTGATGTTCCTTATGTGGGTGGTGCAAGAGAAATCCTGTTCGGCAGATTCCTAAACATATATATGAAGACGCGTGGAATATCGTGGAACCACGAATGGTGTAGTTAGGAAGAGGATACGAATGACGACGATAAAAGGATATTAGAGTTGTTTTATTAACGTTTAAGGTCAGTAGCCACTTTGGCCACCACTCTTCTTCAAGTTTTATGTCGCATTGCTGATGGTAAGTATATCTATTATTAGTTATTACTGATACTTCGGTAAATGACGCAGCCATCGGCAAACAAACGAATGGTGGTGAGACAGATTGCTTGGAAGGTCGTTAATGTAAAATAAGAATAATTGAGGCCTAAAACCGTGTCTTGTGCTACTCCTGAGGTAAGAGAGAAGAGGGAACAAGCATGGTTGTTAGCCCATACAAACTGATCGCTCTTTTTCAAAAGATTCGGAGCCAATCACATACAATTGGGTTCAGGTTTAGGCTTGCAAGCTTAAATTAGAGGCGTTGATGGGAAACTTTATCGAAGCTTTTTCAAAGTCGAAGAAAAGAACGCCCGCGGTTGCGTTAGTGTCCATACTAGAACTGATGCCATGAGTGAAGACAGCGAGTTGGGTTGAGCAGGATACGTTTTTCAGAAATCCGTGTTGTGAAGGGCGAAAGAAGTTGACAGCTAGCAAGAAGGCCTTTATGTGTGAGCAAATTCCGTGCAGCATTAATATAGATCGAACGCTAGTGAGGAAGATGGTACAGTAGTTCTCACTAGACGAAGGAGGGCCTTTCTTGCGCACTGGGATATATTTCTTCAATTTCCATTGGGCAAAATAGGGAATGTTAATTGCGCCTTTCTTCACTGCGTAAAAGTATTTGAATATGTAACTTATTGTCCCCCAATATATAGGCTTTCTACGCCCAAATTCCACTGTTTAACTTTGTCATGGCTCCTTAATGTTCTTTCGAATGGGCTGCATCTCACAGTTGTTAATAACCGCTCATCTCCACTTTCTGATGTTATACCAGATTTGCCGCAAGGCAGCGTCCTTGGGTTCCCTCTTTTTTAAATTTACGTTAATGATTTTCCGAACAATCATTCATCCTGCATGCGCGTATATGCTGATGATTGCATCATTTACAGCTCAAATAAGAGTACTAACGACCACATTTCTTTGCAAACTGACATGAACAATATTATTGAATGGTGTAAAATATGGCTGATGACCCACAATGCCTGCAAGGGCAAAACAACGCTTTTACTCATAAATAACCAAATTCTTTTTCCGTTAACGTTTTAATAACAACTTATTGGGTCAGACCACTCAATATTAGTGCTTAGGTGTTTACCTAACACCAGATCTCTCGTGGTCTGATCACAATACCATTTCTCGTAATGATTGAAGGTCATAAGTTACCTTTGCCGCATTTTACAAAGTTCTACAGCAAACATACGTAAACAGGAGTA
This sequence comes from Amblyomma americanum, assembly GCF_052857255.1. Lineage (NCBI taxonomy): Eukaryota > Metazoa > Arthropoda > Arachnida > Ixodida > Ixodidae > Amblyomma > Amblyomma americanum. Next base: position 53,049,372 of record NC_135505.1, on the reverse strand, counting down.
TAACTTTTGTTAGATTCACGCTTGACTACGCTCCTTCCATTTAGCCACCTCATGAGAACCGTTAAAGCAAATTCAAGATAAAAATGAGCTTTATTTTACGGAAATACAGTTATCACTCAAGCCTAGATCATATAAATCTGGGTCTTTCACTCCTTTCGTTAAGAAATCGTCGAGACATAGCGCTTGTATCTCTGTTTCTCAAATTATTCACCACCACTTAGTCACCATTATCGAACCTACAGCGGCCCTAATCAACCAGGCCGCGAAATAATTTCACCTACACACGCATTTACGGCAGCGCTTATTCCTTGAACTTTTCAACAGCTCCCCCGTGTTCTACACCGGTGGAATGATCTTCAAAACTGCATTCCCTCGCAGTGCAACCACTATTCATTTCATGATGAGCTACTCAAACGTTGTATCAATAACAACTGGCATGTTTAAGTCTGTGCCTATGGGTCATGCTTTTTTCCCCTTGTATCCCCCATATAGTTATCAGATTCTGTGCCAGTGTTTCGAGCCCGGTTATTTCATCATGTTTTCGTTCCAATTAGCTTTGTGTTTGATTTTTTTACTGATTTTGTTTCATTATCTACTGTTCTTTTCTGCGTGCCTTCTGAATAAATCGTGATGATTACATTTTGGTATTGTTTTTATAAGAAGTTCTATATAAAAGCTTTTTTTACCCCCTACTCAGTGCCTTCGTAGAGGCATGTAAGGAATTTCTAGAAAAGCAAATTGGCCACTGCTTGCATACACAGCTGAGCGAACTTGATAGTAGCATAAAAGAAATTGGGTATCCAGGAAGAAAGTTTCAGTCGCCAGACTTTCGCAAAAGCGGCCAATTTGTGCGCTGTCAAACCACCAGCGGCAATCTTCGCCGAAGCATGAGAAATGACACAATACAGAGGGTGAAATATCAGCAATAAAAACTGAAAGGAAAAACAGAAAGTGACAAGCGAAAATTAGGGCTAGACCATTAACAACCAGAGTGGCGGATGGCTAACATAGAACTTCATTAAACAAAGAGGTAAAGCGCCAGTAAGCAGCTTGAATTCAAGGAGTGTAAAGTGTAAAACAATGTGCGCTTTCAGAGAAATGTGCGGAATTCAAGGAGTGTAAAGTGTAAAACAATGTGCGCTTTCAGAGAAATGTGCGTCATTGACCTTAAAAGAGGGCCGCTCACTCAGGGGCATAGTTCCGATGGAGGCAAACGATGAACTCGATACCTAAATGGTGGAGGCGTGGGCACGCCGATTAAGAATGGAAGTTTTGGACAGAGAGAAACATTTACAGGTAAAATAATTTTTGTTTTCAAAGTGTTCTTATGAGTAGCGTACTTACATAAGAGCAAAGCGAAAAGCTCTTTGCTTTTTCATGGCCGGCAGACACTATTGGGTTCCTCGAGGAATGCATGGTTGCCTGCTAGAAACATGTAGACCCTGAGTTCCTTCCTAAAGTAAGACTTGTATAGGTGGTAGCTAAGGCGGACGATGTCGTGTCCTAGCCGGCACAAAATGCGGCGTTCCGGAAAAAATATTTCGCCACCACCATGTTATTTTAAGGCTTAAAATTGCGCAAAGGTTACCTCCCTAACGGTAGAAGTTAATCTTAACGAATGTTATCTTGGCCGGCTGCGCTACCTTTGCGAGCAGCAAACGCTGAGGCGTATATAAAGCAGGGATAAAAAGCGACAGCTCGTTTTCCCTCTCCTCTCGTATTGACGTCGTGGTCTTTCTTGTAAAAGGGTAGGTGCCTTACGACAGCAGGAGGGTTCATTTTCCTCAAGCATCATTCTAACAGTGCTCATTGTAAAATAAAGCAAAAACATGCTTGCCATGCGGTGTATGCGCTGTGCCTCCGATAGCGCCTTTTGGCAGTAGTCGCGGTTTGACACTAAGTGAAACAGCATGAGAACAAAAAAGCAAAACGAACAGATCTTTAGAAATCTGTTCTAGGCATGCACAGCAGTCTCCGCGGTGAACGTTGCTAAGCACGTTCTTAGGTGATTATGAAAGATTACAGATACATTTCCCAGCAATTTGCAAGAAAAGTGAACTTCATAAAACATTAATTTTAAATAGATACAGTAGATGCTACAAATAACAGCAATAACTAAAGTAAACTAATTTTTCTCATGAAATAGAGCTATGATACCACAAGGCTCGGATAATGTAACTGAAGGGCGCTTTTTATGAATCCGATTGCGGTCTGTACGCGGGAAAATGTCAAAAAGAAGTCCGGAATTTTATCGGGGCAGATGTATTTAAATATATGCTGCTTAAATTTCAATTAGGAAACGAAAGACATCAAAACTGCTTTTTAAGAAACCTGAAGCGATCAGGTCGTTCCTTTTAAACTGGCGTGCAACAAGTTTCAGCTTTCATTTCACTGCCGTAGTTCACTTCAGTGCAGCTTGGTGTCGGGCATGAGGAAGAACGTCGAATAAAATCTTGATGTAACTTCCAGGCTTTCCGCCGTGAAGGTGAGTCGCATGGTGGTTTAAGTTTGCGACAACATGGTCAGATTTTGCTTATAAGCTCGCGATAGCTCGCGCTACACCCAATTCAACGAATACCTTCGCAGCCTCTTTTTTACACCCCAATGGCTTAATTTGAGGAAACGGTTACAGAGCTTACGGCTAAACTTTATAGAGCTCTGCACTTTTTATTTACCCTTCTATGAGTTTATGCAGCGTTTTTGTCGACTACCGAGAAACTATTTATATTTCACAGATGTAAAAGAAAATGCCGCGGTATCTAGGATTCCTAAGCTAAACGCGTAAGGACGGATTAGCTGCTAGCAGCCTGAGGTTCGCGGGTCTAATCTAAACTCGCTGGATCTGTAATTGCTCTAACAAAATATATTGTGGATATCTCTGAGATAGAACGAATAAAAACAAGGCTTTTCCCTACAGACGATCTCGTCTCTGTTACCAGTTTCTTGAACTGGGCGACCATTGCGGAAGTTAATAACCCCCGTAACCTGTACGTTAATTAGCTATAATTTTTTGTCCCCCTGCTTATTCCTTAGTGTTACTATTATTCCGTAGACATTTTGAAGCAGCGGGTAGTGGCTGGCGAATGTGGTAGAAAATTTTAAAGAAGTCAGCCATATTCATAACGTAATCAAGTTCGTTCACACGATAAGTAGATAGAGTTCAAGTCGTGCATAAATTAACCAAAAATTGCAGGTATGACCGTATCTCTCCGCAAAAGAGCCTTCACTAGGCTTTCACAAGCAGCTGTAGCCGGCTAAACTTGCTCGCAATTTGGTATCCTAGCTTCACTGGCTTAAACGCAGTGATCTTTTGTGGGAACCAAACGCAACGACAGACTAAATATTTAAATTGTGCAATCGTACAGCGCGTGCCTACCTACGGCCGCGCCAACATGCTAAGGTTGTAGGAGCATAAGTTGTATGAGCTTCACACATGCTGCGTTTCCGCTGCCCATCCTGTTCTATAAGGTTTGGAATCAAATTTATAGACAAGCAATCGGGTTCCTGTACATCTTTTGATTTTGAAGCTTCAAAAATCATTGTGCAAATAAATTGCTTACAAACTTCGAATTAGTCTCAACTGCCTTGTGTTTTTAAGGAATACAAACACGAAGTAAAAAGAAGTCACCTTGCTAAAAAGTTGTAGGGGATAATCAAATTGGCTAGGTTGGGTACCTAAGAAATGAAACCCCCTAAAAAGAGCACCTAAAAAATAACTCAGAGGTTTTTGCGGGTTTTCCTGCCCTGGTTTTGTATATATATATTATACATACTTTGCAGATGTCTAAACAAACGTTACGTAGCAGGGTAATATACATATATGAGTGTTTGAATTAAATCACAGCGAACCTTAGTTGGCATAATCCCATGGATGTAATCTGTTATTAAAGCGCAGGGAAGGATTGAGTTTCTAAAATGCCTTTTAAAGGACGGCCGTAAACAGTGGAAGTTAACAGCTTATAAAGTACTACTCAGATGTGGGCTTGTTTGCTCCTATGATGTGCTCAGAGCAGAATTTGAGAACAAGCAGGAACTTATTTCTTCGTCTTAAGACGGCTCCTATCTTGGTTTTAGAAGAAAAACCTTGGCATCGTCTAGGCAGAACATTTTTCGGAACATGACGCCGGCCTTGCAAGCGAGATCCCCTCAGTGAAGAGGAAATTCAGCGTAGCTTCCGCGTTACCTTGTGCTTTTGCTGGTTAGCACAGTGGAATGTGCGAAGTATGCAATAAAATGTGCTCCTAAGACCAGAAGAATAATCGTTTATAAAGCATATCCCATTCTCTCGATGTGATTAAGTGGAGAAGCTGTATCTTTTATTCAAAACAAAAGACTTGGAAGGCGCACGTGTGCTATGTGATGTCAGTGCACGCTAAGGAACCCTAGCCGATCTTCCAACTTTATAAATCCCGTCGTTCTTTTCTGTGCAGCTTTGTTGTGCAATTCATGCATGTGACTTTGAAAGCATTTCATTGCAATACCCATCGCAAACGTACAAATGCTCGACGCGGATGCCTATTTGAAGAGTGCAGTTTTGTACATTTCGGGTGTTGCTATGGCATTAAAAATGCGCATCTCGCTAAGCTGAGGAATTGCTGAATCACTGAACGACCACAGATGGGGTGAATAGTTACCGGTTGTTGTTCGTGATATAAGCAATTATAGACAACCGAAAGTGGAATGAACACATCAGCAATGAAAACATCAGACACCGCAAAAACCACGACTAGTTTGCTCGAAAGTCAGCGATGCGCTTGGACTGGCAACGCCATGTTATAGAGCGAGATATACCAGACGATCATGAACAACCTCTATGCGGAGATGAACACAGTATCGAAAGCATCATGAAAGGCTTATTCTATCGCAGCGACCGGCTGGTAAAAATGTGCCGATATATACGACGCTTACGAAATCTGTTGGTGGTGAATGTGAGCACGTATGCGCCAAGAGCATGAACAACTTCTTTTCGTTGATTTGTGTTCAAGAAATCACATTTTTAGTATAAACAACACTGAGGGAGGCGGAGCTCTTAAGTGGGAAATCGTTTTTCTGCCCCTATTTACCAGCAAATAAGGGAAGACCTGGAACATAGTTCCTGGTGCTTGCATATAAGGGTACTGGCAAACTGCCCGTTATTCAAAATAATGTTGGACATTCTGCGCTACAATATGAGTGGAAACTGATTCCCGAATGGGAAGATGTAAAACTAGAATGCACTGCACGTCACAACACGCCCGACTCGGTCTCTCTTTTTGCGCGAAGAAGGCAGTTGAGAATGTTGTTTCTGCAATATCAAGCTTGATTCTCCTCCCAGCCACGGACGCGAGCGGACCTGCTTCGCTCGCGCTTCCTCAATTTCGGCTCAACGGCTCTAGAGCTAGCCGTCTTTGAACCTGCCTCGAGTGCCAACACGCCTGCCTCGCTCCTTCGTCCCGTGCATCGAGCACTCCTTCCCATCTCGATTGGCGTTCTTCTCCAAGCATTCTTCATTTCTCCGCCGCACGTAGACACATCGGCGCTCTTGCTCCTACGTACAGGACACGAAATTTCACTTCGCCTCGCAGTGGTTTTTTGAGCAGTATCTGCGCCACTTGCCGCTTCATGCTGCACACTGAGTTTTTCCCCACACGCTCAGCGCTCGTCCCTAAACGCTGTCCTTCTTAGCGTTGACGTTGAGATTAGGCGTGTTGCATTCGTTAGGCAAATAATCCGCGGATCAGTCGTAGAGGGCGGATAACTAACTTGCGATAACTGGTCTAAGAATGTAATTGCTGTGCCTGCCTTCAGGTGTCGGTATTCTTCGCTGAATTTGGTGACTATCAGCTCGCATTGTCCATTCCAGAAACGGGCAATGCCTCTTGCGACGCAGTCGTTAGTCTAAGTGGAATAACGTGTTGTCCTCGCTGATGCTGTCGATGTTTTCAAAGATCGTGGTACACAAGGGGGAGACGACGCTTGACTAGAGCGGGGGGCTTACTTCGTCGAGGATGCTCAGCGCAGCTTGATGCTCCAGGGTTGTGTTCGAAAGTATTGTTTCATGCATCGAAAGTCTAATTAGTTGGATTGTAGATCAGTGATCGCTCAGTGCTCCCTAAAGATGTCCGTGCCCAAGATGACATCGCTGGAGCACAGCCTCCTGACAACGATGGTAGCAGGACAGGTACTGCGTTTCCAAAAGTTAAACGAGCAACGGGGTCAGCCTCTCAGCAGTGTTCTACAGTCCTTACGGCACATGCACGGGCCAAATGGTGACGAAATGTTAGGACACCTGTTCTCCTTAGCTTACACAGATCTAGAGCTTGAGACGGCCATTAGTGCCCTAATACTCAGGCAGTACACCTGTCACGCAAGCAATTTCAATTCCTATTTAATCGAAGGCCACAAAAATTTTCAAGGGCCATCCAGTTTTACCGCTGCCCGCGGCAAATTTCAGTGATCATTTAGTGAGTACTGAGCATGCGATCCGACAGATAGCGCTAGGGGTAGAAAAGTGAAGCTGCATAAAAAGACGAATGTTCGAGTGTGTGCCACTTTAAGTTGAACTTTTTTTTGTAAAAAGCGATTCAAATTCTTCACAGTTCGGCAGAATATAGAGAATGCGATGGCTAGGCGATGATGGGAATGGATTCGCGCTTCGTTTTAGAAGAAATGACGTTTCACCGGCGATGCTGCGACTGATCAGTGACCGTCTCTGTCGTGCTCACAGCAACTATCGTTGCAGCATCAGTGTTCGACTTGTGGTTTCCCTCACAGGTACAAATATAGCTGCCTTCTTGAAATTAAACCAGTTGGAAGATGTGCAGCGCATCTCCTGTGTGTTTCTTCACTTGTGTCCGGTTTTATCGCGCAAGTACCGGCGCGGACATAAGTAAACCTAGCACGCGATTTCCTTCTTAGTGCAAATGCATTTTATCTATAGGGACTGAAGAAACGTTCGTCCATTAGAAGCCACACTAGCGCCCACTACCAGCCTGTATGTACCACCGCTGCAATTTTCAATTAGGCACAGCGTGAAAAATGTTACAAGCCAATAACGTCCTCTGTTTACTTTTGTCCGCACCTGTACATTCTTTACCAGCATTTATGGGGTACTTGTTGGTCTCGATTCTCACAAAGTGCACTAAGAGGGGAAACAAAGAGAAACGGAGCGGTGCACCGCGACACCGCACAAAAAAAACCGCGTTAGCTTGCAGATGTAACAAAAAACGGCGCGACAAACGAGGACAAAAGTAGGACACACAGGAGAGGACCAGCGCCACTCGTTCTTGATTATCTCGCATACTCACACCGTTATTCATTACATCTTCAAGTTTGAACCAACTAGCCCCCGCAGAAGGTTTCCTTGGGCACATTTACGATAACAATTACTGTCTCTGAAATGGAATTGATAATAGTGGTCAATAACAACCCCAGAAAAGTAGCGCAACAAATAAATAGAGGAAAGTGATTACTACTGCGTTTTTTTGCTTCCTACATTTTTGGCTGTAACACAAATTTACTGCTCCTATAATGAACTACAGCGACTTGGTACATAGTTTGTTGCATGTTATTTATTTTAAAGAGCCGCCACGACGGCAGACTGTTTACGGTGTTTGGCTGCTAGCCTGGAAGACAAGTGTTCGACCCCGGCCTGGGCGGTCGCATTACGATGAGGCGAAATGTGCACCGTCCGTTGACAGCGTCTGTTAAAGAACCCCACGTGGTCGAAATTATTGGGAGCCCTTCCCTATGGTATTCCTCACAGCCCGAGTCGACCTGAGGCATCCACAACAAGAAACAAACAAAAAAGCCTTAATTTTTACAGGAGTCGTTTTTCAAAGCGGTCGTTGCTAATTTTCCCACGTTCCTTCGTGGAGAGATCAACAGCTACACTGAACACTCCCTCAACGTATGCGTTCGAGGAAAGGGTGGTATTATAAATTATGAGCACCTTGCACAGCAGCTCACAGTGGCGCACACGAGCCAGCCGCTGCTGCTTGCATGCTCGGTAGCCTCACAATAGAGGGCGGCCTGCTCATGAGGAGCTACGCTAGTGTGCCAGCTTTATTTATTTTTCTTCTTTTAATTACAGTAAGAGAACTTGTTTGGCTAGTTGGTAATTGCTCATTGCAATTTAAAGGTGCCCAAAACCACACACTGACACGAGAGAAGAGAACGAGACAGAGCAATAACAATTAGCAATTACCAACTAGCCCAACAAGAATTTCTCTTTTACCAAGTGTGAGTGGCCCTCTGTCCCGTTCTCTTCTCTCGTGTGTGTGTGTGTGGTTTTTGGCGTCTTTAAATTACAGTGAGCAATCTGCAATGAGCAATGTAGACAACACACACACACACACACACACACACACACACACACACACACACACACACACACACACACACACACACACACACACACACACACACACACGCACACGCGCACACACACACACACACACACACACACACACACACACACACACACACACACACACACACACACGCACGCACGCACGCACGCACGCACACACACACGCACGCGCACACACACACACACGCACGCACGCGCGCACACACACACACACACACACGCACGCACGCACACACAAACACACACACACACACACACACACACACACACACACACACACACACACACACACACACACGCACACAAAAGATCATTTTGGTGCCCATAAATTACAATGAATTTCAATTAGCCACTACTACTGCCCCCACTGACTATACAGAGTACCCCAACGCCGTGGTGATGCTCTCGGTTAATATAAATTTCAACCTTTGTGTACTCGGGTTTGGTTGGTTTTGGTATGTTTGCGGCGCGTTATTCTCGCGTTTTAAAGCTGTGGTCTGCGGCACACGTGCTCCGAACTTGTGAAGGACCTGGCAACATTCTCAAAAACTGCCTTCGAAAGAATAGTTTTTTGCTGCCGGGTTCTCCTTTACAAGCGCCCGTAGAGTAATCTGAACATTTTTTTCACAAGTTTCCTTTCCCAATCGTGCCCAGTCGGCGGCTTCAGACGATATTTTGATAAATAGACTGTGAGACAATAACAAAAACGGCAGGAGGCTCACTCAGAGTGCCGGGATTTGAAACCATAGACTCCTTTCACAAGCCATGCACACTAGAAGCAGACCACCAGGCCAGGCCATGGCTTGCACTCATTTTAAGAGCCTGTGGATACCTAGGCCACTGGAGCGTTGAAGATAACGCCTAGTTGTGAGAGAAACCGCCCCGCATTCAAGAGGTGCCGTAATGAATCGCCAGTGCAGCAGGCTATCCACTGGATTTCGCATAATTAAAAGGTTTGCCCCGGCATGGTTTTCTGCTGTTTAGGGGCAAAATGCTTCGGAAAACGTTCTAAGGTCCGCCCACACTCAGTGGCAAAATCCAATAATATTACCTCTCTCCATGGAACGGAGGCATGATCGTGAGTGCGTCGTGCCTAAATAAATTTGAAAGTTACTTTCGAATTTATTACCACGGACGCTCGTTCCGCATACGTGTGGATACTAAGACCAAGGAAAGTAGACGCAGCGCGGCAGCAGCTTAAACTTTTTGTTGTTTACAACTTTGTCTTGCATGTAAAGCTCGCTGTGTCGATAAATAAATATTTGTCTAGTGGACGACACTTTCTGTACCGCTGATGTCTTTGTTGCACTGATCGCGCGCAGGAACATTAGAAGCTTAAATGCACCCTGTGCCTAAATTTAATCCAGATAGTTGCAATTTAAAAAAGTAAATGTGCAAGAAACGCAAAGTAGCAAAGACAGGTGCTCGCACAACCTCGGTGTGGTCTGTCTTTTCATCCTTGATTTTGCTGCGCTCTTATATTTCTATGCTAGAAGCCAACGTCGTCTATATACTTTTCTCTCTGATAATACAAAACACTCTAACGCAATTGTGCTGGTTTCCGGGCTTTGTGTGGAAGCAGCTGGTTTGGGCATGGCAAAGAGGGCAATTGCCGCGCCATGTGACAGTCCGCGGCGTCCGTACAACGAGCCAACTGATATTTCTCGGGACATTAGTGGCCGCACACCGGTGGCTCACTTGCGACCCCGACATGACCGCGTGCTGCTTCTCCGCAGCAAGTTCATTGTCCACCTCTCATGAAGGAATCCTTCCCGCTCGCACAGCTGTTCGCCGTCAAGTTAAGGTTCTTGAAGGTGTACCGCTGGTTGCTCGTCTTTGGAAAAGAAAGTAATTATTACCTCTCCTCGGAAGCAGAAAAAAGAAGCTGAATTGCCGGGATTATTACCATTTTATAAAGGGAAATGAATAATTTCAAAGTTACAGTAGTGTATTTAATGGTAAATTTAGAAGTAATCATTTACTTGTAAGACGTTACATACAACTCCGGCTAAAACAGATGTAGTGCAATAACCATTAGCCACTATAAAAAATTGGCCAACATAATGTATCACATGTGCTTATTTTTAGTATCATTGGTGAAAAATATAATTCTAAGATAAGAAAATTCCTATAATAATGAGTTGTGACTATTCGCAAACAGAAATAATCTGGAATGGTGAATTTTTTTGAAATAGTGTTACCGAAACTTAATGGCCAGATTGCTTTAAAATATTGTCATTTACATGGGAACAGCGCAGCAGACGGGACCAAGAAAGGAAGACACACACACGGGTCTTCCTTTCATGGTCACGTCTGCTGCGCTGTTTCCATGCAAAGAATGTACACCCTAGCCCGGCTTACTCCTTTGCTGTATTGCCATTTAAGCAGCATTAAAAAAAAATTAAAACTAATTATCGAATTTCTATCGCTCGCGCCTGTATTTCAAGACAAACACATGTGGCAAACCTCAAGGCACACTGGTGAAATCAGCTACTTAACATAGTGCGCACTAAATTGGAGCCTGTGCAAAGTCAACAAAACCGACGGTGGCGCTCCCCCCGTAACAGCGCTTCACCAGAAAATAAGTGATTTGTGATAATCAATTGACAATTTATCCTACAAATTTCAAAGTCTAAGTGACGCGTCATCAGTATTGCTTATTTTTAGGCCACTCCTCCAATGGACGTTAATGGAAACAATAATTAAATCCGTCTAGCCTCGTGTTACCATTTTCTCACAATATGAACACGCTGCAAAAAGCGACAGTTTTCACGACTTATTGTTGTAGCTAAGCACGGCAAAATTTTCCGATTTTATGCGTCCAGCATGCAAGGTCTGTCAGTAGCTTCAGTTTTCATGTGCACTTCTCGCGTAGTCACAAAGATTCCTCGGAAAACGGTTGATCATTCTACTGTTGCATAGCTGGCAAACTACTGGTGTAATAACATTAAACATACAGGAAATGAGCCTGCATGAACAAAGACATAGTCACCACTTTCCGTTTTCTAATATTTTCAGTACATTACGAGAACATGTTGCAAGCCAACAGGAAAATATTTTTTCGATTACATTTCATCCTCGGCCCAAACAGGGTCTTATTTTTCGAAAGCCGCTTTCTTCGGGAACAGAGCTTTCTAAAAGCCTGCCGTCTTATATATATAAAACTAGGAACTGGCAGCATTTTATGTTTCGTTAAGTTCAAAAATTTATTTTAAAACTAATATTTCAAAATTTAAATCATAGTATAGCTAGAACGTTTTTGTCACAATGGGTCCTGGAATTTTTCTAAGCATAAATTCATCATCGGCCGCTCAGTAACTTTCATTTTGACATTCTACATCAGTTAACTCTAGGACTTTTTATAGACATTTAAATCAATGCATTTGCATCCATTCTATGATATGGCAACAACCTCTTTACAGACCAACATTTGCTTTGAAATGAGAAATGACTGCACCTAAAGTACGAAACAGTAGCAGTTTTTACTGACTGCATTACTCTGTTACCGGAGTCCGGCGCACATAATTGCACCTTCGGTGCAAGTATTTTACTGTGGTTGACTATAGTAAGCTGAAACTAAAATCCATCTCCCAGACTATAACATCTCTCCTTAACCTACCTGTTCGAGCAACTGTAATTAATGAGAGCTGCCGCGGAGGATTAGTGGTTAAGGCGCTCGGCTGCTGACCCGATAGACGCGGGTTCCATCCCGGCCGTGGTGGTCGGATTTTGATGGAGGCAAAAATCTCGAGGTGCGTGTACTGTAGGATGTCAGCACGTGTTAAAGAACCCCAGGTGGTTGTAATTTCTGGAGCCCTTCACTACGGCATCCTTCATAGCCAGAATCGCTTTGGAACGTTCAACGGCATAACCCAAACCAGAGCAAACCATATCATGAGAGAAACTACTCATTTCCCGAAGCATTAAAATGCAAATTGAACGCCAAGTGCAAAGTGATCACCTTCCCAAAATCAGCAAAGATTCCGCCTGCATATTTGCCAAAAATAATCTTCTTTCCAAAGTTCAATACTAGCAGACTGCTGTGTCCCCATATCTTCATTCTCGTCCATAAGTTAAGCAGTTTTCGCAAAACTGTATCTACTTTGATGATCTGTGGACAAGGCGGTAACTTGGTCTTAAATCTCGCATGCTGCCAGCAGTTGGGATCCTTACCAGAAATGTCTTAACCTGATAGAGTTAAGGAGTTCGTGTCGCAGAAAATACCGTGTCGCCGTTGGCGTCGTAGGCGTCTTTTACCGGCAGTGAAAAATCGATGAAAAATCTCGAGGGAAGCAGCCTGGGAGGCAAGCCCGCCACCTAGGTCACGTGACTTTGCGCATCATCAAAAACCGCCTACCGGATTGTGTGGAAACTGCTCACCGTGGCAGATCGCAGATAAGAATTGGTCGCCCAGGAAGAGTAACTGGGCTACACAGGAGCCACCGGTGGCCGCACCTGTCGTCGCAGGGTAGTTGCGCATCACTTAATGAATGCACACTGCTCCAGAAGCGGTATGAGGACTCCCAGGGATCCATGAATGTAGGGAATGGCACATTCTGGATATAATGAATTAACCCAATACGCTATCGGATCATACCCTTATGACAGAGCTTATGTGTCCCTTCAAGGTTTATTTTGGTATTTGGTTTATTAGATTAAATCGCAGTCGTGCACCATAGTTGAAGCCAAAAACTATTATTTTTCTTGTACTCATGGTTGTGTCTGAAATACCTCCCCTTTACGGCTTTTCTTACTATCTGCTATTATTCAGTACTGCATGAGAACTTTTTGCTTTCTCCCAAAGTGTGTGAAGTAAAAGTAATCAACGCGAAAAATTAATTACGTTTCAGCATTTCCGCGCTCCCCTATCGCGGAAACGAAAGTGCCTTCTTGGAGGTATAATAGACGACTTTAAAGGGTAGTACATCATAGCATGTTACCCTTGTCTGTTTAGTTGGTAACACAATAATTTTCTCGTCAGTGATTGCATTGTTACGGTCTCACACGTTCATCATCTGCGCTAAGCTTCTAGGCCTTGAACTATAGGTGTTCAATATAATGAATAAAAAAATACTGTTACATTTTTTCATCAGCACTAATTCAAGGATTGTTTCTTTTAGGGTGCTCAATGAAGATGGCCGAGCTGCTACGAATTTTCTTGGCTTTCGTTATATCAGGAAGCCTAATGGCTTCAACTGAGGTAGGATCTTTTGCGCATGTCATTACATTACTCAAATATACCTAGTCACTACTGTGGCTAAGCTTTAGAAGACGTGTTCGAAACGTTTTTTTTTCTGTTTGTTTCAAAATACTGATCGTCTTTTTCAAAATTGAAATCCCGGTGCGTTTTGCTCTTAAGCCATAAAGTTGCCTCCCTTTAGCGTCGGTCGAAGTCCTCACTTCCGGATGGAGGACGACGAGAGTTTATTCCAAAATAATAAAATCTGCGCGGCTGGGTTTGCATAACGGGCCACACGTCGTAGCGCAAGAGCAAACTGTTCTGAGCTGCAAACTTTTGAAGCGAAATCTTCACTACAGGACCACGTGATTTGATAGCCGGGTGCCTAGTTTTCACCTTCAGCTGAGTTAAAGGTCAAACCATGAAAAAGAGAAAAACAAACTGAATCATTATCTATCACTGAGAATCGAACCCGTGGCTGCGCGAAAAGATCTCCTTTAAGGGTGTTGTGCCACAGAGGTGGTCCTGTAGCGCTCGCCACCCGTTGCGTGACTGAGCGCTGCCAGCTCTCTTGGCGGTAGCGAAGGCTCCAAGTCCGGCGTTAGTGAGAATAACAAAATGCGCTTTATACACAATATACAGTGCGTTTGTACATAACAAAATCGGCACCGGGACCATGAGCTAACTGCAAACGCGACTGTTCTCAGTCAGCGACAACCGTCGATACTCCGACGCGTCACACCATGCGACTCCACTCGTGAGCACCACACGGCTCACGGTGGGTCGGTTTCTCCGTCCAAAGGGAAGCGTTGGGGCTTATAAAGCCCGAAAAACAGTTGTCATTCAAAAGGTCCGATCAAAGACAGAACTTGACGGCAGTCCGAGAGCGCCAACCTGCGACGGCGCTGGCCAACCGCTTCAAGTTTGCCGTGCGCGGTGACTTCATGGGGGGAAAGGACACCGCTTCTCTCTGTCTCGCAGCTTGCTGCACATTTAGGCATGTCGCCCGCAGATACCCCTCAATAGGGCGGCAGTGCCATGCGGCGCAGCACCATGGCTTGTCAAGCGAAGGTAAGGGCGCCATTGCCTTGCGGCGCAGCATCGGGGCCTTTCAATGGTGCTTTCGCAGGAGAAAATTTGCATCCTGCAGAACTCGAATCCGAGTGGGTTGCCCCGGTATAACAGCATTCTCGACACCAGATAAGGCGCCGGGAAGACGAGCTTCTTCTACGTGGCTCGGATGCAAGGCGCGCACTGTTCGTCAGGCTCTTCCAAGTTCACGTCCAGTGTCCGGACGCCAGGTGACTTCAAGTGCTCAGGTCTCACTCGCCGGGCCAGGATCTCTGCTCTGCTTACCAGCCTCGCTCGGATCGTTCCGATGCCCTCTCTTCTCGCCATTGGTCATGGTTGGTCGTTCTGCACCTTGCAAAACCGACCGCCAAAAGCCAAAACCCAACACGAGCAAGTGTCCTCTGCCTCCCGTAAAACTCCGGACAAAGCCATAATCCAAATCAACTAAACCATTTTGCTGTCCCCCTTTTTTGCCACTGCAACAAGAAGCAGGTTTACGGTCCGGTACAGAAGGTTCAAGCAACAAATGTGCCAAGTATCTACACACCAAAATAGCATTAACAATTAATGCTCGGCAATAATAATGAAAAATAGAATCGTCGCCTTGAAATCATTTGGACCGAAAACACTTCTGAGGAAGTAAATGAGCTCATTCAATTTGTCCCAACGCTACTTCTTGTTCGCAACGAGCACAGTTTGTCGTGAAGCGAGAGAACGTGAGCAATGAATAGGTGACCCAAAGAAGCGAGGCCGAGAATGCACGACTTAGACTATCTGTGTTCGCGTTCAACATTCCCTTCTTATAACGGACAATTAGCGTGTATGCTGAAGGGTCATGCTCCACCTCAGCAAACGGCCGCTTTTAGACGACATGTTACTTAACCAAGTTAGAGGGCAATGGTTTGTTTCCACAACAAGCATGCAGCCGGAGAAATAAGAAGCGAGCTTCTCAACTGCCCACGCAAGGCATGCGCACTATTTTTCAGAGGTATTGTATGCCTCTTCTATGCAACCGTGTCTGCGGCTCAAATAAAAAGTTGGTCCTTCATGACTACTAGCAACTTCTTGGCACAGCACCACTCCCATGCCGCGATCACTCGCGTAACACTGAATGATGACACCTTTCGAAACGTCTGGTGCCATTATTACCGGCTTATTGCTCACGGCTTGTTTTGGGACGCATTCTCTTTCTTCGAGTTCCACTTCACCTTAACGGGATCCGATTGTCGGAGCACGTCTGTTAGCGGGCTGGCAAGGTCAAAGTAGCCTCTCACATAATGTTGGTAATAACCAGCTAAACCTAAAAGGCACTTAGATCCGTCTCAATGGTGGGCCGGGGATAGTCCACAACATCGGCTACTTTGATGTCGGAAGGTCTACGCCAGCCGTGCTCCACCACATGGCCCAAATAATCACTTCACCGCAATTTAGGTGATAATTAACTTTCTTCACAGTAAGGCCTGCCTATTTCAACCTGCTCACTAAGACATGTAAGTGCTCCATATGCTGTTCCCAAGTGTCCGAAAAGATAGCAACATAGTTCTGGTAAGGCAGTGCGAACTCGCCCAAACCACGAAGCACTCGGTCCATCAGTCTAGAGAAACAATACGGCGCGTTTTTAAGTCCAAAGCTCAACATGAGTGGGCGCAATGTTCCGAACGGGGAAACGAACGCGGAGCAGCTGCTAGCCCGTCTCGTAAAAATATACTTGCCAATATCCTCGCACGAGGTCTGGCGTAGATGTACAGTTTGACTTCGACACCGTCTCTACCCTTTCTTCCAGGTTCGGTATCGAATATGTCGGACCTCACGTTGTCGCGTTCAGACGCCGATAATCGACGCATGGTCTCGGATCTTTTCCCGGAACCTGGACTAGTATCAGGGGCGATGTGTAGTCGCTATCACTTGGTACTAAAACTCCCATGTCATGCATGCACTGAATTTCTTCAGCCATGATCTTTTCAGCACGCGTGAGCAACGATACGGTTTACTGCGGATCGGTTGCTGACATGCTAACTCGATTTTGTGCTCTAAGACCGTGGTCTTTCCAGGATGGTTCGTAAAAATCTCCTTAAACCCTGAAACTAGTCTCTTTACATCTTCCTTTTGAGCGGCGCTTAAGCGCACGTGCAATGTCAGCTGTAACAACAAAAGCTCTAAACAACTTTCTTTCATGTCAGCCGTCGTCAGGATTTCCGCCCCTTTCTCATCGCGAGCACTTATCGTCATGATTTCTATCGCATGGCGCTGAATGTTTGGTTTCATCAAGTTGTTTTTATAAATCTTGATGGGCCGTCTCCCTAATTTAACTTCGATGTTGCTATCGGAAAGCTTAGATACAACATTCGCGGGTCCCTCCCAGTGAACGTCGAGCTTGATTTTCTTCGATGATCGCAGCAACATCACTTGGTTACGTACTTCGAAGATGCATTTTTTGCTGACGTATTAGTATTCGTTTGACAAGGTTTGCGCGGCCTTCATGTGGTTCTCTACAGTATATTTTATTATCCCGAGCCTCTGATGGAGGTCTGTGACGTACGAGACTACATTTGAGTCGTCAGCACTTGCTTCAAAAGACTCTCGCAGCATGCGTAGCAGAGTTCTAAGGCCCCGGCCATACACAAGCCTTCTGTTGAAATTCACTCCGTTACCCTAAAGGGGCCCTGAAACACACAATTTGTGCGTTGTATTGCCTGTTCGTTCAATTAGGAGAGTTATAGCAATGCTACTACCATTGGCCGTAAAGCGTATAGTTCGGTTTTTATTATTTTAAATTGCTCGCAAAAGCAAATTCATCGCGCTTACAGAGTCGCCATAGAGGGGCCATTTTTAGCATTAGATGTGACATCATTAGGAGGGAGATTGATGTTTCGACAAACAGTAAATGTACTGCAAATTTTACTAATAAACACAGATGCGTTTTGTCAAGTTTTTCGTTCTATATCACATCAAAAAAACCAACTTGTTTGTCTTAGTTAAAAGCGGCGTAAACCAAGTAATATAAAAATGCACAACCAGAGGCTGTGGTTATTGTTTCCCATCGAAGGACCTTGCGCCTATCTGCATAAAATTATACGCCCTAGCCCTCAGCACTTATTACTACACTCTATGCATCGGAGAATGTATCACATATAGTAGGAAGCCTAAAATAAAATTATGAACGAAACAGGTTTGAAAAAGACGACGAGGTTGGGGATAAGGATGGCTTGGATTAATCGAAGACTAAAGGAGATGAAGAAGAAGCATTCGGTGAGGTGGAAAGATGGTTTATAATTTATGCGGGGTTCAACGTCCCAAAGCGACTCAGGCTATGAGAGACACCGTAGTGAAGGGCTCCGGTAATTTCGACCACCAGGGGTTCTTTAACGTGCAGTGACATCGCACAGTACACGGGCCTCTAGAATTTCGCCTTCATCGAAATTCGACTGCCGTGGCCTGGATCGAACCCGCGTCTTTCAGGCCAGCAGCCGAGCGGCGTAACCACTAAGCCACCGCGGCGGCTCCTCATGTGAGGTGGAAAGAGATGATCGGTGGAGAAGAGAAGAAAAGATGACGACGGCAAGAATTGCGTGGACTAACGCCAAGGCTATAAAAGGGTGAGGGAGAGCGGGTATTGGGGGGGGGGGGGGATGCAAAGAAGCGGAGGCTCCGCGGCGTGTCAGGGACGATTCGGCTTAAAGCGAGAAACGCCGGCTACTGCTCCGGTGAGCTCTTGTTCTACGGCTTCGCACCGCGGACTTCCTACCGTTCCTGAGCCCGCTCCGGGATGTCAACGGAGGACGCTACCACCTGCTACGGCCAGGGATGTCTCCAGCGCTCTTGCCACACATCCTGGTGGTGCCCCCAATGCTAACAACACTGGCATCACCTCCACGGGCGCTTGGACCGGGATCTTCTACGACGCTGCCAACGACACCGCCAGCGACGCCAGCCTATGCACTACGAATGCCATCTAGACACCGGCTACTGGACAAATGCAACATCGCATCCGCACTGAACCAACCGTGAGCACGAACGCCGACCGCTAACAGTAGAGCGCTAGCGGTAGACGCTAGTAGCGGTGTTCCCGGGTCGTGTGCACTGATAGGCTTTGTGTTTTGTGTTAGTTTTGTGTGCTAGCAGTTGTGTAACGTTGTGTGTAATAAATGTGTGTCTAGGTGGGTACACCTGTCGCCTTGTCCATTCTTTCTGTCCAAGTGTTCTCCGGGGAGATCTGTGACAATGATAAGTGGCGAGCCTGTGCCAGGATTCATTTTATTGTTTCTTTTTTGCTTTGTCTCTCATCTTTCTGATATTTCGACGGCAGGAAGTGTGGATTTGGGAAAAACGTTAGAACTGGCGCTCAAGCTAGGTTTAAGCAAGGAAGAGGCGATGCGTCTCTTTCAAGAGGAGGGAAAGTGGCAGAAAGAGGAGACAAATTGGCAGAGAGAGGAGGCAGATAGGAAGGAGAGGATACGGCGCAAGCCCGCGTATACGCTCAAGAAGCACAAGAGCACGAGGATAAAAGAAATCCCGAAGCAAATGAGGGAGCTGCCGAAGGAGATAATAGAGCTCTCGAGGTAGAAGAACGAGAGGCTAGAAGAGCTCGCGAGGGATAAGAACCGGTTTAAAGAAGAACAGAACGGGAGAAGGAGTTTCTTTTGTGGAAACAGGCGCATGTCGCGACAGGATATGAGGAGATCACTGACAGTTATCAGCACCGGTTAAAGAATCTCCCAGACCGGCCAGCGTTTGTGCAAGGAACCTGATGGCTCCCTTCGATGACAAAAGAGATGATCTGGGCGCATATCTCGCAACGAATCGAGGGCATAGCTTTGAGCAAAGCTGAGAGCGCAGTGAATGAGCCATGGCAGGAAGCATGTGTTTAGTCGGAGAGGCGCTGAATGTGTTTGGAAGGATGCCTGCTGCTGATCAAAAAGGCACTCCTCCTAATACTCAGGCTTACGGCAGAGGATTTTGGTGAGAGATTTCGCGCCGCGAAACCTGAGGATTCAGAAACCGCTAAACAGTTTTCCTGCGGGCTGGCAAACTGTTTCGATAGGTGGCTTGATATGTACAACAAAGAAAAGTGTTTTAAAGGGGTGCGTCGCAGACTTGTGACAAAGCAGTTTTCAGCATGTTGCAGTACAAAGCTGGCGCTATTCCTGAAATAATGTTGTGTTTACTAGAAGATTTTGCTGTCACTGCAGACCAATTTGTCGAGGCTAAAGGGTTGAGAAATTTGACTATGGAAAATCAGGAAGCAAAAGAGGTCCTATAGACAGATGCGACAAACCAAGAGCATATGGCGGTGCATCTAAGGCGCCAGTAAGGGTTTTCTCTGCGGCAAGGTGGGGCACTGTGCAGTTGAGAGTCGGAATAGTAGCGTTGCCCAAGGTTTTAAGACGAGGGGTCATACTCTGTATGAGTGCCGATAAAGAACGCAGGACCAAACTGCATGCGTTGTCGACTCTCTGGCAGAACTTGTCACGCCACCGAAAGTTCCACAGCCTAAAGGAAAGCAAACGCCGCTGGAAAATGAGGTGCTGAGCGGAACAAAAAGGCTGAAAGTAACAATGCTGGTTGTGGATGGGAAAATCGGGGACCGTCCTATATTGGTGCTTAGAGACAGCGGAGCCAACATAGTTTTGGCTCGGAGAAGCGTGCTGAAGGACGAGGTTCTCACAGGGGAAGTGTCGGCCGTCACTCTTGTAGATAGCACAGTAAGGTACCTTCCCCATTCCAGGATTCTAGTGTCCACGCCATTATCTACGGGACAGGTAGTGGCAAATTGCGTGGAGCAACCCCCCTACGATCTCATCTTGGGAAACATTACGAGTGCAAGAAGTGTCGAAGAGCCCGATCCCGAGTGGAGGATGCTCGTCGTTGAAGAAAACCCAAAAGAGGAAAGGCCCACGACAGCTCAGGCAGATGACGGGGCAGTCAATTTCTCGTCGGCCGTGGAGACAAGGCATCAAGCGAGAGCTTGAGCACCGCAGCGCCCGCTTTCTACTCCCGTTACAATGCGTCTCAGCGTAGCACCGGGCGAAATTGCAATTAGCCAAAGAGAAAGCCTGAGCTTGAAAGCCTGTCGGGGAAAAAATGAAAAGAAAGAAGAGTCGTGCGTCATTAGAATATAAATTGGTAAATGGTCTTCTGCACAGGGAATGCATATTTAGCTCAGGAAGGCGGGTTCAACTGCTGGTGTTACCGAGAGATATGCGAGAGACCGTGCTACGCTTAGGACATGACACCATTATGGCCGGACACCGGGGTCTTCAAAAACGGTGTCTAGGATCACCGAGGAGTTCTTTTGGCTGGGTGTTCAGAGTGACGTTAAGAGCGTTGTTCGCTGATGTGACGTGTGCCAGCACACAGTTCCTTAGAGAAGATTTGGTCCTGTGCTTCTGGAGAAGATGCCAGCCAACAAACCTGTCTGTTCAAAGAGTGACTGTTGATATTGTGGGGCCAATCTCTCCAGTATACGCCAGCGGCGATAGATATGTACTTACTCTGGTTGACAAGGCCACTCGTTAACCTGATTCTAATCCATTGAGGACTATTGGCAGTATCCAAGTGGCGGAGGGTCTTGTGAAATTGTTTTCCCGTTAAGGGTTCCCGAGAGAAATTTTTCGTGACCGAATCTCGAACGTCACGTAAGAACTAAGGAAGGAGGTTAACCGACTTTTGTTAGTAAGGCAGTTACTAACAACGCCATACCATCCCGTGTGTAATGGGCTTGTAGAGAGGTTCAACGGCATCCTCAAAAATATGATCAAGAAAATATGCCAGGAGTGACCCACTGATTGGGATAGGTATCTCCAAGCTTATTTGTTCGCTTACTACGAAGTACCGCAAATGTATTGGTTCCTCGCATTTCGAGTTGTATGAGAGAACTGTTAGAGGTGCACTTACAAAACTCAAGGAGCAGCGGCCACTAAAGAGATCGCGTCAGATCTCAAGACAACAATCACATACGTTCTTGAGTTGTGGGACAAGTTGGAGGAAACATGCAGACTTGCACATGAAGACCTGGAAAAGGCGCGCGAACGATACAAAGGCTGCTAAGAGAAGGAGGCAACTCACAGGAATCTGAATCCAGGCGACAAGGATCTCATCTTGCTACCCACTGATCATTAGATGTTACTGATGGAGTGAAAGGGCCCTTGCCTTGTGACGCAGAAGAAAAATGACATGGAAAAACAAATAGATGACATGGAGAGAGCTCGGTAGAAGCCGAGGAGACAGACGATGTTGGCGAGGCGCCCATGTGCAGGGGAATAAAACTGTAGGATGTGTATAAGTGCTAATAAACCCCAATTTGAGTGACGGCAGAACATCACAGATGAAGGCACTACTCCAAAGCAAGAGGGATGTGTTTTAGGATGTACCGGGAAAAATGGATGTCATATGTTGCAAACTAGATATCTCTTCACATAGACCAATCAGCGTGAAGTAATACCCACTACCTTTAGTAGCTCAAGAATCAATTGAAAATGAGGTGCCGGATATGATCAGCGTGGTGTGATTGAGAGGTCGTTGTCAGCGTACAATGCGCCTCTCGTGGTGTATAAAAAAACTTGTTGGTACTAACCGACCGTGTAGATTTTTTTGGCTAAATTACATCATAGTACCCGATGCTGAACCTATACCAAGAGCGGACGTGGTGTTCGCTAAGGTGGCTCACAAAAGGTTTTTTTCTAAATTTGAAGTAGCTAAAGGGTATTGGCAAATACCAATGGAAGATTTGTCTAAAGAGAAGACGGCCTTTTTGTCCTCGGCAGCTGTATTCCAGTTTAAATTCATGCCTTTCGGTTTGAAGACAGCATCCGCAATATTCACGATGCTGATGAGGAAGGTTGTGGATGGGCTCCAAACTGTAGAACACTATATTGATGATATCCTTGTGACAACAGAATCGTGGGAAGAGCAGCAGATAATTACGCTGGAAAAACTATTTGATAGAATTCAGCAAGCCAGGTTAACTATAAATTCGGCAAAATGTGAGGTGGGCTGTGAAGCCTTTTCTCGGACACAAGCTGGGGATGGGCCGCATTGCGACGAAAGACGACATCTTTGTCAAAATACAGGAAGCCCAGACACCGACGACCAAGAAAGAAGTACAGCCGTTCCTGGGTTTAACGGGGCACTACAGTGACTTTATTCACGAATATGCCCAGATAACCGATGCGCTTATCGAACTCACTAAGGGGGCAAGCAACCAGCTGAATAGGACTGAAGAACATGAAAATGCATTCGTGATGTTAAAAGCGCATATGTCAAAACCGCCCGTTCTGCTTGCTTCGAATCTGGATAAAGAGTTTTTGCTTCGCACTGATGCATCAGACCGAACTTTTGGAGCCGTACTCTTGCAAGAAGAGAATCGCGTGCTACATCCGGTATTTTTCACAAGTTAGAGATTATCGGCTAGTGAACGCAACTACTCCACTGTTGGAAAGAAATATTTTGCGGTCGTGTGCGCAGTAATAAAATTCCACATTTATCTTAATTGGAGAGATTTCAGAATTCAAACGGATCAACAACCGCTTGAATACTTAACCAAGGCCAAAATGAACAATAGTAAAATCATGAGATGGAGTTTGGCCTCGCAAGAATACTCATTTCAGGTATAATATTTGAAAGGAAGAGTTAACGTCGGAGCGGATTTCATGAGGAGAGACAACAGAACAGCTGTAGGTATCTCTGGGATGTATCTTGTTGTAGTTTCTGTGCTATGTCTCTCTGGGATTTATCTTGTTGCTGTTGGTTTTATGCGATTATACAAGGAAGTTTGGTGTGGACATAGAGATGTTTGTTAAGGGCACCGTACAGACAACGGAAGTGGCGTGTTGATGTTCCGAAAATGCAGTATGGTGTGTTGTGTTAGTGGTGCGCTTTTGGTCGGTGCTGGATATTCGCGGTGTGTTGTGTGCTAGGTCCAGAATCGCCACAGAAGATAGTCGGTTGGCTGGTTAGCTTGAAAGGAGGGTGACGCGAGTAGTTTTTGATGGAAAAACTCTTGGGATAGGGGGTCCTTGTCACATATAATAGGGGGCGTAAAAAATTATGAACGAAAGATTTTTGAAGAAGACGACGAAGTTGGCGATAAGGATGGTGTGGATTAATCCAAGACAAAAGAATAGGAAAACGAGGCATTCGGTGAGGTGGAAACAGATGATTGGTGGAAAAGAAGAAGACGACGACAAGGATTACGTGTACTAACGCCAAGGCTATAAAAGGGCGAGGGAGAGTCGGGAACGGAGAGGAAGGACAGAGAAGCGGAGGCTCCGGCGGGTCAGGGACGCTTTGGCTGGAAGAAAGCGACGCCGGCTACTGCTCCGGTGAGCTCTTGTTCTACGAATTCGCACCGCGGACTTCCTACCGTTCCGGCGCCAGTTCCGAGGAGTCATTGGAGGACACTAACACCTGCTACGGCCAGGGGTGTCACCAGTGCTGTTGCTACCCATCGGAGTGGTGCCCCCAATGCCAACAACACCGGCATCACCTCCAAGGGCGCTTCTATCCGGAGCTTCTACGACGCAGCCAGCGACGCCGTCAGCGACGCCAGCTTCTGCACGTCGAACGCCCTCTCGACAGGACCTACTGGACCCATGCAACATCGCATCCGCACCGAAACAACCGTGAGCACGAACGCCGACCGCTAACAGTGGAACGCTACCAGTAGACGCTAGTAGCAGGGTTCCCGGGACGTGTGTAATGATAGGCTCTGTGTTTTGTCGTAGTTTCTTTAGTTTTGTGTGCTAGCGTTTGTGTCACGTAGGGTGTATTAAATGTGCGTCTGTGTTGGTGCCCTTGTCGCCTAGTCGATTCCTCGGTCCGAGCGTTCTCCGGGGAAATCTGTGACAGAATGGCTTTGCGGAATAGATCCAATCGAGCCATTACACTTTGCAAGCATTCGATTTGGCCCCAAGGAACGATGCAATTAAAAAAGTCATTCGTCTAACAATTAGCCGTGCTCATTGTCAGCTTGTGGACATTCACCGGGCGGTGGCTGCAGGTGGCCCCACGTTCCCCACATCAAAAACGCGCCTTGCTCGCCGTGTCCAATCAATCAGCGCGTTCTTAGTGGCCGCCATGGTGTGCGGTAAGCAGTAGGGGAATGCTCTTTGCTAAAAGTATATGGTATCTTGCGCCGCCGTCACTCCATCGCAGCATCTCGAGCTCGATCAGGGATCAGTAAGTAAGGAAACAACACTTATAGTGCTTCCTTCGGCGCCATCGACGTGACGATGAACCATCGCTGGGTCAGCTGGGCGTTCATGTGGTTGTTATAAGTTATAACTATGAAAACTACGTTACCAGCCTCAGCAAGAACGAGTTACAGTGATTAGCCACCCATGGTGCACAAACGTCTGCCACGTAGTCAGATAGGTTGTTTTGGTTGGTGCTACCCAGTGTCGTAATTGGGAGAGTGAGACCGGAATGGGAAGCCGCAGAAATATCGACTTGCGGGAAGCATTTTTTTATCCTGTATTTTTATATTTCCTCATTGAAAAACTCCCGTTCCTTAGCATCGATTCCTGTAATTCTTTTTGAGTCAGCATCTGTGCGACTTAAAGAATCCATCTGAAGTATATCCGGCATCCGTTCAAGCAGTGCATCGCAGCCTCTTTAATTGCCAGCGATTATTCTCCCCTCACATTACATGCCCTGCCCAAGCCCATTTCTTCCTCTCGATTTCGACTAGGATGTCATTAACCCGCGTTTGTTCCCTCGCCAATTCTGCCTGCTTTGGGTGTATTAATGTTACACTTTCCTTTTTTTTCCATCACTCGCTGCGTTGTCATTAACTTAAGCTGAATCCTTTTCATTACCCTGCACGTTTCTCTCCGTAGGTGAGTGCTGTGAAGATGCAGCTGTTTTATAATTTTCTCTTGAGGGATATTGGCAAACTGCTATTCATTATCTTAGAGACCTGCCATATGCGCTGTATCCAATTCTTATCTTTCTAGTTAATTACTTTTCATGATCCGGATCAGTTGTCAACTACCTGCCCTAAGTAGACATTTTCCTTTACCGCTTCCGGAACCTCGCTACCAGTTGTGAACTGCAGTTCAGTGGCTGATCTTTTGGACATAGGTTTTCGGCATGTTAATTTTCAAATAAACCATTCTGCTCTGCCTGCCCAACTCCTTGATCATGATTTTCAGTTGATCTCCTGAGGGACCCAGTAAGGCAAGGTCATCATCGAATTGCAGAATATAGTTATTCTCTATTACTTCTAATCCTTAACTGTTCACATTTCAGGCCTCGGAATACCTCCTGTAAACTTCAAGAGAACCGTATTGGTGATATCATGTCTGTCCGCCGGACAGCCTTTCATACTGTAATTTTATTGCTAACTTTATGTGAGGATCATGGTAGCTGTAAACTTGCTCTAGATATCTTCCAGTATTTTCACATAAGGTTCTTCTACACACTGATTACCTAACGTCTGCATGACCGCTGAGGTTTCCACTGATTGAAAAGTTTTTTCGTAATCATGGACGGCTTTATATAACTGTCGGTTATATATTGCGCGTTTTTTAATAACCCGATTGAAAATGAGAACGTGCTTTATTGCTGATTTTCTTAAAGCCTGCCTGATAATTTTGTTCATTAAAGTGTATGGTTGCCTTCACTCTATTACCGATTACCTAGATAAATACCTTGTACGCAACGGACAGTAAGATCATCTTTTCTTAATAATTAAGATAAAATTAATGTTCTTACAAGGTTCTATTGGAATCGAGGTCGTATGACATTGCGTATACAGCGTGGCTAGTTTTTTAGTACAATCTCGCCTCCATCCTTCAGGATATTTGCCTTTACGTGATCCCCACCAAATGGGTTTTTTCTTTTGCATTTCACCTAAAGATTTCTTTACTTGCTCTTTCATTACTGATGAGAAGACGCATTGCTGTGCGTTACTCTATTTCTAATTAACTTTCTGATTACGGTGGATACTCCATAAATTTGTGTAGAAATCTATGGCTACTTTAACTATCTTATCCATATTGCTAACGACATTGCCCTCCTTGTCTCTTAATGCATACATCTGGCTTTTAGCTATGCCTTGCTTCTTCTGTACCACTTTTAGGAAAAGGAAGAGCAGACGCATTTGCCCTGCATTAAGCATACACAGGTTCGTAGTTATCACAGTGATATGCGTAAAAGTATGTTCTTAGCCGATGAAGACAGACATAGGCATTTCAGTTGACGAACAACCTTCATCGCCTCTCCATTCCTTCTTCTTTCCTCCGTGTTCGGATTTCTTCTTTCCACTAATAAAAGAGTTAATATTTCTTCTCTCCTCTTTAGCGCCCCTCACCGCCAGTTTTTCTTCTCTCCTCTTTACCGCCCCTCACCTCCAACCCTTTTCGTCTTGTTTCTTCCTCCTCTTCCAGCTCATCTCCCATAAAAGGGGTGAGGGGAATGTCTCTCTGTGCACTTTGCCTGTTGTCAACAGAGGCATGTGAAGAGGCGTTTAGTGCTATGATATGTTTGAAATAGCATCTTTGCAGCAGAGAGGAAAAACCAGACGTGCAACACACCAGGCTTCTAGGGCCGAACTGCCCCTGTACGAGGTGCCTTTAATGCGTCTCGCCGCATAAAGACATGCGTCAAACACGCATGGTCGGGGCGCACGAAGATGTACGGAAGATCAAGGCGGGTCCAGGCGCACATGTCTAATGCCGTCCTGCAAGCTTTGGAGTTACAGTGGTGAGCAGCCCTGTCTAGAGCGCACCGATGACGTTCTGTGGAGCAAGTCAGTACCATCTAACGTTAGGTTCCGGGTTTCAGGTTTGCGTTCCGCGCGCATGCGCGGCCAGAATAATGTGGTGCCTGCTTGTAGGTTCTTGACCGCATTTCCGCTCAGTGCTTGCGCTTCACGCTGATAGGGCAGCGCTGAATGATCTGCAACAGCGATCGGAAAACTAACGTGTTTCCCGCATATCACTAGACGGCTAGACAAGCAGGTACAAGTGATACGGGTGATCCCGCGTTTCAAACACGGCTAAGATTGCGAGAATCTAGCCTAGTTGGTTGTTCCGTGTCAGTTTCGTGTCTGTACAAAGTTAGCGCGTTGCCGCCACGCACCATACGTTTCTGGCGTATTGCCTCATGCCGTGCCATTGCGATGTGTTACCCGCTACAAGGATCACCGCATTCGGCATCCGTACAGATCTAGGATCTTGGATTCAGAAACACGCAATCATCCGCTCTCACTCGCGCTTGCTTGCCTGGGCGTCTCGTTACGGTCGTGAAACACGGCGGCATGCCGACAGCCTGCCCACTGTCACAAATGCAAGCAGAGCGGCCCTGGTGGCACTAAACGAACTCGCAAGGTGGGGGCTGGACAAGGAAGCGAAGAGTAGGCATCCCGCTGTTTTTGCCACGCATGCCCACAGGACGCATAGCTCAAATCCAGAGCCTAATGTTAGATGGTGCTGACTTGCTCTAAAGGACACCGTGGGCGCGCTCTAGACAGAGCTCCTCACCACTGTACTGCAGAGGATTTGGCGAGAGAGCAGAAGGAACGAACAAATTTCAGGGACGCGGCGAGGTTACAGCGAGGACTAGTTCGGTGACTGAACAGCCGAGGTGACGATGAAGGACGGCACGTAGACCAAGAACAACCATTGACAGGTGGTTTACCCAGTACTCTCCGTCGAGGCACGCAGTGAGGGGAGCCTTGAGCTGGCGAAGAATCTACTCTACCATTCTGTTACCAAAGTGGTATGCTGTGGTAGGCTGTGCTATGAGAGTGCTTAGTGCCAAGCACATGGTTGGGAGAGATAAAGATGGTGCAACCAAACTACCGGCCGTACTTCGTTGTAACAATGCCAGGACAGCCGAAACGAGAAACCCGCGCCGAAATAAAGCCTTTGGCAACCATTTCTGCAATGATGTTCGGAATGAGCACGGCTCCAGGCCAAGGGACGAAGTGGTTAATCATTCTCAGAATGTGCCGACCCTTTCGTGAGCGAGACAGCGGTCCAACCGAGATGGACGTGGTCAACGTGACACCCAGGTTGCAAGAAATACTGGATGGAATTCTTCATGTGGCAGGTCATTTTGGTGATCTGGCAAGCAGGGAACTTGCGGGCGCTGTAGCGAACACTACAGTGTTGATATTAGGCGAGACCTACGTACCGCATTTCAAGGAGGCGCTGCGTGCCACAAATTCTGGTATGGGAGATGTCATGAAGCGTGCGAAAAATTGCACGACGAAAGGCAGCCGGAATGAAAGGGTGAGGTACCGTCATGAACGTGTCGCACCAGATCCAACCGTTCACCAACAGATGAAGCACACGCTGCAGCCGGAGGGAACGGGTGATGTCACGCAAGGCTTGACCCTCGGGGTCCTCGATATGCGCATGGGCAGGTCACTCCCAACCTATACTAGATGGAGAAGTGACAACGGAAGTGATGCATGAAAGTGTCAGCTGCAGCGTTGCTGGTGCCTTTGATCACGTGGATATCCGTTGTAAGTGATAGGTGGGCCAGCTGACGGACTTGTCGGGCGAGGCGTTTGGAAGCTTTCGTGCTGAATACATATGCCAGTGGATTACGAATTGTCAAAACGTAAAATTGCTGACCCTTCAAGAAATGTCGGTAGTGCTGGATGATGCAGATCAGCAGCTAACGGCCAAAACGCTGTTGCGGGTCTCAGCAGATTGGACCTTCCAAGAGAATGACGGTGGGAGCCAATCAGACTCGATTTGCTGCTGGAGAACAACGCCGATGGCAACATTGGAAGCATCCATCATGATGCGAATGGGTGCGTAAGTACTAGGATGAATGAGAAGGACATAATCAGCAACGGCTTGCTTAGCAGCCGTGAAAGAACATTGCGCTTCAGGTGACCAGGAAAGCGCGGACAGGGGGCTCGAGGTCGTGCGATGAAGCTCAGTCAAGGGAATGTTATGCCTGGAGATCAAGCCCGGATTCCAATTCTGCGGGATGCAAAATGTATCCTGCGAATGCCCCTTTTTACAAGCCCGGTGCTTCGCCGCAAGGCATCAGCGCTCTAATGCGACTCGCGACCACGATATGGTCAATGTAGGCGAATATAGCCTGGAGTCCGCTGTCGCTTCGGCAACTAATCGTTGAAAAATCTGTGGTGCGTTGAGGAGCCCAAAAGTATGCGCGCGAACTCAAACTGGCTAAATGGCGTAGCGATGGCCTTCTGACGCATATCGGCAGGCTCGACGGGAATTTGGTTATAAGCCTTGACATTCTCTTCTTTGCTGAAAATCTTTCAGCCCTTCAATAAGGTGAAATCCTGGTTTTGTGGAGGGGGATAGCTATCGTGGGCCGCGTGAGCGTTCAGCGCCCGGTTGTCTCCGCACGGCCGCCAGTCTCTTGGTTCTTTATTGGACACCAGATGGTTGGGGGACGCCAAAGTGCTAGAAGAAGGTAGTACAATACCTAGCTTGAGCATGTGCTCGAATTTTATTTTAGCAATGACCAGACGCTCACAGAAGTTATTGCGTGGTCTTTCTGCGATCGGTTGACCATGCGTAACAATGGGGTCGGTTATGCTCTGCCGGCGTTGGTCGTTTACATTTCAAGCCTTCGTGATCTCATGAAAGTCTTCCAGGATTTTAGCCTACAGGCATAGAGGAATCAGCATGTGGATGCCAGTGGCAGCGAGCAGCCGACGTAAGGGCAGCGATAGATAGGCGCGTCTTGCGGTGGACGAGCTGATAGAGGCGCATGCTGACATCCAGGCCGAAATAGATGAGAAAGTCGGAGCCGAGGTTTGGCTGAAGGTGACAGTGAGGGACAGCAGGCCATATTTGGCGATGGAGGAAGGGTTCACAGCACCATTTGCATGGGGAAGTTCATCGGCGGGCACGGTGCCTAAAAGTGCGATAATACCAGCACTCTGCTGAGGGGAAAACCGGTGCAAGCGTGCGTTGCTTGGGGAAGGAGTACGGCTGCCAGGACGTTAGTAGCAACTGCGGTGGCCATGTAAGGACGTCCGCAGCGCCTCGAGAAAAGCGGCGAGCGGTTCGGTGCAGGCCTCTAACCGCGACATTGTAGAGGACTCTAGATTGGAAGTGCGGGCGGCTACAGAAGGAAAATGCATGTCGTGGACTCGATCACCTAACTGGGCCCGGCGATCGAGGGTCATGGCGCCTCCAGAAAAAAAGAGAAGCGGGTAGACTGCGGCAAGCGCTGCAGAAAAAGCTCCCTCAACAGCGCACAGTCGTTGTTGCTTGAGTCGAAGTTGCTTCCTCCCAGGACCTGCCGCGTACTATTTCAGCAGTGTTAGGGGCGGCGATCTCCAAGATTTTAACTGGTGAGCAGGTTCTAAAGACGCGTGCTCTCTGGCACTGTGCTGCGGTCCAGGATGCTCTGCTTGAGGCATTGACGTGGGGCATCGTTCAAGGATCCAGAGATTTCGTCAGTGATATCTTGAGCCACCTCAGTACACAGACTGAAAAGCAGGCGGTGAGGCCGAGTAGTCTCCGAGATGACGCGGTATAGATGAAATATGACTTCCACCTGGGCGAAACACACCTGCGGGATCTAGCGCAAGAACGGTCGAAAGGTTAGCTTAATTTCTGCAACTTCCACTGTGCGCGTGTTAGTGGCAGCGGAAGGTCGCCTGAGGAAGGCAGGTTGCTATGGTCGGTCATTTCTTTGTCCTGAGTCAGCAATGCCGGGAACGGCTTTAATTTTGTCTGCGCGTTTGTCTTTTGCCTGATAAACACCTTGCGAGCATCGAAATGCTCACGATGAATATCATTTTTAAATAAACCAGTTGATATGAAAATGATGGTTGATTTGCATATTTAGGCGTAATGTGTATTAGGTGCGCGAGCACTTCGGCTCACACTGCAGTTCCGGTGTATGGATTCAGTGTTTACGAATGGAAGCAGATTGGTTATGGATAATCAGTTAACCCCTTGAATGCGGCATTGGTCACTCTATAATTAACATTTATAGATCTCTGGGAGTCCTTATGCCACTCCTGATGCATTGGCGCAGCTGTCATGAGAAAACCAAGGAAATAAACCAAGACAATACAGCTATAAGCCGGCAATGCCGGCTATTACTGGTAACGCGCAATATGAAGCAATGAAACTCAGTACAAAGGAGGTTGACAGGAGGTGAATTATATTAGGCATCTTTAATGCGGAAAATATATCGGAATTTAAATGCTTTAATGGGCCATGTTCATCTGATTAACTCCTAATCATGACTTAAATAGTTTTTGTGCTTGACGTCCAAAAGGGTCTGATTGTGTGAGGGATGCCATAGTGGAGGTCTTCTCAAAATTTCGGCCACCTGCAGTTCTTTAACGTTCATTGTTATGGCAGAGCACAGGGGCCGCTAGCTTTATGCGTCCATAAAATAGCAGATGGCGAGGATCTGGCAACAACACATATTTCGAAGGACGGAGGGTAAATTGTGCTAGAAAAGCTAGCCGCTCTGTATGCGCAATTCGTTATGACATCGAGCATACCAGAAGCCTGGAACAACGCTAACACTGTCTTAATTGATCAGAAAAGCGACATCAAGGACTTGAGAACATTCAGACGGATATGATTAATCTACGTCGCCTACAATATATTTACTAAGGTAATCGCCACTAAAACCAGGACAACTTTAAACATCAATCAACCTAATTATCAGGCAGGCTTTCGTTCAGGACCCGAGACAATCGACCATATGCACACTATAAATATGGCGAGACAAATGCTATGAATATAACCAAACGCCTACACCAGCTTTAATTGATTACAAGGAAGAATTTGACTCAGTGAAAACCTCAGCAGTCATGCAGGCGTTGAGGAATCAGGGTGTAGAAATTATTTATATAGAAATACTGGAAGACATATGTAACGACTGCACACTGACCATTGTTTTTCGTAAAGTCAGCAATAAACCTTGAATATAAGAAGGGGTTTAGGAAGGACAGCATGACCTGGGAAGAGCTATGCATCGCCTATTAAAAGGAGGTGTTCCGTGGCCTGGATCAGGAAAAGCTGGGGCTAATAGCCAATGTAAAATAACTATGTTTTTGCGATTCGCTGGTGACATTTCCTTGCAATGTCACCGAGGAAATATGCTGCTTGGCATGATAAATGACTTCAGCAAAGCAGAACGGCAGATATTAAAATTAACACGCAGAAAACGAAAGTAATGCTGAACAGTCTTGGAAGGGACCAGCAGGTCAAAATTGGTAGCGAGGTGCAAGATGTGGTAAGAGAATACGTCGCCTTAGGGCAGGTAGGGGCAGCTGACGCGGATCATGAGAGAGAAATAACTAAAAAAAGAAGCATGATGCGGATCCCATGTTTGGTTTGGTTTATGGGGTTTTAACGTTGGAAAGCGACCCAGGCTATGAGAAACGTCGTAGTGAAGGGCTCCGGAAATTTAGACTACCTGGTGGTGTTGGTGGTGGTGGTGGTGGTGGTGGTGGTGGTGAAAAGCCTTTATTGAACGAAAGAGGTGAGGCTCTTTAAAGAGCCCCGAAATGGGTGGAGTCCTTATTCCGGGACCCTGTTGGTCGAAGCCGCATGCTTAGCCCTCTTGACCAAAGCTTCTGGGCCTGAAGGTCCGAACAGCCAAGCAGGGCCGCCTCCCATTCCTCTCTGGTAGGGTTGGGGGGTGGGGAGAGAGCTGAGTGGCGCTGGTAAGCCCAAACCATGTGGTAGGCGTCAGCCACCTCCCCACAATGTTTGCACTTGCCAGTGAACGCGGGATTGAAGTATTTTAGTACTGCCGGGCACAGCATTGTGTTCGCGAATAATCGGAGTAGAAAGAGTTCATTTGCTTTCCCCAGTCCCATTGCAGGGGCCGGGTAGAGGCGATGCCTATCCTTATAATAGGATGTGATAGCTTTGAAGGAAAGTAAGCAGCTGCCTTCAGGTTCCAGCTCCTCAAGAGCCAATGGGAATGCCCGGTGAATGATTGCTCGGGCCGCCGCGTCTGCCGCTTGTGTTTCCTGCTAGGCCCTGATTGCCCGGAGTCCAAACCAGGCAGCTGGGAATAGGATCAGTATCCCAGCTACAGTTCCTTAGTATTCGTTTAGCTAGTGGAATTATCCAGCCAGCGTCATAATTGCGGGATGCCGAACGCGCGCCTGTTATTATGTTTGGATTTTGAATCAGAAGCAGCTAGGGCGATGGCAACCTCTTCAGCTTGTGTTGTGCCTGGGGCTCGAAAGGAAATCCCATCTACCTGTATTTCTTGATGTATGGCCGCGGCCGTGTACCACCCCCCGTGGGTCGGCCCAGCTACATCTACCTAAAAGATACCATGTTTGTTGCCATAGTGGTGCGATAAGGCTTCCGCCCTAGCCTGACGACGGCCACTATGATCCTCCTTGTCCATATTAGTGGGGAGGAGTCGAAATCTGACGACGCGTCTCCAGAGTTCGGGCACTCGGACCCGCTCCTGAATGTGAAAATTATTTTGGATGTGAAGGCGGGCTAGCAAGTGCCAACCCGACTTCGTTTGGGCTAGCATCGTGTGTTGATTTGTGAGATGGGCTTCCTTGAACTCCTGAAAAGTGTTCACCACTCCCAATGCAAGAAGTCTCGCATTGGAGGTGGACACAGAAAGTCAAGTGCCCTCTTCGTCATTTTGCGGAGTATTACCTCATCTTTTTCTTTCTTCGTGTTTCCGCAAGGGTAGATAAGGGACCGAATAGAGGATTCGGCTGATTACGAAAACATGGGCCAGCCGCACGGCATCCCTGCTTCGCAAACCCCCTCTCTTGTTGGAGACGCGACGGACCACATGGCCTACTTGGTCTCCAACTTTGCGGAGTTTGTGCAATGTTGTGTCTACTCTCCTTTGGTTATGGATGAAGAGCCCGAGCATTCGAATCTCTTTGGCCTCGTGGATGGGGCCATTTGCTAAGGAAAGATGTATTTGGGTAGTGTCCTTATCGAATGCCAAAAGGCGCACAAATTCAGATTTCTTGGGTGCGCATTGGAGACCACAGTGCCCTGCGTAGCGATCCACTACGTGATCGGCTGATTTCAGGCATTCCTCTATGTGCCCCAAGTTTCCCTCTGTGGCCCAGATCGTGATATCATCGGAATACAGAGCATGCCGTATGCCTTCGATACCATTGAACTGGTCAGGGAGATGAAGCTTAGTCAAAATAAAGAGTAGGGTGATAGCACCGCGCCTTGTGGTGTCCCCCGCGTACCCATTTGATACGGACCAAATTCTGCCTCTTGGATTCTGATTAGTGCGGCTCGATCAGTCAGGAAGCCTTTGATATAATTTAAAGTGTTGCGGCCACAGGTGGATTCATTGAGGTTTGTTAGTATGACGCTGTGTTTGATGTTGTCGAAGGCTCCTTTCAAGTCCAAGGCCAGGACGACCTTGTCATTATGTGGGTGTTCGACTGGTTGTATTATGTCTCTGTTGAGTTGGAGGAGTACGTCCTGTGCGGACGTATGTGGGCGAAAGCCGAACATAGTGTCTGGAAATATGTTTCGTTGTTCCAAGTATTCGGAGAGCCTATCCCGCACCATGGTTTCCATAAGCTTGCCGACACACGAGGCGAGCGAGATAGGCCTCAAGTTGTCTGTGTTGATTTCCTTTCCCGCCTTGGGGATGAATGTTACTAGGGCTGTTTTCCCATCAAGGGGTGCGGGTTCTCTCCCTTCCATATAGTGTTGATGTATTTCACAAGGGCCTCGTTCGCCTGGTCAGGGAGATTGGCCAGCAGCTTAACTGTGACCTTGTCCCGTCCAGGCGCAGTGCCTCTCCTCAATTTGGTCAGGGCTGCATTGATATCAAATAATTGGAACGGTTGGTCCAACTCAGGATCATCTTTGCCAGCGTAAAGATACTCCAGACCACGAGGGCCCTGTTTCCAGCAGAGATACTTGCCTTTGAGTGTCTCTACAAGTTGTGCTGTGCTGCCCTTGAAATTATGGAGTGCTAGTTGTAAGTGGCGCTTTGTTCGCCCCGTGTCTGCGCGGGGTCTATAAGGCTGCGGAAAAGCCTCAAAGTGTTCTTGCCGCACATCTGTCTGGCAGCCGTATTACAGTGATCTATCCAGTTGGCGTCAGCAGACTGGGAGACATGCTGAGCTGCTTTGTGAGGAAGATATAGGAAGCGCTTCTTGAGTATTCTGTTATGTTTGTCTTTTCCAACGTTTGGTGAGGCTGCGGCGTTCTTCCAAGGTGTGTAGGTGATGATTGTCCACTGCCGGGCAGTCTTCCGTGCTTTGTATTTGTGTTTAGTGTTGCTTGAGTGTTGTCATAAGTGTTTGGGCCCACTGATCGTATCCATCATTAATCAGGTTGGCTGAGGGCAGGGACTTTCTGAAAGCCTGCCAGTCTGGGAATCGAGCTTGTGTGAGCGGCCTTTCGAGGGGCCGCGTGTGAATAAGTGTGATAATGATGCAGTGGTCACTGTCTAGTTTCTCTCCCGTGTTGTTCCATTCCACGTGTTGGATGTGTTTGGAAAGTGTGAGATCAGGACACGTGCCCCGAGTCACAGAGTTTCCCATTGGTGTGGGATGCGCATGGTCGGTCAGGAGGGTGATGCCTAGCGTAAATATAAGCTCCGCTAGCTTTCTACTTCGCGCCTCTTCTTTTCTTAGCTCCATAAATGGCTGGGGGCATTGAAATCTCCCACAATCAAAAATGGGTCCCGACCCGCTACCTTCAGTGCACGGCTGAAGATATCTGAGAGAGTAATATGTTTGAGCTTGGGCGGACAGTATATGTTTAATATGTGTACAGAGGGATCAGAGCGTCGCAGAGGTAACACGGTGACCATAGTGTAAGAGTATGTTATCTCGATGTCGAGATCTACGTCCTGTGCTGTGTACGACTTATGTACAAGAATGCAGGTGGATGGGTCCCGATGAAAAGTGTTGTACCCACAAATTTTGGCCGATGCCCCAAGGTCTTGATGCGCGAAAATGGAGGCATGAAATTGCCATGTTTCAAGGTAAAGGCATAGGTGTGCTCGTTTCGCGCGGCCGCGAAATCCTCTACAATTACATTGTATTATGCCCAAAGGTTCCTGTTTTCTTTTACGAGGTGTCCGCTAAGTTCCCTGAGCCATGATGAAGGCTAGAGGCTGGCTGGCTCACCCCACCCACTGCCCTGCGTGGTAGCGAGGGGTTATCCTGATTTTCTTCCTCAATAGTTGCGCGGCAAATTTTGGATGGACGGCCTACTTCCCTTGCGGGTCCTGCCCGCCTAAGCAACTTTGGGTTACCCTGTATCCAGGCTTTAATGTTTTGGGTGACTTACTGCGTAACAGACACAGTCAGTTGCTGAGTAATGGTTGTTGCCAGCTGCTGCATTTGTCTTTGGATGACTTCTGTAATAACCGCTGGCAGTTGGGCCAAGTG
Source organism: Amblyomma americanum (assembly GCF_052857255.1). Lineage (NCBI taxonomy): Eukaryota > Metazoa > Arthropoda > Arachnida > Ixodida > Ixodidae > Amblyomma > Amblyomma americanum. The sequence continues at coordinate 53,012,439 of NC_135505.1, read as the reverse complement.
AGCAGCCACATTTTGCTAAATATCCGTGATGCGGCTTTCCACTTTTGCAGTGAGCGGAGCACCTGACAACGGAGCGACGCTCGAGCACGCAGACGCCGATTCATCAGCGTCCTCCATTGTTTCCGAGAGAGGTGGCTCTGCCCTAGCGTTTTTTAGTGCGTTAAATTTGGATTATGGCTGCGCGTTCTGGTTTTTCAGAAACGCTAGCTCTTTTCTACGCTCAAGTTCGAGGGGGGAAGGGGAGGGAGAGGAAATAGAGGCGACGACCGCCCAGCTGCTTACCTTTGATGTTGAATTTGGGCTGTTGCCAAGAAGGGAAAATCCCCGGCTTGGAAAGCTTCCGGCTTGGCACCAGTCCCGGATTTCGCCTTTTTTGAAGCGGGAGGTGGTTCTTTCCTGCTGCCTTGTTTCCCGACAGCTTGGCCGGACTTGCCCGTCTTGTTTCCGGGGGACTTGCTTAACTTGCTTTGTTGCTCCCCTTGGTGGTGCTGGGCTAGCGGTCTCAATTGATGGAGACGCCGAAACTTGCCCTTGCAGTCAGCGGAGCCAGTCAGGCGGACCTGCCCGCAGATCATGCAGCATGGGGTACAGTCATGTTCGTTAAGACGCTGCTGGGAGGCGCCTACATGTTGACCGCAAAATCCACGTCTTCCGATGTCCGGGCGTGGGCAGTTGTCAACCCTGTGCCGATGGTCCCGCAGCGGAAGCATGCAGGGATCGTTCGTTTGTATTCTCGCACAAGTGTGCATTCACATTTGTAGTGCACGTAGCGCGGCACCTTGCGGCCCACAAAGGTGAGCACCGCTAGATTTGATTTTCCCAGTTTACGCACAAAGGCTATCTCATCTTCGCGCCACTTCATCTTGTTCTTGAGGGTAGCCGTCGTCTCATCAGCCCGCACCCCGATCACACCTCTTCACACCTCATCATTAAGCTTCACGTGGCCCCGAAATGAATGGGAGTCCGCTCCGGTCTTGAGGTCAAAGTCTTTAGTCAGGTTATTGCTGCTTCGATGTGTTGGGCTCCACAAACGACGAGGTTCTCGGCCCAGACTAGCCATATTCTGAGTGCGGTGCCAGCGTCTCCTCCAACATACTGGGCAATAGGCACTCCCAACTCGCCGTGCTGAAAAATTGCCTTGAGGTTCACGGTTTGCCTTGGCTTGAGAATCGCAATTATATCTTCTGAGCTCATTTTCGGCGTCTCTTTTGGACGCCATAAAGCAGCGTTGTTATCCAGCGGAAGCGCATCGCGATCGCTGCCGGAGAAGCGGCGGCCGTTGAGCCCAGCTGCCTGTGTTTGCTCTAGCGACGCCATCGTGGTACCGTCATTGGATGTCTTGGAACACTGGGTCCGCTTACGCATGGGAATCAGCGGAAAGAGTTCTTCATTTTGAATGGACTGAGACCTGTCTTCTGGTTGTTGAATGTCGATTTCAGCCCACGCCATTGCAGCGGGATCGTAGCCGCGTTGAGTAGTGGTAGCCACAGTGTTCCGTGGCGTGGCGATGATGAAAAATTGTCATAGAACAGGTACTTTCGGACCTATCTTCTCAGGAACAGGACCAGCAGGTTTCTCTCGATGTTGGGAAGGTGATAGTGAATGTTTCCGTGGGGTCCCATGGAAAGTACCGCGGTGCCTGAAAAAAATAACAGGAGCCGATACGCCACACGTCTGGTCGCTTCGCGCACTCTCAGCGCCCCCTCCTGGTGTTCTTTAACGTCACTGGCACCGCACAGTACATGTGCCTATAGAATTTCGCCTCCATAGAAATTCGGCCGCCGTGGCCGGGATAGTACCCCCGTCTTTCGGTCCGGAAGCCGAGCGCCGTAACCACTTAGCCACCGCGGCGGCGTGAAGCCAATGTGGCAGACTCTTTCGGATCATGAATTGCGTTTACCACTATCCCTGAAGAGAAAAGTATACAACAGCTGTATCTTTCAGTATCCACCCACGGTGCAGAAACGTCGAGGCTAACGAAAAGGGTTCAGCCTAAGAAGAATGCAGCCACCGACGGAAATAATAATGATAGGTGTGGCGTTAAAACACCGGAAGTAGATAGAGTGGGTGAGGAAAGAAACGCGTGTTAATTACATCGGGTCGAAATGAAGAGCAAGAAATTGGCTTGGGCAAGGCATGTAAATCGAAAGCAAGATAACCGCTGGCCCTTAATGGTAGCGGTGTTGATCCCAAGCGAAAGCAAGCGTAGCAGGGTGCTGCAGAAAGTTAGTTTGGCTCATGAGATTATGTAGTTTGCAGGCATAGGGTGGCCGCAGCTAGCAAAGGAGAGGGTTAATTGGAGACACATGGGAGAGGCCTTTGTCCTGCAGAAGGCCTAGTCAGACTGATGATGCTGATGAGTCCACCTATTTCTAACAAGCCAAAAAGCGGACTTGAAGACAAGTAAATGAAATAAACAAACATATTGATACGACTCATCTACCAACATCTTACATTGTTTCTCGCTGATCGAAATTGCAAAGCTGAAAAGGATGTAGTTTAAATGATGCTTGACACCCATGTGGCCGCTTCGAAACATCATTCTCGTGTTGATCTGAATTTCGTGGGCGTGCAAACTTTGATGTAGTCAATGTTTTTTCGGTATCACGAACCCGCACGCCCGTGTACCTTCGCTGTTGACTCTTTCGGAACACTACGGACGCACAACACCGTATATTCATGCAGTTTTCTCTTCCTCTCGAATTTGCATACTCGCTCTCGCTAAAATGTTTTCGAGTAATGCGAAGGCGCAACAAAAGGAATTGACCGAAGACGGGTTCACGAGCTGGCACCACCCGCCAAAAGGCATAAAACACGCGCCAAATGTCCCATCTGAAACCATAGGGCCACTCGCATTCAATTTTATGCTACTAAGGAGGTTGTTCACAAAGTTTGACTAACATCATGCCCTGCGAAATGAGATTTTAAAAGGCATGCATATTTATTGGTGAATCGCACCTCAACTTTTAGTTCACGCTTACACTTATTTTGAAAAACAGTTTTTGGGTTCTTACTTTATGCAGCTTAGCAATATGTGCAAGGAATATGTGGGTCGGAAATTGCAACTGAAATTGCATTCTAATCTGCAGGCCTCCTACTGTGAGTGGGACGAGGTCAAAAAGACGTGCAGCGGTGGAGAGTACCCAGAAAATATTTGCCGGGATATACCAAGGAGGAGGCCGTGCAGTAATGGGCAACAAGTATGTGCGTGCCCCGAGGGGACATGGAGGCAACCAGGAACCCACCGGTGTGTGCATGTGGGCAATTGTTGTGGAGGAAGATTTTGCGAGTGGGAGAAGCACTGTCCGTCCTGTTTTAAAAAATAAAATTTTTGTCCTAAGCTAATGGACCACAGGAGTAAAAGCATGTTTCAATGGTTCTTTCAATAGAGATCAAAACTTGTGCCAAAACTTTTTTGAAATCTTGTACGATTATAAACTTCATCTTGTGAATTTCGGGATTGAGGTACATTGATGATTTATATGGTTATATCAATAAAAACTTCAACTGTACACCCACCTCCAAAAGCCACTTTTTGTTCGCTCACAAACAGTGAAACCAATAATTTCTACAAGCGATCTCATCTCAAAAGCTGCAGACGCTTTTGCATTCGGCGCATAGATTCCTACGGCAGCCGTCGAAGAAACGGCCAAGAAAACTGACGCTTAATAAAACTGGTATCAGTGTTTTCACTGTCAGCTTAATCCACTTTTGTGATTTATACCGAGATTTCAATACACTTTAAAAACAAGCTGTTTGAAGGAAGCAAGGACACTCGCTCGCTTAAAAGAATTCCTTTTCACAAATTCCATCACGAGAACAGGATTACGCCAGTCTTTGCAGTGCTTGACCGCAACAGCCTGCATCAACACCTGTTAAACATTGGCCCTCAGACACAACGGACTGCGGAGCAACTGGCCTAGGCGGTGGTCAGACCGCCGACGCAGCGGAGGGGGCTAAGATTCTCTGGCTTCATACATTTCGCCATGAAAAAGTGCACCTGACAACCATTAATGCTAGAATCTTATGCAGTCAGGTAAGTCTCACAGTGCTGTTCCAGGAACGAGTGGGTAAAATATCGAATATCATAGTGCTTATTAAGATAGGAGGACTGGTGAGGCATACAGTGTTAAAGGCTGACCACGTATTATGATATTGAGGATTAGTGGAGATACAACTAAGCGTGAGATTTACCATCAATCAAGATATACCTTCAACATAGAGGCTTCTTTATTATTGCCAATATGCAGATTTTTTGAAAGGTCACATTAATACGAGGTACACACTTAAAGGCTGAGCATCCCTAAACGCCAACATAAAGCCACAGTCACCAAATCATCGGAGGCTTCCACGGAGACGTAAACTCAACAATGAGCAAAGTAAAAACCGAGTACTCTGTAGTGATGGGTAACTTCAGTGCAAATTTGGGCATGGAACAGGCCAAGAGTCACGGTGGCGGGCGAATATAGCATAGGCTGTAAGCATATAAAGAGTGGGGGGCATTACTGAGTTAGCAGAGGGAGATATTTTGTAATCATGAATAATTTCTGCCGCAAACGAGAGGACAGGAAATGGACGTCGAAGAGCCCCAAACTAGAGACAAAAAATGAAATGCACATAATACTGTGCCTTTATAGTGGAATCATGCCAGATGTGGATGCCCTCAAAAAGGTAGGTGTTGGGGCCACACGAAGGTAAGGCTTTGAATTATCGCAGACTTAAAAAGAGAAGACAAATGGCCAGAAAGGAGAAGCCCACCAACGAGCTAGAGGTAAGAGGGAAGGACGAGGATGTCGCTACAGAGCACATATCCTGATTTAAATGAGCACAGATATATTATTGTGCTAGCAATGAACGGTAATCTTAGAGCTATCATTTTGCTTATCCATGCCTCAAGAGCAGGTAGACGGGAATTTCATTAGCAGCCTGGATGGTAAAAATTAGAAAAAAGAGTTCTAGACTAATCTATACAGTAGTCAATTTAATGAGCAAGGTAAAGACAGCGGCAGTAGCCCACATAAAGAGGGTATGTCAGAATCAGAATCAGCTTATTCTAATGAAAATGAAAGCCTAAGGTGGATAAATTTATACTGAAGGAGGTCCAACAGTCAGTAACAAAACTCGGACCTTTTATATCGTTAAATCGAACAGTGGTTATCTTAATGTTGAGAGTGATGAAACAGGAACTAAAGAATGCTTTGGAGGCAATGACAGGGGAGAAGGCAGCTGTTGAGGATCAGTAATAGCACTTCTGTGGAACGACGGTGGGTAGATTCCGTGAGAGAAACTGGCCAAGCTACATACGCAGTGCCTTATGACCTAGAGACAACCAGACATTCGGAATACCGCTAATTCAGTGGTAATTCTTAAAAAAGGAGACACCAAACACTTGAAAATTTGCAGACCGATCAACTTACTATTCACTGCCTGCCAGATATTTGCTGAGGTGATTGCGTTATTATTCCGCGCAGCCTAAAATTCAATGATCAGACAGGCTTTTGTAAAGGCTACTCAATAACAAACCATATTACACTAGCAATCAGGTGACAGAGAAATGCGCAGGATATAAACAACCCCCCATATAAGCCTTCGCAGAATAACACAAAGCATAATGATCTCAGTCTAAATTTCTAAAGTCATTCAGGTAATGCGTGATCAAGGTTAACATGCCAGTTATTGAAAAATAAGGGAAAAAATTTAAAAGACTGTACAAAGTCCACTGTCCTCCAATAAGTAAGCAATAAATGTTTTAAAACAGGTATGCAGGTAAGAAGACACGATCGCGGCATCACTGTTTTTCACCCTTTTACTGGCGATAAGCAGAGGCTTGTAAAGGGAACCGTTGGGCATAAAACGTTAAAGGAGATACCTTAGTAACCTGCGATTTGTTGATCACATTTCTTTGCTAAGTCACTCAGAGGATGAATTTCACAGCATTATCAATGACTTAGACAGCGTAGAGGATCAAAAGAAATACGCAGCCGTTCCAAAGAACTTCTTCGTCCTCTTAGGGCATGGCCCATACACACATTTGCGGATTGGCCAAGGTGTAGTGAAATAAACAAGGAAATTTCCATAGGAGGTTGAAACAATATTTTAGCACCAAGCGTCAATTTTGAAGAAATGTATCAATAAAAATGAGCGAAGAATATTTAAAAAATTAACAGATATCATTTTGGTGAGAAAACAGCTAGAAAATGTTAAAAGAAGTAGCAAATCAACGTACAAGTGGCAATTATGTAATCATGGAGAATCCCACATATTGAACCCAATGCAAATTTTTGGTCTTTGCACCGAACGTTAATAAAACTGGCAGAGATAACGGGAGCCCTAACCTGGAGAGAAGAACCTCCAGGTGAATCTTCCTCTGAAACGCTCCCTGTTTAATCACATCGTTTTCATCATTGTCTTGGTGGTGCACGCACTTCCTCTTCGTTGCGGCTGCTCTGCACTCGGCGACGACTGGAGACCTAGAAAGAACATGTATCAGCGATCACACTGTCAGCCTTTCCGTCGGACGACCCTTTTTCGCCCCCCTACCAGCAGATGCTTTTGGAGAGTTCTGTTTCCTTCTATTCTGGTCGGCGCTGCAGACGTAGTCCAGTTCGGATTTTTTCTATGTTGTTCTATCGCTGAGTCGCGATTATTTTGGCAGCGTCGTCTTCTCCTCACATTATATCGGAGTGTCTTGATGAATGGTGCGTTGCTGTTTAGGAGAGACTCTTTAGGCGCGGGCGGTACCTGCCTGCTGCCATCACTAGTTGCACCAGGTGCGTCCTGTTCGCCGCCAAAATTAAGAACCTTCCGCAGCGTCGACTTGTTGACCGAGTCCTGTTCTTGTTTGGTTGTGGTGTCGTGAACTTCTCATTTCTGATATGGTTGTGCACAAATCAAGCGCCGAAGCGTTCCTACGACTGTTTGAATGGCGTGTTCATGAAAGGACCACAGCTGCAGGTGACCTGCCTATGGCTCGCTCCCCTTGCGCGTTATCTAATGTTCTGCCTGGTGTGGAACAATCCTTCTCCATAAGCACCATGGCGTCCATTGAAGAAGTGGCACTGCACTGCTTGAAACCTTTCACAGCGGCAACACACTGCCTTTCCTTATTTCGATATGAGAACTGGCAGGTGTCAGCGTGCTACTTCTCGACATCGTTGCAACAACCTACCGCTCGTTTTGCGCCGAGTATAATGACATGGCCGCTCTGCCATCTTTCTCCCCACCAATAGTTTCATACGCAACCTGCTGTCCTTGCCGGATGCAATAAAGCTTCCTTGGCCTCCTGAGCTCCATCACGATGCGGTGATCGAAAATGTCCTCAATGGTGTGGGTGTGATAGAGAAAGTAGTAGCCGCCCTCTAAGTTGAACCATTTCACTGTGGCTCGCACATGCACTCGGGAAATTGGGTGCACGATTGGTTCTGCACCTCTCTGTGTTTATACTGCACACTCGGACCCTAGGCAGACATGGTGTAGAAAAACTTTTTTTCGCACACATGCGAGGTATTCCACAGTACGACGACAAGGTGCAAGTAGGCGTGGACTGAGTCGGTGTCCAGAGTGGCCAGCATAGGCGCATGTATGGCATCATACATGCCGTCAACGACTTACTGCTTTGCGGCAGGCGCGGCGCATGCTATGTTGCAGGCCTCTAGAAGAATTATCTTTCATACACGTTATCAGCGACATCATCATTCTGTCACAGATCTCCCCGGAGAACGCTCGGACCGATAGAATTGACTATGCGACAACTGCACCCACACAGACGCACAATTAATACACCCAACGTGACACAAACGCTGGCACACAAAACTAACAAAACTAAGACAAACACAAAGCCTATCGGTACACACGACCCGGGAACACAGCTACTAGCGTCTACTGCTAGCGTTCCACTCTTAGCGGTCGGCGTTCGTGCTCGCGGTTGGTTCGAAGCGGATGCGATGTTGCATGGGTCTAGTAGGTGGTGTCGAGATGGCATTCGACGTGCAGAGGCTGGCGTCGCTGACGGCGTCATTGGCTGCGTCGTAAAAGCTCCCGGTCCAAGCGCCTGTGGAGTTGATGCCAGTGTTGTTGGCGTTGGGGGCACCACCCGGATGTGTGGCAACAGCGCTGGGGACACCGCTGGCCATAGCAGGTGGTTGCGTCCTCCGTTGTCTCCCCGGAACGGGCTCAGGAACGGCAGGAAGTAAACGATGTGAAGCCGTAGAACGCTAGCTCAGCGGAGCAGTATCCGGTGTCGCTCTCTTCCAGCCGAAGCGTCCCTGACCCACCGGAGCCTCCGCTTCCCTGTTCTTTGATCCCGTGCCTCTCTCCCTCGCAATTTTATAGCCTTGGTGTTAGTCCTCAAAAGCCTTGTCGTCGTCTTCTCCTTCGTCTCTTTTCCGCCAATCACCGCTCTCCACCTCACCGAATGCTTCATCTCCTTTAGCTTTCAGTTAAATCACGTCGTAATTTTCACATCTCTTTCCTTCGTAATTTTATTTTCGATTCCCTAATATATGTGACATGCGCCCATTCTGTAAGGTGTTTTTCTATGAAAAACTGCCCTCGTCATCCTCTTCACGCCATTCAGCCAACCGACTATCTTCTGTGGCGATCCCGGACGTAGCGCACAACACACCGCAGATGTCCAACACACACCAAAAGCCCACCACTAACACAACACACCATACTGCATTTTCGGAACATTAACACACCACTGTCGTTGTCCGTACAGACTCCTTAATAAACATGTTGATGTCCACAACACACTCACTTGTATAATCACATAACAGAAACAACAACAGCATCAACAACAACAACAAGATACATCCAAGAGACACCTAGGCTGTTCAGGTGGCTCCAGTCATGAAGCCCGTTCTAACGTTATCTCTGCTTTTTATATATTCCACCTGAAATGAGTATTCTTGCAAGGCCAAACTCCATCTCATGACCTTACTATTGTTCATTAGTGCCTTGCTTAAGTATTCAAGCGGCCGACGATCCCTTTGAATCCTCAATTGTCTCCCACAAAGATAAATGTGGAAATTCTTTACTGCCTACACCACCGCCAAACATTCCTTTTCTCCAGTGGAGTAGTTGCGTCCGCTATCCGATAATCTGTTGCTTGCAAAAATACTGGATGTAGCACGCGATTCTCTTCTTGCAAAAATACTGCTCCTGAAGCTCGCTCTGATGCATCAGTGCTAAGCACACTCTTTATCCAGATTCTAGCAAGCAGAACGGCCGGTTTTGCCATATGCTATATTAACATGACAAATGCATTTTCATGTTCAGCAGCCCTATTCAGCTCATTGCTTGCCCCCTTCTTAGTGAGTTCGACAAGCGCATTGGCTATGTGGGCAAAATAGGGAATAAAGTCCCTGTAGAATCCCATTAAACCCAGGAACGACTGTACCTCTTTCTTGGTCGTCAGCGTCTGGGCCTGCCTTATTATCTCCAAGGTGTCGTCTTTCGTCGCAATGTGGCCCATACCCAGCTTGTGTCTGAGAAGAGAAATGGCTTCCGAGCCAACCTCACATTTTTCCGGGTTTATGGTCAACTTGGCTTGCTGAATTCTGTCAAATAGTTTCCAGTGTAATTACATGCTCTTCCCACGTATCTGTTGCCTCAAGGATGCCATCAATATAGTGTTCTACATTTTGGAGCCCATCCAAAACCTTCCTCATCAGATTCGTGAATATTTCAGATGCTGTCTTCATACCAAAATGTATGAATCTAAACTGGAATAAACCCGCCGAGCCCGAAAAGGCAGTCTTCTCTTTAGACGAATCTTTCATTGGTATATGCTAATACTCGTTAGCTAACCCAATTTGGGAAAAAAAGTCCTTTTATGAGCCATATTAGCGAACACCTCGTTCGCTCTTGGTATAGGTTCTGCGTCTGGTACTATGATGATATTTAGCCGACGAAAATCTACACAGAGTCGGTTAGTACCACTAGGTTTTTTGACAACCACGAGAGGCGCATTGTATGCTGACCACGACCTCTCAATTACACTAAGTTTCAGCATATCCCGCACCTCGTTTTCAACCTATTCTTGAACTGCTAAAGGGACTGGGTAATATTTCAAGCTGATTGGTCTATCTGTGGAGAGGTCTTGTTTGCAACATGTGACATCCGTTTTGCGCGGCACATCCGAAAACACATCCCCTTTGCTTTGGATTAAAGCATTTATCTGTGATCTTCGGTCCTAATTCAAATTGGGGTTGATTAGCACCCTATCCCATCCTACAGTTTTCTTGCCACTTAATGCGGACAACTCGGCAACGTCATCTGTCTCCTCGGCTACTACCAAACAAGCTGCCGTAGGGGCATACCGTACGGGACCCCTTTCTTCGTATTTCTTCAACGCATTTACATGGAAAGCCTTCTTAGTGTCATCTATCAATCACTCATTTTCCCTTTCTCTTTTTCTTCTGCGTCACAAGGTACGGGCCCTTGCATTGCATCAGGAACTTATTATGATCCGTGCGTAGCAGATCGAGAACAGTGTCGCCCTGCTTCACATTTCTGCGAATGGCTTTCATGTCATAATATCACTGATGCATTCGCGCGCCCTTTCCAGGCCTGGATGTGAAAGCCTGCTCGTCCCCTTCAACCTGTCCGGCAAATTAAAAACGCATGTGTATGTTGTCTTGAGATCAGATGCAATCTACTTATTAGCCCACGACTCCTTGAGTATTGTAAGTGGACCTCTAACGGTTCTCCTATACAACATACCGAAGGGCGAGAAACCAAGACTTGTTTGCGGTACTTCGTGGTAAGCGAAGAAAAGAGCCGGGAAATATCTATCCCAATCAGTGGGTCTCTGCTCGCACATTGTTTTGATCATATTTTTGAGGGTGCCGTTGAACCGCTCTACAAGCCCATTACACACGGAATGGTAAGGCGTGGTCAGTTCAGATGTGAAGTTTGAGCCCGGTCACTCAAAACTTTCCCCGGTAGCCCCAAACGGGAGAAAATCTTCACAACACCCTCCGCCACGTGGATACGGTCAATAGCCTTCAATGGGATAGCGTCAGGATAACGAGTGGCTACGTCAATCAGAGTAAGCACATATCTACTTCCTCTGGCGGAAACTGGAGTGATAGGCCCCAGAAAGTCAATAGTCACTCTTGAAATGGCAGGTCGATTGCTGGCATCTTGGCCAAAGGTACGGGGCCAACCCTTCCCTTCAGAACTATGCGCTGGCACACGACACATGAGCGAACAAAGCGTGTAACGGCACTCTGGACACATGGCCAGAACACCTCGGTGTCCTTAGCCACTGTTTTTTGAACACCCTGGTTTCCGGCCGTAATGGTGTCATGTAATAAGCATAGCACTGTCTCTCGGATGTTTCTCGGTAACACCAGCTGCTGGAACCACATTTCTAGGCTAAATATGCATTCCCTGTACAGAAGACCATTTACAAATTGATATTCGAATGGCGTACGACTCTTCGTTCTTTTCACTTTTTCCCCGACTCTTTCGAAGCAGGCCTTCAAGCTCAGGTCTTCTCTTTGCCTAATTGCAGTTTCGCGCGGTGTTACGCTCATGAACATCTTAACCGAAGTAGAGAGCGGATGCTGAGTTGCTCGGGCTGTCCCTTGAGCACTTGTCTCCACTGCCGACGAGAAATTGACTGCCCCATCACCCGCCTGAGCTGTCGCGGGTCTTTCCTCCTTTGGGTGCTCTTCAACATCGAGCATCCGCCACTCGGCATCGGGGTCTTCGACACTTCTTGCACCCGTAGTGTTTCCCAAGATGAGATCGTAGGTTGGTTGGGCAACGCATTTTGCTACTACCTGTCAGGTATAATATGGCGTGGACACTAGAATTCTGGCTTCAGGAAGGTACCTGACTGGGCTATCTACAAGTGTGATGGCCGACGTTTCCGCTGTAAAATCCTCGTGCTTCAGGAGCCTTCATTGAACCAAAACTGTGTTGGCTCCGCTGTTTCTATGCACCAATATAGGACGGTCCCCTTTTGCCCAACCACCACCGGCATTGCTGCTTTTGACTTGGGTGTTCCACTCACTGCCTCATTTCCCAGCGGCGTTTGCTCTACTTCCAGCTGTGGAACTTCAGATGGCATTACAAGTTCTACCCTAGATTCGACAACGCATGTAGCTCGGTCCTGCATTCTGTATCGGCACTCATCCAGGGTATGAACCCTCCTCTTAGAACCTTGACAGACAACCTGTGCCTTTCGGGCAACGCTACTAGTCTGACTCTCATCTGCACGGTGTCCCACCTTGGCGCAGAGAAAACACCTTACTGGCGCCTTAGGTGCGCCGCCATATGCTATTGGTTTGTCGCATCTCTCTCTAGGACCTTTTGGGTTTCCTCATTTGCCATAGTCAAATTTCTCAGCCCTTGAGCCTCGAGGAATTGTTTTGCACTGTCGGCGAACTCTTCCAATGAACACAACTTACCTTGAGGAATAGCGCCAGCTTTGAGCTGCAACATGCTAAAGATCGCTGTGTGACAAGCTTGTCACGCACCCTTTCAAAACTCTGCGTGTTTGACATATCAAGCCACCAATCAAAATAGTTGGTCATGCTGCAAGAAAACCGCTTAGCGGTTTCAAAATCCTCAGGTTTCGCGGTGCAAAATGTCTCACGAAAATCCTCTGCTGTAAGCCTGAATCTTTGGAGGAATGCATTTTTGAATTTCTCGTAGTCCATGGAATCAGCAGCAGGCATCCTTCCAAACACATTCAGCCCCTCTCCGTCTAAACACATGCTCAGTATCGTGGCCCATTGACTGCGCTCCCAGCATTGCCCCAAAGCTATCTGCTCGAATCGTTGCAGACATGCGTCCAGTTCATGTCTATAGTCATCGTAAAGAGCCATCAGCTTCTTTGGAAAAACTCTGGCTGGTCTAAGAGATTCTCTACCCGCTAAAGAACGCTGATCACTGTCCACGATCTCCTCGTATACTCCCGCGTCATGCGCCTGTTTCCACAAAAAAAACTCCTTCTCCCGTTATTTCCTTCTTTTCTCCTGTTCTTCTGCCTCGAGAGCTTTGCTAGCTTCTCGCTCTTCTGTCCCGCGAGCTCTTTTCTGCTCTCGCTCTTCTGCCTCGTGAGCTCTCCCGCCTCCCGCTCTGCTGCCTCGCGAGCTCTTTCATTCTCGCACTCTTCTGCTTCGCGAGCGTCTGCGCGTGCTCGCGCCCTTTCTTCTTTCTGCCTATCTGCCTCGTCTTTCTGATTCTTTGCGTCTTCCTCATAGAGACGCAACGCCTCTTCTTTGCTTGACCCCATCTTGAGCGCCAGTTCTAATGCTTTTGCCAAATGCATTCTTTCTGCAGTCGAAAGATCGAAAAGATCCCCTACAAAGCGAAAAGAAAAAAGGAAATGAATCCTAGCAGGCTTGCCACTTATCTTTATCACGGATCTCTCAGGACTGGAAATCACTCGGACAGAAAAAATAGACGAGGTGACAGGTGTACCCATACAGGCGCACATTTATCACACCCTACATGACACACACACTAGCACACAAGACTAACAACACTAACACAGAACACAAAGACTATAAATACACACGATCCAGGAACACTGCTACGAGGCCTACTACTAGCGTTCTACTGCTAGTGGTCGGCGTTCGTGCTCACGCATGGTTCGGTGCGGCTGCAGCATTGTATGGGTCCAGTAGCCGGTGTCGAGGTTGCGTTCGCCGTGGTTGTGCTGGCGTCGCTGGCGGCGTCGTTGGCTGTGTCGTACAAGGCCCCGGTAAAACGAACCGTGGAGTTGATCCCGGTGTTGTTGGCTTTGAGGGCACAACCGTGATAGGTGGCAACAGCACTGGAGACACCCCTGGCCGTATCAGGTGGTAGCGTCCTCCGTTGACTTCCCGTAACGGGCTACGGAATGGCAGGAAGTCCACGATGCGAAGCCGTAGAACGCGAGCTCACCGGAGCAGTAGCCGTCGTCGCACTCTTCCAGCCGAAGCGTCTCTGACCCGCCGGAGCCTCCGGTTCTCTTTTTCACACCCGTACCTCGCTCTCTTCGCTCTTTTATAGCCTTGATGTTAGTCCACGTAAGCCTTGTCGTCGTTTTCTTCTTTTCTCTTCTCCACCAATCATCGCTCTCCACCTCACCAAATGCTATTTCTTCAGCTTCTTTAATCTTCGGTTACGCAACGTCGTCTTCTTCACACCACTTCATAACTTTCTTTTTGACTCCCTAGTATATATTACACATTCATAAGTAGACGCCGCGACCGCATCCGAAGAAATCTGGCGTCGTGCGCAATCGGTAGCAGAGCAAAAACGGCCAGTACAGCAAATGTGCAGGCCGACCAGGTTCTGTAGCGGCGGCCTTCATACAGGTACCAGGTGTGAGCGCCTAAACGAAGGCGGTCTTGCGCGAAGGCGATTGTGGCGTCGGAAGACAACGTGAAGTGGCGTTCAGCAACTTCGAGAGATTAGACCAACCCTGACGATTCTCTGACGCATAAACCCTGACCCTGACCCTGACGCATAAACATCCAGAAGCAGCACGGGAAAGCTACTAGAAAGCGAACTGCGGCCAATCACGGTGATGGAAAAGGAGATCAGCTCTTGAAGATGGAGTGACAGCGTAGATAGGGCTGCGGGAAGGAAGCCCTACGCTGAATTCGCCAAGGAGGTGTTGACACTGTTCCCCAACGGGATATAAGTTGCGGTTGGCGACAGGGGCAGCCGGAGGACGTCCCGGCCGCTGCGAAGAAGGAGTGGGTGGGGATGAACTCTGTCAGGGCCGACGTTCGTCGACTGCAGCATTTTGATGGATCAGTCGGAATATGCAGCCGTTGTTTGTCGTGTCCGAGCATTAAGGACAAGGCGGGCTTAGACATAACTGGGTTTATTTCCTCGCAGCTACCGGAACGCACGTCTTTTGCGTATTTTTGTCGCCGTCGAGTCGCCTACGCGTTCCAGTTCCTTGTGCGTTGCGGCTGCTGGCGCATATGGCGCCATCTGTCAGTCCTGCCGCTCACCACAGCATCCCTTCACTGCTGGTGCGACGAGTTATCCCGGTTGTGGTTTCTACCACATAAGAACACGGAGAGGGAACCGGGGCAATAACAGGCCCTTTAGCCGCCTCGCCGTAGAGGATGCGGACTGCTGTGCTCGGCAGCAGGCGTTATTTTTCACGGACCCTGTGCCGGCGGTCATCGTCGATGCGTTGCTTTGCCCTGAACACCTGGTTTCTATTCCGGTAAGGGCGAGTGTTCTAACGCGGTCGGAACTCAATTGACATATTTGGCACTTCGGTACTCACTCGGCGCTGCCCCTTGAGTAGCTCAGCTTCGCGAGCTGGCGTGTCACGTTCAGCTAACAGCGCTTTGTTGATTATCGGTGATTTCCTGAGGAGTGGTTTTGCAGTTTGTATAGTTGTCTCGGCCGCTTCGTTGCTTTGAGAGTATTACGATCTGCTTGTGATGTCCTGCACTCCCCAGTCGCGAGTAAATTATTTGAATTCAGCAGAGGTAAATTAGGGTCCATTATTCGATCGAATGGCAGCAGGTGCCCCAAACCTAGAAAAAATCTCCTCGAGTGCTTGCGTGGCGTCTTGAGTCGTTGTCCTTTTCAGTTCCTTCAACTAAGAGCCTTGAGAAATAGTCCACCACTACTAAGTAGTTCGGTCTCTTTTCATTGAGAAGATCCATTCGAACCGCCTCCCATAGATAATCGGCAGCGGAGTGTCGATTAGCGGTTCAAAACTGTTTTCGAGACTCTTGGCACACTGGGCAACAGGAGACATAGTTTTGAATGTGTCGACCAATTCTAGGCCACCACACAGATTAGGTGGCACGAGCACATTTCCCTATGCCTTGGTGGTCACTGCGCAGGCGTTCAAGCACTTCACTTTGCAGACTCGGTGGTATAACTATGCGGTTTCGTTTGCCGAGAAGGCCCCGCGCACATGCAAGTTAGTGAGAAGCAGTGACCTACTACTGTATTTTAAATGGCAGTGACACTACTTTAGGCCATGACGTCGAGCAGTAGCTGTTGACTCTAGCTTTCGTGGGGTCCTAGTCCTGCGCTGTCTAGATCCTTTCAAGCATGTCGGCGGATGCCGCAAGTAGTTCCATCGTGAGTAATTCATACTCTAGGATTGCTACATCAAGACTGCTTCGATGGCTGGTGTCCATGTCGACTAATCATGTGCGCGACATCAGCTGTGTGGATCTCCTTGCCTGGTGTATGGGATATTGCGTAGCCATACTCCAGTAGTCTCATTCACAGGCGCTGCAACGTGGACAGAGTTCATCCAGTCGGTTTGACGACAGTTGTGGCACCAAGCGCTTATGGTCCGTTTCTACATGAAATTGTAATCGAGGGAGATATGGACGGGAATGCTCACAGGCCCACGTGGTTGCCAGGGCATCTTTTTGACTCTGCGCATAGGACTGTTTGGTTTAGGAGTGTGCCCGTGGGGGATATGCAACAGGAAGGCGTCGACCCGACATCTCTTGTAGGAGGACCGCTCCTAGGTCATAAGAAGAAGCGTCAGCTGACACCGTAAGCGGGCTAAGGGAACGTAGTGTGCAAGTATTGGTGTTGTCCTAAGGGCTGTTTTAATGGCATCAAAACTATCTTGCAGTGTCTTGTCCCAACACCAGTTGGTGTCATGATGAGGCAGATGCCGAAGCGGTTTCGTAAGCTGTGATAGCTTAGGAAGAAACTTGACAAGGTGGTTGACCATTCTAAGATATCACCCCACTTTTGTATCATCGGTTGGTGGTGGAAATTTTATAAGAGCTCCGACTTTTTCAGGATCAGATCGTATGCCACCAGCCGTGACGATGTGTCCTAAGAACTTGATTTCTTGTTTGCTGAGTTCTCACTTCTCTTTTTTTCAGAGTTATACCAACCTCGTGAAGCCGTTGAAGTGCTTTATGTAAGTGCAAGCCAGCCAGTTCCTGCGTTCTTCCGAACACGATTATGTCATCCTGAAGACAGGCTAAAACCCTCCAAACCCTCCAGCACACTTCGCATCCCTGTCTGAAAGAATTCAGGTGCAAACGATAAGCTGAAATGCAATTCCAGAAATATATATTCTGAATGGCGTTAGAACGGTAGTGTACTTCTGCAAGTCGTGTGCTAGTAGAGCTTTCCAGTAGCCTGTTTTTGCCTCTAGCTTGCTGAACCAGTTGAGTACAGCAAGTTTTGCCAGGCACTCGTCGACAGTAGGCATCATAACTCTTTCCCTGAGGATGCAGCTGTTGAGACCACTGAAGCCAACACAGATTCTCAGCTCTCCACACTTCTTTCTTCCTACTACCAACTGTGCACGCCATTCTGTAGCTTGGTCTATCTTTTCAATCACTCCCAGGGTCTCCATGCGTTCCAATTCTCGTTTCACACTTAGCAGCATTGCAAGTGGTACTTTCCTCGGGTAGGCTATGGCGTAAGGCTTTGCGCCAGGTTGCAGCGTTATGTTGTACTCGGTACGGATAACTACCTGCTTTGAAAAGTACAGGTTGGCCGTTCACTGTCGCTGTTATGGTCCATCGTTCGGAACCGGCTGTGTGTGTGACTTCTCCCAAGTGTACCTCTTCGAGGGCGGCTTGTTGGATCTTCGTGCCCGTAGCCCTCATGGACAAGAACACAGATGCAAAATGTCCTCTTTTAGTGCACCTCCAGCATGTTTTATCAGCAGCTGGACAGTTTGCTCGGTAGTGCGGACGCGTACCTGAGCCGCACCACTTGCAATTGCCGGCTTTCTCCTTGACTTGGATGCCACGTAGCAGGCGTCTCTTATGTCTTGCTCGGTGTACGGAACAACGGACGCCTTCTACGGCTACGATATCTGAGTTTGCGGTCGAAAATCTCTGCTGAAGTTTTACCATCTCAGATTTGTGTGCGGTCAATATCACTGCCTCCAGGGCCAGGTATGCATTCAGTTGCAACTTCTCGCAGAAATTTATGTCGATCACTCCAATCACGAGACGATCGCGAAAGAGCTCTTCTTTCAAGCTGCCGTGCTCACGTGATTCAGCCAGTTTGTACAAATGTGTGGCAAATGTGTCGGCGGTTTCGCGAGCTTCCTGCTTTCGTTTCTTGAAATTTCCCCTTTTGAATTTCACATTCGTGCAAGACAAAAAGTGTTTCGTTAATGCACGGGTGATGGCGTCGTAGTCTTCCTTCTGAGCGCCCTTATGTCTCAACGAAGCCAAGGCGTCTTCTGCTTCCAAGGCGTAGATCAGCGTGTTCACCGACGTTTCGGCATCCTGCCTCTTTAAACCTGAGATGACGCGGTACCAGTCCCATCCTGTGAACCTACACTTAACAGTCATAAGGTCCTCGGAAATCAAGTTTCTCTAGTAGTTCGACTACAAGCGGATTCAGTCAGAGCTGCTGAGGCTCCGACACTGCTACAGCGGTCGTTGAATGCGCAGGATCAGGCGTTGTTACAGCGTTCCGGTCAACCTCGTCACGTTAGGATTAGCTCCGCGTCGACCGCCGCGACGCAGTTACTTTACTCGACTACTTTTCAGTATCGCGCACCGTTGTTCACCAGTTTGGAGTTGTGCACCACCACCGCTGCCACAGTGTCGTGTCCGAGCAGCAAGGACAAGGCGGCTCAGACATAACTGAGTGTTTATTACATCGTTGTCTGCCGTCGGATCACCTAGGCGTTCCAGTCCTTTGCGCGTCGCGGCTGCTCGCGCTTTTGGCGCCATTTGCTAATCCTGACGCTCACCACATTGTCTTCAGGAGGATAATGCCGCAGGCAGGCAGGCAGGCAGGCAGGCAGGCAGGCAGGCAGGCAGGCAGGCAGGCAGGCAGGCAGGCAGGCAGGCAGGCAGGCAGGCAGGCAGGCAGGCAGGCAGGCAGGCAGGCAGGCAGGCAGGCAGGCAGGCAGGCAGGCAGGCAGGCAGGCAGGCAGGCAGGCAGGCAGGCAGGCAGGCAGGCAGGCAGGCAGGCAGGCAGGCAGGCAGGCAGGCAGGCAGGCAGGCAGGCAGGCAGGCAGGCAGGCAGGCAGGCAGGCAGGCAGGCAGGCAGGCAGGCAGGCAGGCAGGCAGGCAGGCAGGCAGGCAGGCAGGCAGGCAGGCAGGCAGGCAGGCAGGCAGGCAGGCAGGCAGGCAGGCAGGCAGGCAGGCAGGCAGGCAGGCAGGCAGGCAGGCAGGCAGGCAGGCAGGCAGGCAGGCAGGCAGGCAGGCAGGCAGGCAGGCAGGCAGGCAGGCAGGCAGGCAGGCAGGCAGGCAGGCAGGCAGGCAGGCAGGCAGGCAGGCAGGCAGGCAGGCAGGCAGGCAGGCAGGCAGGCAGGCAGGCAGGCAGGCAGGCAGGCAGGCAGGCAGGCAGGCAGGCAGGCAGGCAGGCAGGCAGGCAGGCAGGCAGGCAGGCAGGCAGGCAGGCAGGCAGGCAGGCAGGCAGGCAGGCAGGCAGGCAGGCAGGCAGGCAGGCAGGCAGGCAGGCAGGCAGGCAGGCAGGCAGGCAGGCAGGCAGGCAGGCAGGCAGGCAGGCAGGCAGGCAGGCAGGCAGGCAGGCAGGCAGGCAGGCAGGCAGGCAGGCAGGCAGGCAGGCAGGCAGGCAGGCAGGCAGGCAGGCAGGCAGGCAGGCAGGCAGGCAGGCAGGCAGGCAGGCAGGCAGGCAGGCAGGCAGGCAGGCAGGCAGGCAGGCAGGCAGGCAGGCAGGCAGGCAGGCAGGCAGGCAGGCAGGCAGGCAGGCAGGCAGGCAGGCAGGCAGGCAGGCAGGCAGGCAGGCAGGCAGGCAGGCAGGCAGGCAGGCAGGCAGGCAGGCAGGCAGGCAGGCAGGCAGGCAGGCAGGCAGGCAGGCAGGCAGGCAGGCAGGCAGGCAGGCAGGCAGGCAGGCAGGCAGGCAGGCAGGCAGGCAGGCAGGCAGGCAGGCAGGCAGGCAGGCAGGCAGGCAGGCAGGCAGGCAGGCAGGCAGGCAGGCAGGCAGGCAGGCAGGCAGGCAGGCAGGCAGGCAGGCAGGCAGGCAGGCAGGCAGGCAGGCAGGCAGGCAGGCAGGCAGGCAGGCAGGCAGGCAGGCAGGCAGGCAGGCAGGCAGGCAGGCAGGCAGGCAGGCAGGCAGGCAGGCAGGCAGGCAGGCAGGCAGGCAGGCAGGCAGGCAGGCAGGCAGGCAGGCAGGCAGGCAGGCAGGCAGGCAGGCAGGCAGGCAGGCAGGCAGGCAGGCAGGCAGGCAGGCAGGCAGGCAGGCAGGCAGGCAGGCAGGCAGGCAGGCAGGCAGGCAGGCAGGCAGGCAGGCAGGCAGGCAGGCAGGCAGGCAGGCAGGCAGGCAGGCAGGCAGGCAGGCAGGCAGGCAGGGATGGATGGATGGATGGATGGATGGATGGATGGATGGATGGATGGATGGATGGATGGATGGATGGATGGATGGATGGATGGATGGATGGATGGATGGATAGGTATAGGTAGTTAGGTAGGTGGGTAGGTAGGTGGGTAGCACTGTCTATTTTGGAGGGAGAAGGGAAAACAAAGCGCGCCATTTCATGGTGATGCAACTGGGAAAAACAAAATTAAACACCTGAAAAAGCAAAAAGAGGTCGACCATCTCTAACACGCATTAAAAATAAAGCCATAATATCAGCATCCAAAAAGCTAGTAATAAATACGGCAAAACAAAAGCATAAATTAGAACAATTGTCATTTAAAGGATTGAAAAAGACTAATTAAACTAATGTAAATGGCCCCTAGTAAATTCTTGTAATTGAAACAGCGCAATTAGGAATAACTTGTCATGATTACAGAAAAAATTGCCATATTATGAAGAAAGAAGTGCTAATTATGCCGAAGTGTCTATGTCGTCACCTATGTCGTAGTCATAACCACGCTAGCGATGAGCGAGAAACAGCACTGCAGTCTAACCTTGCAACAAAATTGAGGGGGTGTTGATATAGAAGCCAGTTGCCTTTGCAACAAAAAATGCCCCAATTATTTCGCTTTCCCTTCGGGTCAGTGGTGTATCTGAATACTAGCGCACGCAAATTGCCGATACTTCGCCGTAGCGCTCCTTTCCTTTTTCAAAAATTATCTTCATACTACCACATGAATATCTCAGCAGACATAATAATAATGTGGTATATGACCGCGGAATAGCATTCGGTTGGCGAACCGCAGGTTTATTTCTACAAAGAGCAGGCTTCTTTTTGTTCATCATGGAGCTTATTTATATCCGCGCACAAGCACAGAACACACGACGTTTGCATTGCACTTTGATGCTACCTTTCTGATGTCCTCGGGAACCTTTTTGTATTACGGAGTGGCTGCCAAGTGCTCCTTTGCTTTTGATTTTCTCGCATTGGTATCCAATATTCACCTTGTGAAGCACATCTTACCGCATATTAGATAAGAGGGAAGGCGTGCAGAAACTGCAGACGGCACTGATGTTAGTTGGCAAGTGTACAGCTTTTTATTGTTAAAATTCTGCCTTCTCCTAGCACATTTTCTAACATCGCTTAAGAACTGCAAAAATGATGTGCCTGTTGTACGTTCGACCGAGAGAAAACGTGTGATGCCAAAATGTCAAGAATCACAGCATACCAAGGAAAGAGGCCTCGAGGTAAACTGGGACAAACACCGAGGTGTTCACAACCAAAAACAAGAAAAGAACGCATTAGGACTCATAATCCGACAGAGTGCTATGAAATTTCAATTGTGCCAGCTAGCTGCTTCAAGTGTGAACAAGGAAGGCGTAGCGCGCCCAAAAGGTGTATGTTTTCTTTCGTCAGTCGTTCGCACCTCTGAATATCCTTGGTTTCTCGATTTTTAAAAGTTGCAAGCACTTCATTTTTTGTTTAATTCTCCAAGGGCGCAAACAAAGAAACATCAGAACCAACGATATCTTATCAGCACAAATAGATTTTCTTTTTAAATTGCTTCACAATACCGATTGATACTTTGGTGTAAATGGCCTCACCTCTGGTTTCCGACTATAATGGCGTGCCATTAATTTCAAAACTGTTTTGCAGTGAGCTCTAAAGAAAAATAATTCGTCATTTTGTTATTAGAATAACGTTTTTATCCGACATGTTTCACCCACACTGCAGAATCGCTCTTCCTACACAAAAAAGCGAATCTGTTAATACTGCTAATAGCATTGGATAATAATTATGCAAATAGTCGTGACCGCTGTCGCACGACATATGGGCAACAAACCCGTTTTAAGGTGGCAAAAATTCGAAGTGTGACGAGAAATCTCAACACTCACTTTTTCAATATCGTGCAGAGAGGGGCTGCCTATGTAATCGAAACTTGCGGCAGCTAACGCAACAACAGCAGCAAGAACGAATGACTGCATCTTCTGTGCACTGGGCCCGATAGGGGATTAAGGTTTCCATGTATGCGCCGCCCGTTATGGGCCAATATATACAGCGTGCTCAAAGTGGGATCGCAGTTAAAAAAGCCGGCCTGTATAAATTTTCCCTGTGTGGTGAATACATTAAACTGTCGTTCATATCCCTTGAAATGCCTGAACATTCTTTCTTAAATTCTAAATTGAAACAGAATATTAGGGAACATACATTCTCTAAATATGTATGTCCCGAGCAAATATACCGAACACGTTTGCGAGCGTCATTGTTTGAAATCCACTGCACAAGATTTTCTGTTGCTTTGGACTTTGCTGTTTTTTGCTGGCAAATTAAGCGGGAAAGGTTGCTGTAGGGTACTCTTTGAGTTCAGCTTAAGTGTGCGGACTGGTCTCAGTATGTGGAAAAAGCTTCCATCACAGGCCCTTTCCTTTTTTCTGCCTTCTTGACGGAGAGATGTTCGCACCGTAATGCGCCTCCCCCCTAAAGCTATCGCGACATATTTTGCGCACGAGCGCCGTGGGCAATTTCGCGCACATCGCATCAAGTGTACCACGTTAGAATCGCCATGCGGTAAAGTAAGCTTACTGGGCTACCATGTGCGTTTGTGCTGACATACCCTTAGCAACAAAATTTACCCACAAGGAAGGTAAGCTTCGTTAGGTTGTATGTTAGACTACGGTGCAGGTTCAAATGATATTGCAACCGCATAATAAAAAGGAAGCTTTGCAAAGATGATGATGGGTCCCACTGTGAATGAAAGAACAGTAACTAGCCTAACCCTAAGCATTTCGGGTTTCTCGTAGCCGCGTAACATAATAAGTGCAGGCGCAAAAACGACTGTCTGAAGGCACCATCATGGCCCTCTTCCTGTTCTTTAACCGCCATCTGGCAGGGCGCAACTAGCTTCCACTTGCCGAGGCCAATCAGAATAAATCGATTCCTTCGTGATATTTTCTATTCAGTTTCTGTAACACAATCCACTGGGTTCAATTGATATTAAAAAGGCCGAACTGCATGCTTCGTAAAATCCAATGTCAATACATAAACGTCTTAAAATTTCTTCCACCGTAGAAGATAACTAAATGCCCTGTATGTCTGTCTCGCCACTCTCAAACAAGCAAACACGTTAAAATGATGCTTTTTAAGGTTCCTTGTCCGGAAAAAAAATAAAAATAAAAACAGAATATTAGTGGTCAGTCCTAACGAGCACTTGTTTTATTTTAATCAAAATGCTTAAGCACAATAAAAGTGTTTTCTTTCTTCTTAATTTGTAAAAGCGTTTTAAGTGTGCAGCTGACGACAGAGCCTAGACTTCAAGACAGGAGCGTTGCGAACAACGATAATTGTAATCGTATCATCAATTGTCATTGTGAAATAGTAAAATTACCGAAAGCAACGGCTTCTTATAGGGAACATTCGATGAAAATATAGCAGTAACAAAACAAACCGCACGATTTTACTCGTTGTTTCTTGCACACCTTGGCACCTAAGAAAAAGTGCTCAAGGCTTCAACAAAAAACTTGCCAGAGTAAAGCTAGGATTCTCGCATTAAAACAAATGGCGAATTGTGAGTTTCAAGAAAACCAAAAGAAGATTAATAATAACTGCAATGCCACGAAGCAGTGTTAAGTACAGTTAAAATTGTCACGTTTAGAGTTCAGCGCCTACTTGGTATTAGTTTTCCTTGATTTTGCTCGTGTGGCAGCTTTCTTTTGTTCTTGTGTATTGCGCTATTAGTTTGCAGAAAGCGAGGTTTCAAAATACACTTTTGGTGTATGGACCTCTTTTATTCCCATTCTGCTTTAATATGTCTAGCGCATCGTTGTTATGGTTACTGAAATTTCACATGCGATCATAAAAATCAAATATCAGTATTCCTACCCTGAACGACCATCGAATGCATTCCAAACGTCTTGTGACGCCCTTGTGCGTGTTTCAGCTATTAGATACAAACGAAAATAAAGAAGAAGAGTATTACAAGTTAATTTAAGTCTAACGTGGAAAAGTTTTACCAAAAAATTTAATAATGAATCGTGTTTTTATTTAGCTGGCAGCTGTTAGATTCGGCTTCGTCCGATGCGCGATGAGTTTCAGCTTTTGCTGTTAATTTGTAATGCTGATAATTAGAAGCACAGATTTGTTGTAGTTCTTTCAGGAATGAACCGTAATTTTGACGAAACAAAATTTTTAACATAGAATTGTTATAAAGTGCGACGTTTCAAATGTGGCGTCATACCGCAGCCATCGCTCAACATCAATACATACAAAATGTTCCGAAAAACGAAGAAATGACGCTTTATTACCGAAGCACCCAATCGAGAGGAAACACCCTCCGTTAACACTCTGACAAGGATCAATTGGCAAGGTCATGAAGGTGATATCGCAAAACACCTCAACATGGTTTACCCAAACATTACCAAGCATCTTACTGGGTACTAATGCTTATAAACACAGAGTAATGGGTGTATCAATTAGCCGTAGTTTTGAGTTGCGAATAAATAAAGATTGATAAAATAATTCTGCCTTGATTTACGCGAACTTTGGAGACTTAACAGTGCATTTCGCTTCTTGACGTGGGTCCTTATGTTTGTACGGGTGGAAAAGATTATAATTCTGCCCTAAAAACCAATGCTTCAATTGAACTTCCGTATGCCTGGACCGTTTTTTGTATCTTTCAAGCAATTCTTCCTCTACTGAACCCTTCAACAGTATTGCCTAAGCATTCTGCCTTGAATAATATAGATAAGTGTTTTATTGAGCGTTCCACGAAAATCAGCCTATAGTTACATTATTGGCGAACTAAATTAATTCACCTTCGTTTTATCTGTTGCTAACTGGCTTTTTGATTATTCCGTTCAAAATGAGATTCACTTTATGGGTAGGCACCGGGCTTCCAGCCCTGTATGATATGTTGAAACGCATTGACGTTTCAACAAAAACGGACAACGTCAGTCTAATTTTATTAAAAAGTTATGGGCTTCATGCGGACTCAATAAGCATTCACATAATTTTCAATGTGTTTTTTTGAGTGCCTTACCTTCAGTTGCAGTGGGAGTGGAAGACAGTCAATTTCAGTTTGCCCAAACAGCAGGCCAAAAAACAGCGAAGCCTAAAAAAACCAGCCGCACGCCACAAATATAATGTACATTTTATTTATTTGAGGCTGCACAAAATAGATAAATTAAAATTGAATGTATGCCTAGAGGAGGTCTTTGCTCGGCTCAAAACTTCACTGAACTGATATCGATGAGTGTCGAGGGAATTCAATTAGCATTCTTTCGTTGATGGGATGAGCGAAGTGCAGCTGGCGGGGTCGGAGACCGTTTCCTTACACCCTTGTATATTTACATGACTGTAAGCATAGAAACGCACATCAATGTTCTATCTTAAGTCCTCTCGTGTTTCTTTCATATGTTAATGATACTGTAGCAATACCCCAATCCCAAAAAAGTGTTCTATGGTGATGATAATTGTTTTTCATGGCCATTTGTTATCACCCTGATGAAGAATGGTAATACACAACTACTAGAGTTATCGACGTAGTTACAGCACATTCAATATAGACTGAACACAGAAAAAATGAACTATATTATCTTTCGGCGTAAAAATAAAGCAAGTGACAGTAATGCTAATTTAGTCTACGAGAGGCAATGATTAAGCCGTGTTACCACTTAAAAACTTCTTGGTGTACATTCTCACGGAATCGTATACTGGACACATCACATAAAATTAGCGAATACGGCCGTAGCGAAAACTATTGGAATGATAAATAGATTTCAGTTTATGCGCCCAACATGGTTCAAGCGCAAGCTTTATTATACCTTCAATAATTCTAGATTTCAATACTGTATACTAGTTTGGGGAAATATCCCCAAGAGAATTTTGGAACGTCTCCATATTCTAAAAAGTGAAATGCATTCGATTCACAAGAAAATATAGCATTACGAGAACACACTTCTCCACCTTTCTTAAAAAATGAAATACTTACAATTACCCGTCTTATTTGATAGCGCGTAGCACTGAACATATTCACTCATATATAAATTGACCTAAATTGCTTTCTATGCGCACCAACGTCAGGAGCGCGGCTATAAACTTAGGAATAATTCATTTTCTAAGAAAAATTTAGAACTTCGTACGGGATACAACAATTAGACTACCAAATTCGGTCCTTTTAAATTTTATTCCAGAACTTACTGACAACAAAAGTGTTGCTTGTTGGGCGAGTTGGTGATCCATAATAATAGAGCAGCGCGTAAAAAAAAAAACAGGACAAAAGGAGGAGGAACACAGAACGACACGAGCTCTATGTACCGCTCTCGTAGCGCTCGTGTCGTTGTGTGTTCCTCCTCCTTTTGTCCTGTGTTGTTACGCGCTGCTCTATTATTACTGACATTGCAGCACGGGTGAAAAATGTACTTCCGGTCGAACCAAAATGGCCTGTCTTTTTTGTTATGTCATTCATGTTAGTGCATCATTAATATTAATATGTTTTTATTAGATTATGTTATTTATCTCTGCAAGTGTTGCTTCTTCTTGTCTTTTCAACTGTAATAATTTAACTGGGTGTGATGTAATCTTTTGTTTAAGAAAAAGTCTCTTGCTTTCTGTAGTACTAACGATTTCAATTTGTATAATGACGTGTTCACAATACTTCTGTTTCCTGCACTTTACGAAAGGGACAATGCAGTTCCCCGTGCTCAATTTCGAACGGCTTTTCATCAGTGAGGCCTTGTCAGGCGCGCATAAAACTGCTTTTTCCTCGTCTTCCTTGGTGGAATGTTCCTCGTTTACACTTTCTTGCTCATGATGTACAACTACTTTCTAGCGAAATAAAGGCCAAATCAATCAAGGTGAAAAACTTAAGGAAAGTGCTCACGCCTGACCATTAGCTTTTGAGCCTGTGGTTGATAGCGGTAAATCTACTGCTGTGTGCATGTGTACTGCTCGTGTATTATTTGCCGACTGCAAGATATTTTGTCCTCTTCACTGTCCTCGAACTGTGCCCTCATGATCTCATCCTAAGCCTTTACTTTTTTGTAACACTCCTCCGTAATCGCTTGCGCCGCAGCTGTCGTTCATATCACCCTACCTCTTCCTCGGGACTCATCGGCTCCCGCTGTGCACCGACTGTCCACAGTCCACTATTCCGCTGTGACCCTGGAGCCGCAACTCAAGTCTCATTTGCCTCTCTCCAGTTGTTAACGATGGTCACTCAATCTTTACTCCTGCCCTTGATGCGCACCTTACACGGAGTGTTTTCCTTGGCATGGTCAACACTTACGGTCATGTATATAACGATTACTTATCGATTCAAGAATAGCCGATGATGATGATGCACGCGAGAACTAATGCCGAAGCAAGACAAAGCAGACTAATCGCATTGGGCACCATGGACATTGCAACAAGTGCCCACTGCACGTCCCCTTAGACCTACACTTCCAGCTTACCTGAATTCATCTCATTAAATGTTGTGCGAAAAAAAAATATTTTTTTAGGAATTCAGTTCTTGCGTGAACGATTTTTTTTTCATTTAGAAAAGTGACGAAAAAGTGTTCTTTGGCGAAGGAGTGACCATTTCTTTTCAAGACCAAATTGTTCATGCTAGCACTGTATTTGTATGGTGGGTTATTGAGGCAAGCTATTAGCCTTCACAAAAACCTAGTAGCGTCCAGCTTGCCTGAGAGCATAGCCAGGAAAATATTGTCTTTGTGTTTCGACATCCCTCCTTTCGGAAACTTTCAAAAGTTCTCGCTGATACGCCCCGTTTATATAAACTCACGGTGTTTCAGATAGCCATTTCCTAAAGTTTGGCAAAATAGCATGCTTCCGCCGGAATGCAAACTGAGACGACCCGAGTACAAAGTAACGGCAGGCCGTATCTGAAATCCAACGCAGTATCCCTGCCCTGGAACAGTGTCCACTCATGAGAATTGTCTCAAACAACAAAAGAGCCAATCCATAGAGACTCATCAACAACATAAATGACATCCGTGACGCAGACGGCAGCCTCGATGACAACAGTTTCGAAGACCTCTCGAGGCATCCTGAATCTGATGAAGATCATCGTCGTCATGAGCCTAAGTTCAGAACAGGGCAAAGGCCTCTTCCATGTCCCTCCAAGGACACGGTTACTTATCACCGTGTCCTTTGCCAGCAGCGGCCACCGTACAACCGCAAACTTCTTAATCTCACCCGCCTACCACCTAACTTTGTACACTTCTCTTCTCGTGGAATCCACTCCGTTAGCCTTAAGGACCAGCAGTGATCTTGCCTTCGCATTACATGCCCTGCGCAAGCTCATTTCTTTCCGTTGATTACGACCAGGATGTCATTAACACGCACTTAATCCACGACCCGCTCTGCCTCTTCTGGTCTTTTAATGTTAGACTGATCATTTTTCTTTCTGTAGGTCGCTGCGTTGTCCATAACTTTAGCAGAGCCCTTTTCGTTAGCCTCCAAGTTTCTGACGCATAGGTGAGTACCGGTAAGTTACAGGTTTTGTATTCTTTTCTCCTGGCGGATATTGGTAAACTGCCACTCATGATCGGAGAGAACCTACCAGATACGCGCCACCCAATTCTTGTTCTTCTATCTATTTCTTGTGATTCGCATCAGCGGTCACTACCAGGTGGCCCCCTGCGGTGCGTATGTGTGGGCCGTCCCAAGCCGTTGTGACTTTTCTCAGCTGCGCAGCGAATGTTCCATTCATTACCGAGTAATCGGCTCCTGTGGCGTCTGTAGCGGTAACTTTCCGGCCTCTTATAGTCACTTCTAAGATGGAGGTCCTGGCTCTTGCATTGCATATCGCTCTCGGCGTCGGGTCACGCCTTCGTCGCGTATGCGAGTGACGGGTGGGGCGTGTGGTCGAAGCACTTTTGGGTGGCGGCGTCGTTTTCAAGGCAGGTTGCGTTCTCATTGTGTGCGGCGTCGGTGCAGCGAGTGTCGGCTCTTCATGCGGCGTCGCGGGTGCAGCGTCTCCAGGGAGCGTGGTCGGTGGAGGATCTTCGGCATTTCCTCACGACACTGGTGAATACCTTCAATAGTTCTCTCTTGAATCGCTCCCATGTCATAAGGGACGACTCGTAGTTTTCGTACCACGTGCGTGCGGAGCCATCCAATGAGAAAAACACATGTCCAATTTTTGCCGCATCATCCCACTTAGTTGAATGACGCCACACGCTCAAATTGGTCCAACCATTCTTCAGGGTCTTCGCCTAGGGATCCATTGAAAGTTGGCGGTACCCGCGGCTGCTGCAGTATGATTGGTGTCGACATCTTCGGTGAGTTTGCGGTGCTCATAGCAGCATTTTTTCGCTTTCTGGTGCGGTCCGGCAGTTTCCCGAACTCAGGCTCCTCTCCCTGGAGACGTCGGCTGGCTCGCTAAGCTGCTGGCTGGTCCTCGGGTGCGAAGCGCTGGGGGCTGGCTTCACGACTTGGAGGGGGCGTTCGCAACATGGAAGGGCACCCAGCAGCTCCACCAGATGTCACGTAGTGGTGACGGCAGTCGAAGCAGCGATGAACACAAAGAAAAGGGTCTTCTAAAAGAAAACTGTTTATTGGGCTGACTTGCACCCAAAACGGACTGAATCACTCGGCGGCGGCGAAGCGACAAGCGTGCTCGGCGGTCGTCAAACAGAATGCCCGCTGCTGTCGGCCGTGCTCAATTTAAAGCTGATAGCGAACTTTCGACATAAAGCGTGCAATGTTACTAGAACATTCCAGAACCACGTAGAATCAGCTCTGCCTGGCTGCGATCAACCGAAATAAAACTAGTCGCGTCTTGCGTAGCAAACAGTGCGATAAAGTGGTGTGGCGGCAGATTTGAAAAACGAAGAAACACTGCAAATAGTCTCCCACTATTAATTGTGGGAGACTTCAACACTCAACACCCAGCATGGGGATATACCAAAGCAACTCCGAAAGGGAACCTGCTCTGGCAAATCATAAAGCCACTAGGGCTCACAACGCTAAACAACCCGAGCGACCACACACGCATGGGTAACAGTGTATGTGTAGACACATCTCCAGACTTATCCCTCTCTAAAAACGTCAAGGACGCAAAGTGTGTCAACACCGGGCAAAACCTTGGTAGTGATCACTTCATCCTTAGCATCACCTTCCCCACGACAAAACTTAAAAACAAAGCAAAAGAAATACGAACCACGGATTGGGACAAGTTCAGGCAACTTCGCGACAAAACAGCTCCAAAGGAGATCTCTAACCTTAGCGACTGGGTTATCTCCCTGAATGAGGATGTCAGCTCCACTAGCGTTGTGGTGCCAGTTGAGAAGGAGCAGCAGATTGCAGACTCAAAACTGTTACACCTGTGGCAGGCACAAAAAGGCCTCCAAAAACGCTAGAAGCAGCAAAAACACAACAAGCGACTACGCAAAAAGATCGCTGAAATCGAGAGGCGAATCGAGGAACATACACTTACTCTCCAAACACAACAATGGAACCGAATATGTGAAAGCGTCAATGGACAGCTCGGAAATAAGAAGACATGGCATCTTCTAAGAGACCTGCTCGATCCAGAACAAACACGTCCCGTGCAACAAAGTCAACTGTACAGACTCATACATAAATATGAGGGTACAACTGAAGACCTAATCAAAGAGCTAGCAGAACGTTATCTAAACACGGATGATAGTACCACACAATCAGACTACCGGGGGACTCCTAATCCAAATTTAGACGCAGACATCACAGACGCAGAGGTCTGGTACGCAATTGGAAAACGGCGGACAACATCTGCGGCAGGACCAGACAAAGTAACAAATAAGACTCTCAGGAACTTAGACGCAACGTCAATCGCGGCGGTTACAGACCTTATGAACAAATACTGGCATGCAGGCAACATACCACCAGAATGGAAACACGCGAAAATCACTTTTATTCCTAAAGCGGGTAAGAAACTCAGCACTGAGAATCTACGCCCAATTTCATTAACATCATGCCTAGGCAAACTCATGGAGCATGTCATCCTCAATAGGCTCCAAAACTATGCGGAGGACATGAACCTCCTACCTGAAACAATGCTAGGATTCAGGGCCCAACTATCTACCCAGGACATTCTCTTGCAGCTTAACAAGGACATAATTGAAGCTGACGAGGGAACAGGAACGAAAGCAATATTGGGTTTAGACCTTGTTAAAGCTTTCGACAACGTCACCCACAACGCCATCTTGACAAACTTGTCAGAAATCAACCCAGGAGAAAGGACGTACAACTACATCCGATCCTTCCTCACTAACCGAACAGCAGTGATAACGGTCGGAACAATAGAGTCTGCCCCAATCAAACTAGGAAGTAAAGAAACGCCACAGGGCTCCGTCCTGTCCCCTTTCCTTTTTAACCTCTCCCTCATCAAAATTCCCCCCAAACTGGCACAAATACCAGATATACATCACACGTTCTATGCAGATGACGTCACACTTTGGGTAACCAAAGAATGCAAAGGCTACATAGAAGACACACTCCAAGCAGCAGTGGACATCATCGAGGCATGCGCATGGGATTCCGGCCTCACTTGTTCTGAGCAAAAATCTGAACTCTTCGTGATCCGTCGTAAACAAAGAGGTAGGCGTACCACGACATCCCCCCCGCAAATAAACGTCTGTGTTAATGGAAGATCTGTCAAAGAGGTACAGACCATGAGAATACTGGGGTTGTATTTACAAACAAATGGAAAAATACTGACACACTCACTAGGCTAAAACGCACGGTAGAAGCGACGGCGCGATTACTCCGCCGCATAGCTAACCGCAGACAAGGGGTGACGGAAAGAGATTTATGCCGCCTAGTGCAGGCCTTTGCACTGAGCAGGATACTCTATGCCACCCCTTATCTAAAATTTTCGAAAGCAGAAAGGGACAAATTGGATAGCATGATACGGCAGGCCTATAAGGCTGCGTTAGGACTCCCACTAAATGCCTCAACCGAAAGGCTTATGAGGTTAGGAATACATAACACCTACAATGAACTGAAAGAAGCCCATTTAATGGCTCAAACAGCGCGATTAGCCAATTCCAGAACTGGCAGGAGTATTCTTACCAGGCTCGGAATTAACTTTCAACCTACGAATAACGATGCTAAAGTAGACTTACCCCGCGCCTATAGGACGGCCCTGCTAATCAAACCACTCCCCAAAAACATGCACCCCTTACACCATGAGGGTAGAAGACAAGCACGAGCCAAAGCCTTACATAAGAAATACAGACAGTGCGCTGCAACACTTTATGTAGCTGCGGCAGAATACAAAAATACTAATGCCTTTGCAGTTGTGGTTGTGAACGAGAATGGTGACCACATCGTCTCGGCGACAATCAAAACGAAATCCTCTGAAACGGCAGAAGAGGCGGCTATAGCCCTCGCCCTAGCACATACCCAAGGGAGCATCATCCTCAGCGATTCCAAAATGGGTATCAATAATTTCGCTAAAGGGCGAATTACAAACACCTCCCTTAGAATCCTTAACGCAACCAAATTCTCACCAAATTATTCCGAATTGATATGGGTCCCAGCCCATTCGGGGAATCCGGGGAACGAGGCAGCCCACAATAAAGCCCGAGGTTTCGTCGACCGGGCAGTGGATGAGTCTGGCTCCCTGAATTTCACGAAGGACTCAATGATCACATATCATGATCTCACCAATCATTTTAAACTAGAGAGGAGAATTTTCCCCCCTCCAGACAAAAGACTTACTAAAGAACAAGAGGTTACGTGGCGTCGTCTACAGGCGAGATCGATACGCACCCCATCACTCCTCGCGCACATTTATCCAGATCTTTACAACCCAAACTGCAAACACTGTGGCCAACGTGCTACCTACGATCACATCCTGTGGGACTGCAAAATAGAGCCACCTCCGGGTGATCTAGTTACAGCTCCTTCTCTCGAGCGGTGGGAGACCGTGCTGGCTAGCTCTGACCCCAGAACGCAAGTTTTGGCGGTGGAGTGGGCTGACAAAGTCGTCGAGGGCTATGTACTCTCGACCACTTAACGCGACCTCTTGCCAAGCTCTTCCCGGCGAATAAAATGTTTTACAATCAATCAATTCTCGGCAATATCCTCATCCAAAGTCCTCACAAATTTCGGGCAAAACATACCAACTTAATATTTATCACAATAGCCAAACGGGCGAGTTGGTGGTACATATTGGTGGCAAACAGCGCAACGACGCGAACAGAGTGGAAGAAAATACAGGACAAGCGCTGACTCACTACGTGGCATACCTCGATGCCACGATTACTCATGATATAGTCTTAGACTGTTGTATTTCTGGGCATGTGCGCGAGTGATGTCAGGTCATGTGACTTTTTAAATATAAATGTCTGTTTTTTTTCTGAATAAAAAATAGTTGTGAGTCAGCGCTCGTCCGTGTGGTTTCCTTCTTTGTCTTCCGTCCCATTCGCGCTGTTTTTTTCCACCCAAAATGAACGCATATCAACTCGCCCAACTTTCCATTCTACCACGTAGAAATTTGGGTTTTGTCTAGGTACTAGCTGATAAGTTGGCCACTTTGTCTATAAAATGTGCTGCTTTCCTTAAATAAATTTCAGTTGTGAGTCAGCGCTTGTCCTGTATTTTCTTCCACTCTGTCCGCGTCGTTGCGCTGTTTGCCACCAATTTATATTTATCCTATAGAGCCCTCATTGTGCGCTAGAGGAATCGTTTGGACACAACCTGCGGGAATGTACTCGGAAAGCAAGCAGCTACGAGCTTGGAGTGCTAGACGACCTGAAAGCCGTCCCTACGCCCTGGGCGTATGGGAAGGACGCAAGAGTAGGCAGCTGCCTGAGGGGAGCAATGTAAAGGAAAGATCTCACAGTATCCGCGGACTTCACACCTATCAAAATCGACAACATCGCCTGCAGAGATACCACTGATGATACATTTTTTTAAGGACGCTACTTACGACGCATGGACCCGCCTCGTTCAGACACAAGGAGTACCCATTATAACCGCAGTACAACATCATCCGCACCTAAGCTCCGACTTATGAATAATCATACAGATATCATTAATGGCGATGCGTTTCGTGAAACCCCCCATCCGGCGCAGGAATTCGGAAGATAGCGAAGTGACCACAATACACGCGCGATACTAATGTTTCTAATGCTCCAACCATATAAAGCACGGCCAACAATATGGAGGTCGTTCGGCATCATTTACAGTCCTGGGATAAGAGAGGAAAAACTCATAAGCATTTCAAGGACTCAATAAGCAACTCGGCGTACATACTGCCTTCATCACAGTGAAAGCTCATAAATGTTTCACCCAACTCTCCCAAAAGAATTGAGTACAGTTCTGTGCATCCTTGAAAAGAACCCTTAGTAATTCTCAAACCACGTCCATCCATCGCAATCTCATTGAACCAGACAAAGCCATATAGTCCAGATATCACCCCCCCTAAAATAATAGCTCAACGATACCATGGGCCCAACAAGCAACAAACGGACGCTTTGTGGATGCGTTATATTGGCAACACTCTACTACCATCCTATCCAACCCTCTAGAGAAGTCTTCCAGCCACCACAATTGATGCCCTAAAAATGGTAGCATAGGTGCCAGCCGCAGCCGACGCATCGCAGTGCAACACAGCTCCTGCAGCGCATAAAATCAAAAATTCAATTATTTGGAACCTCTGCAATGCGCATATGGAAGCCATCACTGACGATTTCATTGATGAAATCTTGGAAAAGGGCAGGTACTGCAGAACTCAAGGCATGCTGAAGTTATCCCCATCCTTATGCTCGGCAAGAGACTGTCTCTGGGTGCCCGCTGATGAATCCATCCCTCTAACATGATATTTGAAGGAACTCTATGAACCGGTCATACAAACCCGCCCCCGAAATTCTATTGAAGACAATGATAACTTCATTCCTACTATGGTTAGGTTCTGGCCAGATTTTTTGCCTCAAGACGCCTTCCTGCTCTTTCAAAAATTCCTCACCAGCATTCCCAGAGGTCTAGAGAATTTCATCCTGGCCTCATACTTTAAAGGGCGCCTTCGATACCATCTTCCACTAAGCGATCATTTCAGGCATAACTAACCTTATCGGCGGAGAAAAGGTATTTGCTTACGTGCGTGCGTTCCTCACGGGTCGCACAGCCACGATAAACATTAGTGGAACCGGTGCCGATGTCTAAGGTATTGCACACCGGGGTACACCGCAGAGAGCCCTCGATTCACCCGCGGAAATTGAAATTGCTATGCTCAGGGTTTTATCTCAGACACTCAAATTTAGACGACTCGTCTCGTCTTCATGGCTACCTCTTCCTAGCTTTCACTTATTAAGCTCATACGAGATAAGCAGATGCCTGCAATGTATAATGATGCGTGTTTAAATATTCCCCTGATTAGCAAGGGTAATCAAATCCCATAAATTTATGCTGGCTGCCTATTCTGTCGTGCCGAGGGAAGAATATTTTTAATCACCTCCCGATTCATATCTAGTCCAAGTTGGTTATTCTTTAATGGTTTTATATCTGATGTGCATTTCAGCCTTCTCGATGTTGCTTTGGCACTTCATCTGGGCTTAAACTGCGTCGTATTCTGCCGGGAAATGAAGGTCTGGCGCACAACTGCTGAAACAAAATGATATTATCCTGTGTCCCTGAGCCATAAGCGACCTTTGGGCAGTGCACTTCGCACTTTCTAGCACTTTCTGCCACTTTATAACATTTGTTATGTGCGTCCATATAGTCTAAATGATCTTTGGAGCACACAGTCACGCGTCACGGGGATCGTCACAAGCATAGGCTGCAGGATATCTTAAATTTTCCCTCCGTTATTACCCTTGTAGCGGGAGAACTATCCGGCATTTTTTCTAGAAATTTCTTGTTTGCTTTGCAATAAATACTCATTGTGAAAACGCACGGCTAAAAAGTATGGTGCACAAATTAAGAGCTGCCACCCAATTGTTTTATTGTTGCCTGCTCTGTTTCATCACTGACCATCTCTTGCACTCCTAGCAAAGATGTAGTGATATGTAATTCGCCTTCTGAAATGCATAAATTCAAGCACTACAGAAGTCTGATGATCCTACTGGGCAACATTTTGACCGAACAGCTGATTCTATCTTGAGGGTAATTCAGGGGAGCAGCGATCAGCTGACGTCGACAGACCCATCTAAGCACCCACACATAAGTGTTGTTATAGCAGGCACTTTCACCATTATGCCACGCTGGCATAAAAAAGCAGGCACATTATTAACTTACAGCTGAAAATTTGATAAATGTCAGATATGCATTGGCTCAAGCGTTGCCCCCGTGCTATGCTAACTTTTTATAGCTAAGTTTGGGCGCCTGCTGCAGTCCCAGTTGAGCGACGAGTGCGTTCTACGTGTCTTTAATATGTTGAAGATTTCTTTGCTCTCCAACTTTCTCCTAGAGATGCCTTGGTCTAAGATGCAGACACGATACTCACTCGATTAAAAGAGATCATGAATTCATTGTCATTTGCTATTGAACTACCGGCTCATGATTCCATTTTGTGTTTAGATATTCACATGTAATTTAACATTGTTGGGCACTTTGACTGGGCTTTTGAGCCTCGGTACAAGAAAGCGCTACAGCCCTATGACTCTTCACTTTCGAACCTCGTTAAGCGAGGCGTAGCGGCCTATGTCTTAGGTTGGCACTCCTCAAATCATGTGCTCACGGAATGTGAACAAGTTTTGATAGTCAGGTTCAAATATTGAAGAAAGCAGGCTTCCATGCTGATGTTCTAGTGTCAGTCGCAGAGGATCTCAGGGAAAAAACTACAAAAAGAAAAAAATTTCCACCTACCACAGAAAAATGTTCCTGGAAAACAACAGAAAAGAATAGTTTCAGGTTATGCCCAATGTACACACAATATCACACAACTTGAAGAGAGTGGCAGCGAAATTTGGGGTTGATATCTTTTCAGCACCCCTCAAGCTTGCAAGGCCATGTGCTTTGGCAGACCGTGTTTAGCATATGTCACAAAACGTCGGAAGTGGTACGTCTCATGCGTCACCGGGGTTGTTTATCAGTTCCCGCTTAGCTGTGAGAGAATGTGCATTGGGCAGACGGGCTGATGCCTAAACGTCACAGTGGGTGAGCATGCCTCCTCACTTCGTCAGGAAACGGGTGAACACTTGCCAGAGCACTGCAAAGGCTGCGAAGATTGTTCTCTTTCTGAATCGCACTCATATATTAGTACGTGGCAATGATCAAATGGCAGCGGAAATCTTGGAAGGCACTGAAATAGCGAAGTGCGGTAGTGACACGTGCATTAGCACACCATCTATCCATTTTATGGAAAAGAAAAGTTTTAGTACGCATCTCGATTTGCACATGGGCCTACATGAGCGGGCGCTCTTCCTTTTACATTGCTTTTGTCTTTTTTGGTTGTTTTTTATGTTTTAGTTTTCTTACGCTGTCTCTTTTTAGATTATCAGTGTGGGGTATTTAAAGATTGTCGCATGGGCATGCGTTGTTGCTGAGCGATAAGACGTTATTCGTTCTTCAATTTCATTCAGTTGTAAGCCTAGCACCGTCCTGCCTTCGTCTTTTTTGTCCCGTCTTAGCGCTGCGTTTTTGCTAAGAATTTATGATGAAATGGCCCTTAAGTATCCCAAGTATACATATGCAACTCTTTTTTCTCAACAGTATTTTTGCGCTTTTTAAACATCTTTACGTAGCCTGTGGAACTAGAAACTGTACTTATATGTTCCCCTCATATATTTTCTTTTTTTTTCTGTTTTTTTGCGTACCATGGAATATTAGAAAATGATTGTGGAAGAGTGTATACCTGCTATTTAGTTTATTATTCTTCTCTCATATTTTTTTTCGATGTTACTAAGCTACTTAAAGGTGATGCATAATTTTTCCAAGAACTTCTTTTGCCATTCTCACGAATATACTGTCCTTTTCCTCTTGTACTTTCAAACTATAACATATTCTCTTATGTTGAGTATCTACGAGACGCGCCTCATGCGTTGATTTTTTATCTTTTGGAATCCTTACATTCTCGTGTGTACCATATTTTGTCATGTCGCACTGCTCCCGATGGGAGGGGAATATCTGAAAATGTGGCAACAAAGAGCAGCGGTGATTGTTTCATGCAATTCACCGACACATCCATTTTCCAACCACATTATACCGACACAGTATTTGTTGTAAACAGTGCCCAGTCAGTAGAGTGAACCGCTGAGCAGCGTGGTTTCGTCGTGGTCACTGTAGGCGATGATGATAGGCTGATAAAAGTTGGCAAGTGATCACTTTCATAACGCTTGTCTAAAACAATCACTAAAACAGACGGCTTTAATACCAGAAAGTGATAGCATTATCAGGCGGCCGCAGCTTATTGCCAGCCGCAATCGGCTGGCGCGCGCGGGCGTGCCTATGAGCACATTTCGAAGCGAAAATGTAATTGCCAACGGACTAAACGTCCACACTTCCGCGGTCTACCTTAGTAGCGCTCCCGTCATGATCGCTGCGGAGGTTCTTTAGCACTTCGTTATAACTTCATTGTGCAGCGAAATTCCGCTCTTCGCAAACCACCGCACCACGACATCGCATAGAACAGCTGAAAATTTTAACTCGCTGCAGATACCACAACTGCGTCACCCGCTGTGAACGTCGAATTTGCGACCCGCCGCGCAGTTCGTTACATCGGCGTAAAGAATGGCAGCCATCTTTAATGCAGTCGTGAATGAACGCCGGTAGCTACCGTACCCGGAGCACAAGTGCCAATTGAAGAAGTACTACATTAAAAACTGGCAAAACGCAGCCGACATTAGTCAAATGCTTCAGAGCCAAAGAGAAACTACGCGTGAGCTGCGTCGGCTGTTCCGACAGCCAGCCACTATACTCAGCACCGCTGCAGTTCCAAAGGCAGTTCCATTTATTAACATCAGCAGTTGCATCTATTATTTACACGCTTCTGAGCGCGCAGTGCGCAGTTGAAAACAAAAAAAAACTTGGGGACGCCTAAGTTGGTTGCCCCACTCTAACGAATGTTAAAAGTAGAATGCGATTGCGTTATTGGGATCCCGCCGCTGATCAGCAGCCGCAACCTGCAACCATGTTTGAGGATCGAGGGCCGTGGTGTGGGGTTCCGGTTTGCTGCTTATCGACAACAATGGGCCACTCCGCGCGGGGAGGGGACGCTGGTTCTACGCGTTGACATAGCAGCTGTTCAAGGCCAAAGCCAAGAGCTATCAGACAGAGCCGCGCAGCAAAAATGAAACCCCGCTGTAGCATACCTGATATCTATGTTGTCTCATTCGCCTTTCTTTATGGTGCCATGCTTCGGATTCGATTGTAAGTCGAGCCCCCACATCGGAATTTCAAACTCAAATAAATAGGCCTAATTACAATTGTGTAAATACGATAAACAGAAGCATATAGAGTCTAACTAAATATGTCCGCCAGTATTGTGCGTTACACACCGACAAAGGCCTCGGCTTTTCGCGGCTTTTTTTAACATGATACGAAATGAAGGAACAGGGGTGCATGCCTTCTCGCCGTACAACCTCGAAGTCAGCGCGCATCGAGGTGCAAGTGATGGCAGCGCCGCCACAGCGGACAGCAGCCGCTCCTTGCTCGGGCATTGCGGCTGGGGAATGTTTGGCCCCTCCTGTGCGTCTCGACATCTAGGAACGGGTTCAGCGTGAGATCTTAATGGCCACGAACTATAATAAACCCATCGCGCATTACCAAGGGGACAAATAGCATACTGTGCTTGCTAAAATGATTCTTAATGTCTCGACCTTTCCTAGTTCAGCCTTTAGCCTTGCCAAAAGACGTGGCCGGTGGTATCTGAAAAGTCGTAGGCTGTCACTGCATTGTTCGCTGAGGCCTTGGAGGCCAAACCACGGTCAACTGCCTGCAAAAAAGCTAAATGTTTGTGTTCGACGAACCACTGTCTCTGAATGTGAATTCGCGACATGCCACAGACGAACTCATCGCGAAGCGCATCATCTGAATATAGCCGAACTAACATGTTTGAGCCAGCCTGTGTATCTGTTCCACAAACTGGGCTGTCACGTGAGTTTAACGCATCACGGTGCGATAAAACTTCACTCTGTTAGCATTAACGCATAGCCTCGGTGACATATGATTGCTCAGATTTTCCTTCAAATGGCCTCAGAAAGTCGCTCGCGATAAAAATGTGGCGTGCTTGACATCATAAAGGGCGCCACTTCACAGATATCCTCCAGCAAGATTTTGTTTATGTGTTTTGTGGAAGCTTGGTTATATACAGTCAAAAATTGATTTTCGGCGTCTTCGCGCCATTTTCTCTCCCCCTCGTCAATTTTCTCATGCCAAACATCGGCGCTCCACCACCGAGCCCTCCGGTACCTTTGCTGGCTGCCGATGCGCGCGGATTGGCCGCGGTCTTGGTAGCTGCGTGACGTCTTAAAGAGTTGGCAGGGCAAACCAATGCTAACCCGTGGCTGGTCACGGCACTTACACGACATGGCGTTGTATGCCAGGCTTCGCGCGATAGCCCTGCAGCGCGAGTCGCCACGAGGTACGAAAGCTGGAATTTAAAAAATGTATTGTAAATTTCCCGACCGCTTTCGAGGTACCGTACGCGGCATGAGCCCTCGGCGGCCTGTATTTTACATATTGCAAAAATTTTAAAGCCAAGCTCAAAGATTCTTTTCCGAAGCCCTTTAACTTTCTCAGCGACTTAGAAGAAGACGTGTCGGGAGCAGTCAATGACTGAACAGTTAGGTTTTTGGACTGACGAGACACACGAAAGCGTGCACTTGAAGGTCCCTGGAACAATGTTTCTCGTCTTATGACTTTAACTCAGGGGTTGAGTCGGTGAAAGGTTATTTTTCTCCCAACAGTGTGGCCATCTCGCATTATCGTCAGTTCCGAACTCAAGAAGTCAATGTCAACACAGCTCTAGGGTCCTGCTGTCTATACGTTTATCCTCGTTGCCAGTACAACGTGTTCTGTGAAGGCAGGAGCCAGGAAATTGCAGTCAAGCGTTTTGAAGAAATGTTTTCATTCTATTAATAAAGCAATAACGAGCGCCAGACACACGTGCCACCGTCGGCTATAAGGTAGGACGAAGTGCGGCAACTGCGCTCGGCATCGTGGTATATAAACCGTTGTCAAGAATGTGTGTCCCAGTAGCGCACCTGCCGATATCAGTCGCCAAAAAATAACTTTACTCGATAGACACGACCTGGGGGGCTTTGTGCTGCCCTTCGCAGCAGGCGTAGCTTAGGGCTGCTTCGCAGTTTTCAGAGGCATGTTTTTCTGAAGTGCATTTAGCGCACATTTGGGGGCCGCGGCAGAAATAAGAGCTATGCCCAAATCTTTGCCAGCTTAAACACCACCTGAATTTTGAATATACGGACGCAGTGCAATCTGTCTCCGCGCCACTTCAATTGAGTCGGTTAGTGTGCACGAATTGAAAGTCAGTGCCAGGTGCTACATTCGGATTTCCTTGCTACCTTTCTTGTTTTCATTTGTTAAGCTTTGGTTCAATTTAGATCGCTGAAACAGACCAGCGTTTCCTGCTCAGTGAGATGCAGAAAAACAATTTCTGAGATCACGCCGCGAATACGTCTGGCAAAATCTCTGGTGTTCGAAATGTTCGAAATGTAAAGTACCTGAAGTTTGTAACAAATGTACAGGAGCAAGTCACCGCTAGCTAGCTTTGTCACCTGCTAGCCGAGGCCGAAGGCTTTTTAGCACACTAAGGAACTATGAATGGTAGGGTTGTGAGACTGGTACGTTTTTCAAACTGAATCGAATATGATTAGAACAGACTTGCTACCGAACAGAATATAGATAATGTGCCTGAAAAATTGCACCGAATACGAATGGAATAGTAAAAAACTTTGTCTGCGGATTTGCAGAGCTAAATCAGAATTATTACCATCATCATCAGCCTGAATACACCCACTGCAGGGCAAGGTCCTCTGCCATGTCTCTCCAATTAACCCTGTCTTTTGCGAGCTGCGCCCATCCTATGCCTGAAGACTTCCTAATCTCATCCGCCCAGCTAACCTTCTACCCCCCCCCCCCCCCTCCTATGTTTGCCTTCTCTTGGCATCCGCTCCGCTACCCTTAAGGACCAGTGGTTATCTTGCCTTCGAATCACATGCCCTCTCCCAGCCCATTTCTACTTCTTCATTTCGACTAGGATGCCATTAACCCGCGTTTATTCCCTCACGCACTCTGGCCGCTTCAAGTGTCTTAGCGTTAGACCTGTAGTTTTTATTTCTACAGCTCGCTACGTTGTCCTTAACTTAAGCTGAACCCTTTTCGTTATCTTCCCATTTCTGCCCCGTAGATGAGTACCGGTAAGATACGGCTGTTCTACACTTCTTTCTTGCGGGATATTGGTAAACTGCTATTCGCGATCTGAGAGAACCTGAAGTGTAACAAAAATGCTCCGCTGTACAGAGAAGCCCGCTGGTAATGCGTTGCCGGAGAGCTTTCGTCAACATGAGCTACAGACTATGTCAGAAACAGCGACTCCGTATGACGACTGTCACATGCTTGGTGACGGAAAGTTACGATATGCTATGCACGAAAACTAGATCGTTTTTTCGCATCGAATGCTTTATGCTGTGTTCTTATTAAAGATTCCGTGATGACTATGTATACTCCCTCCGTTCACTCGGAATTCGTTTTACCTAGAGCGTAAATAATCGGTATTTTAATTATGTACTTTACGTATTACATGCACATGCGTCTTTGTATAACTTCTGCGCAGAACGTTCACGGCAGATATAGCAGTCCAGGTGCCGAAGAAATAAGTATTATGTACAAGACTTTCCTTTGCACATATTATGTACTGCAAACGTACAAAGAATGCAGCTTAGACTGAGAGAGTGGTGTTTGGGTGAGTAAAAGTATATACGCTTTATTTATATGACAAACTGCACACATTGTACCTCTGCACATTGCTCTCGTGTTCCTGTAAAAAGCATAAAAA
Source organism: Amblyomma americanum (assembly GCF_052857255.1). NCBI lineage: Eukaryota > Metazoa > Arthropoda > Arachnida > Ixodida > Ixodidae > Amblyomma > Amblyomma americanum. The sequence continues at coordinate 52,969,240 of NC_135505.1, read as the reverse complement.
TGTCTCAATTAGTAGTCACACAACACCACTTTTAAATTTTGAAAAATACATTTGTACCATCCGCTATTCAACAATCAGCCTTCGTAGAAGCTTGCAAGAGCCATTTACTGCGATGCAAACTCCTATGATTCATTTGAAAAATTCATTTCTCATAACGGTAAAGATTAAAAACCACAGCTGCAGGAAGAAGCAGACAAAATGCGCGTACCCGAGCGCCACTGTGTGAATGAAAGTCGTTACGGCTGTCTGTCATTTCGTGTAAAGATAAAGTAGCTCAGGATGGGTGTCAAATACAATTCGATGCAGATGCCTTTCAGTACACAGTACTCAAGGCACAACTTAGCTAGCAAAGAACTTTGGTAACATCTGAGAAAGGTTGGACACTCTGCCACAAGCATGATTATATTTGTAACTTTTTATGGCACAGGGTCATCTGTGGCCAAAGAGCGCCATGGCACAAAGTATTTTCTTCACCTCAACTTGGGGCCAAAAACCTATTTTCCAAACATTTCACTCTAAAGAAGCCGAGCACCAGGCCATGGGAAAACCTGTACTCATTGTATCTCCGGTGGGTACCCGGCACTTGCCCACAAGAAATCAGGAAGCAGACTTCCCCCTAACCTTATGCTTTTACTCAAAGTTTCCATTATCTCAGCAGGTGCAAGAAAATGTACTAATTTCTAATGTCAGTAAAAATGCAGTCATAGGTGCCGGTCACAGCTTACTAAGGTATTCCTACATCTCTGCAGTGTGCCTTACGAGGAACGGAGTGTCAAGTTTCTAAAAGGACTCTGTGCAGAAATTTAACCGAAGGCTGTTGGCATGTGAACCTTTTCAAAATGATTACCCAGAAAACGAAGTGTCCTCATGTGTTTAATGCAAAAAAGGATGAAGGAATGAGCCTTTCTGCTTCTTTAAAAGCTGTGATCGCAGGCACTCAGCTGGCAAGTCAGGCTTGCTATATACAGGAGATAAGTGTACATATGAGACATCTTTCATAAACAATTCTCACATTGGTATCTCATCCAAAAATACCTAAATGCAACTCATTTTTTGCTCCAATTTCCCAATACACACTCTTATTTGATTAAAAACATGTAATTTGGATACATTAGCGGAAGCACAGCACCAAGGCTCTCAACAACTGTCTGAAGCACTGTACGAAAGTTCTCGTGCCACCATAAATATAGGTACTTTATAATGCACACTGTTCACGTCTTCATCATTCCGTGCTAACCCAGCACTTAGGCAGCGAAATTTTTTTATAAAAAAAGAGATCTTGTTTTTGTTTGACTGGTCATATTAAATTTTACTATGTACTTGGCGCTTCTTGTTACACTGTCCCACATTAAATAATGTCAGTGTGTCATCACCCTTGCAATTTTGTCATTTTTGATCTCGAAATTTGTTGTATTAAGATGTTCTTAGAAATTCTGGTTGAAATATATCTGGAAAAGTATTTCAAAAATTCTGGGCATGAGGAAGAAGGAAGCGAGCCAGATAACCTGGACGAATTTTTTCGTTTTCATGCAAGCATCAGCAGCCTTTCACGGAAAATGGATAATTTAGCGGGTTTCACCTTTCCGAATGGAATCCCATTCTTAAAACATATAACTATGCATAAAAGTTTCAGCCTTCTATTCTGCATAAAGGAAACAAAATTCCTCTGGTTTTTCTTCAGAAGCCTCTGCAAGTACACAACTCAGTGGATCTACTCTTCAATATGTGAATCTACCAGCGCGAGCCAGGGTTGAGAAAGGAGACAAAACTGGTGTTGACTCGCAACTTCAGTTTTTCAAGTGAACAGAGAATATGCATTTTTTGCATAAAACAGCCCAATAGACGGGACCAAGAGAAGACACAGACAACTAGCCCACCTTACTCCATTCTATGAGGGATTATATAGAAAAGCAAAATCACACCAAAAATCACACAGTTTCAAAGAAGCTGCATCCCAATATAAATAAAGGATAGTCCTTAACATTCCTCTAATCTAGACAGTCCAAATTGCTGTGTGGTAACGCGATAGACCGCACACTCACACATTCGTCACCGAGTCATAATATGTGTCTAGCCTCGATAATTTTCCGCTTAATGTGCTCCGAACATATCGCCAAAATGCGAGTTGCCAAAAGGAAAGGCTAACAGCCTTCACACATTTGCAGTGCACAGATAAGTAAGCATTCTTACCAATATCCAAATACCACTTGTGCTCTCATTGTTTTACATTGATACACCTCTCAGTTTGACCAACTTAAACAGAAGCACATATACGTTGTCACGTTTCAGTCGACACATATGCTTTTTCTAAGTCAAATTCACAAAATTATTCTTAACAATTTTACAGATTGTAGACTACTTATTAGGGCCGAGGACACCATTTCTACGTCATACCTTCTGGCCGCATTTTTCAAATTGTGCGACAATTTATGCAAGCGCAGTAACACAGTTGGTATTTTGGCATCTCGCTGGTTGGCCCCGGCCTCATACTGCCAGTCCCTACGAAAGGGTTTCAGCTTTAACATGCTAAATGGAAGATTTGCACATCATCAAGTAATAAGGACAGCAGCACAGCACGCATACGTACGAGTGCTAAATTTTGAGCGGATACAGAATTCAAGAGCGCATGCTTGACATTCAGCGTTGACAGTCAAGGAAACGAGGAAATACGCATTTGAACATTCAAGACTGATTGAGCCGGATCCTTCACTTCTAACGCTTAATGTCATGCACGGGCTCATGAATTCTGCATCCCCTCCAAAGCTCCAAGGTTGGCGCTTGTGCATTTGTGTCCTGTCCTGCTCTCCTCGTTACTTGATGCTGCGCCATTCTTATTTTTCATGTCTGGCCAACTTGACCAGTCTTATTCGCTCAGCTTTAACAAGTTATCACACGCTCCTGCTCATGCTTTCGTTAGCCTTGAACATGCTCATGGTAACCAGTTGTCATGCTGTGAAAGCATGTATTCATCAATACCGAGCCTAGTCTAGACGACGCAATTCTATCTTTCACCAGTTTAGAATGGTTCGACCAATAGTCAAGTAGCTGCTTAACACGGCTTGGTGCTGTCTCCAGCACACATGGCATGTGTAAAATATCAAGATAAAATCCTGAAACCACAGATCTTTTTGTTTGGACATTTGTTCTGAGGTAAGCTTAAGACAGAGGCCTTGCTTTTTTACCAACTTGACAATATGTACAGGTTCTGCACTATCGCAACCATTTTAAAAGACCAGAAAATCATAGACGTACATAGCGAAAGATTTTTCCCCAAGCCCATGCAAGTTCTTGGCAATCATTCCGTCCGCCCTGCTAAAAAGTATATTGCTTAGCACAGGGGCAACCTTCGCATCAATAGATATACCAGACTTTTTAACATACGCCACACTGCCATAGTCCACAAACATGCTCTTCAAATAAAATGAGGTAAGTTCTAAAAGAGATTTATATTACACACATGTTCCTAAACGCAAGCTCATCATTGTGCTTTTACATACACGTTCACAAGCTTTTCATGAGATCTGCATACTAAATGGAATCGAATAGTTCTACATCGGCACTAACCGCCAGACAATCTGCTGGATTGTCATTCTTCGGACACTCAACCAAACTTCGAATTGAGCACAGAAACGAATCTTCGAGACGTGAAGTGGACAGATTCTTTTTCAAATAGCCAGAGACAAAAATTTGCATGTACCCTTTTCTGAAATTTATGTGCAAAGCATGTGTTTGAATAACAATTATTGTAAGAGCACGTTTGTAGAGTATCGCGGTGTGGTTTGTGTTCAAAAATCTAGTATGTGTAGTGGTGCGAAGATTGGCCTTGTGTTAAGCGATATTTTCTTTAGCAGGGCGGATAGAATTGTCAAGAACTTGCTTTGGCTAAGGGACAAAATATTTCTCTGTGTTAATGATTTTCTGGACTTTTACAAAGGTTTTGATAGTTGAGACCTCTACATGTTCTCAAGTTGTTTAATAAGCAAGGTCGTTGCCTTAGCTTTACCTTGTAGAAAATGTGCAAACAAACGAGGTGCGGTTTCTGGACCTTACCTTGTTGTTCTGCCGACGCCATTTGTGCTGGCGATATTCACACAGGAGTATTAAGCTACTGCTTGGCTACAGGTCAATCATTCCAAGCAAGTGAAAGACAGCATTGCACTGTTTAGCCTAGGATGAGAATTGATACAGTGATGCTTTCACAGCTTGACGACTAGTTTCCAAAAGCAGATTTTGAGGTTAACGAACGCAGGATTTCCCAACCATGCTATTGCAAGAGCATATACAAATTGTATGCTGCAATTGTATATAGTACTGTTTCGCGGCGACCAGCGCAATCAGGCAGGGGCAGCCAGCGAGATGCCCCAAGAACGGTTGTGTTACCGTATGTACACAAATTGTCGCACAGTTTGAAAATGCGGGCAGAGGCTGTGATGTAAAAGTGGCTTTGTTGGCCCCTAATAAGTTGCTTAAAATATGTAAAATTGTTAAGAATAATTCTGTGAATGTTGCTCGAGAAAAGTGCACGTGTAGAGTGAAATGTATGTGTACCTTTTAAAATGAATGTGGTATCAGAGATCTTGTGTTCGGGTTTATGTACGTCAAACTGGAACGGACAGGAATACAAGATTTAGGAGCACAAGAGGGTAGGTGTTCTAACTTGGCTGTACATTGCAAGAGATGAGAAGGCTGCTACCCTTTCCTGTTAGAAACAAACACGCAATTTTGCAGTAAATTTGGAGAAGATTAAACGGGAGAGCATAGAGGCCAGACACACCTTTACGACTCGGTGACGAATGTATGATTGTGTTGTCTATCGCGTTAACACATCATCAGTTGAACTATCTCGATCAGGAGAATTTTCACTGCGATTTCTGACTCATGTTGTCCTTTAAGCTTATCTGCAATTGTGCGGTTTGTGGTGATGCTTAGCTTTTTTATATTTTCCCTGTTCACTTCAATTAACTTTAATCCCGAATCAGAGCCTGTCTTGTTTTTTTCTCGTCCCTATCTTTCGCACTGCTAGAATCACCTTGATGTCTAACCTGTGTAGAAATCCAAGACATGACATTTTCCTGTTCGCACTCAAGTTTCAGCATATAATACGGCAAAGGCTTGTCATCTCCAAGTTCATAGCCTCAATAGCACTGCCTCCTGCTTAAAAGACACAGAGTGGCATTCATTGTAGATTCTACATGAGACACAGAAAGCAAGGTTAGTTATAGTTGACAAAACTAGGAAAGAAGCACAAATATCTACAGCTAAAGGGATGAACTGTTAGAAATAAAGAGTAGCGTAATTGTGAAAAAACTGATATATTGCATGAAAGATTTATGCATGATATATTGTGATATTCAACACCGCTGCCATTGACTGAGAAAACTATTCATACATAAGAAAATATGCAGTATTACAGATATACTGATACACTACTATTTGTGTTAATATTAGCAGTGCAGGTTCTATGAAAAAGGGGCCTATTGCTGGCTGTCGTTCCCACAGCAGGCTTTTTACCAATAGCCAGTGTAAAGGAAAGAGGTAGAACGACTGAAAAGAGAGAGCGCCAGGAGAAAGGAAGGTAGACATTCAAGGACTTAGGATAAAACAGGCAGGCAACGTGATTTAGCCACTAACCACAAAAGAAACATTAACACCCAAGTAAAGATGTACAAGACCAACCATATCTCTCAATGTCCAGAGTGGAAAACTTGTTAACCTCATTTAGCCCGAAATTAGTTTTATGTATACTTGTGCAGAAAGTGATCATAATTATTAGCAGCATAACTGACCAAGTGAAACCAAAAAAGGGATGTAGGGAGGTGAATTAGCCCTAGGCGTGATGCTTTTGCTTTCATATTGGGCGACAGAAGGATAATTCAGTTATACAGCATGTCGCTGAGACTAATACAGTTAAACCGCATATATCGAGTTCTAAGGGGATCGGAAAATAATTAGATATAGCGAAATTCAGCACACAATTTAGGGCATAAACACACTCAAGACCATGACAAATTGTGGCTTACTGATCGCAGGAGTCAAGTACATACCACAAAATCAAGGCACCCAACGTGAAAGCACTTTATATCACGAAAAGATGGGTACCTTTCGACTGCTTTCTGCTGTGAGTAATGAAGTTAAAAACGATAGAGTCGACACTGTCCAGGTGCAAGAGGCTGGTACCTTCAATTTTGCCGCAACAATACCAAATTAGGCTGAATGCTGACGCCGGTTCAGCGGCGGTGCACGGGCGTGTCTATTTTGGAACACAGGTGTCCTCATCATCGCTCGATTCGCCTTATTCGACACCAGCTTTTCCGACCAGAACGTCCTCATCAGCGAGGTCAGCTACAGCCTGAGCTTCCCTGTAAGCGTTGATGAAGACTTCAACAGCACGTTCTGATGGGACGACGCCGGGATAATGAGAGAAGTCGCGAATTGTGTGCTGCAAGCTTTCATCGCCTTCATCCAAAGCTTCAGGACTTTCATTTGTAGCCACTTCAAGGCCTGCCTTGCCAAACAGTTGGCGACCTTGGCCTGTTTTGGGTCGTTCCAAGCGCCAGTAATCATCAGGATGGCGCCGAGCAGGTCAATCTTGAGATCAGTTCCCATGCGGAGGTTTGCGAGGAGCGGCTGAACAAGCCGCCTTCTGTAGCCTACCTTGAAAGCCATAGTTAATGGCCGGCAGTCTCGCTATAGTGTTGGCGGGAGAATCTTGAGTTGAATGTTCTGCAGCTTAGAAGTCATTTGATGGGCCGAGCAGTTGTCTAACAAAAGGCCTACTTGGCGTCTCGACCGGCGCAACTCAACGTCCCATGCCTGATGCCATTGAACAAAACGTTGGCGTGTCATCCAGGCTTTTCTATTAGAGCCGTAGTAGCTGAGAAGCTGCTCGCCATTCTTCAAGCAGCGCGGGGACGTGCGCTTTCCAGTAACTAATGGACGCAGCTTGCACGGGCCATCCATGTCTGCCGCAAGCAGAACCGTCATATTTACTTTGTTCATTTTTCTTCACATGAGCAACCACGGATATCGAGTGTCTTAATAGGCAACATTGCCAAAAGAGGCCAGTATCGTCTGCTCTGAAGAAAAAAATTAAAGGCCGTAATGCAAAACTCTCTGCCATAGTAGTATTCTCTTCACGCTTGGTTACACAAACCAAGACTTTAGCAGCATGTACTTGTGAATGTCTTAATTTTGCAGCATCATCGAGTTGACGCAACTCGAAATATTTACCTCCCCATGAACACATGCATGTAGCACAATCGCAGAAAATATTTGTTACACTGGACAGAAATACAGCACCGCTGTGGCGTGACTGACACACGACAGGCCTCTGTGACAGTGCAAGGCCATGATCTGAAATCTTACACAACAGACATGTGAAGCCACAAAAGTGAAATCCTTGATTGCAGCATTTAACAGCCGTCTAAATGCTCGTGCGCGACAGGTGGGAGCGCTTTAGTGCAAGGCAACAGTAAAACGTTTCCACTAGTCTCAAAAGTGCGCCTCATCGCGACTTCCAAGAAAATATTTGCTCCCAGTGGAACAAAGCAAAGTACATGGGGGCTGGAATGGCAACGATATGTTGTGTTAGGCTATTATGTAATCGTTTTAACATAAACATTACATGTGCGTTCTGTTCCGGACAGCCAATGAACCTAGAGAAGACAAAGATGCTTATAAAGAAACAACAAAGTACGAAGCTCTATAACTTTACAGGATACATAGATGTAGCAGAACCATCTAACCTAGCCAATAATTAGGCTAAGCAGCAGAAGAAAATATATCGTCAGGATTGAGCAAACCGAAAATCATGGAGGAAACCGAAAAGTCGCAACAAGCAAAGAGAGTATGTAGGATCCAAATGTAAGCAGTGGGAGACAGACAGCAAGTAAGCTCAGATTTGTTGATGGTGCTGTTAAGTATTTAAGTGGATGAATTGCAGTGCATGTTTGAGTTAATAAGCAAAGAAAGAAGAGCGAGCATAAGAAGAGTAAGCAGAAACCACAGGTGAAGTCCAATGGTCTCGAAAGGGACGAACAGCCTATGATGAGTAGAGGAACATTACAATTGGTAAGGAATTTTGTATGAAAGCCAAGTAGAGTTCGGAGAGCTATACCATGAGAAAGAAATTATCAAGGGATTCAGAACTGCCTGCATCGAACTCAGTGGGCATTCTTGTCTTTTCAAGGAGCCTAGTGATGTTGCTCAAAATAAATGCCACATATTGAAACCTGGAGTCTAACAAAGAGGATTGAGGTTAAATTAAGGAAAAGGAGTAGGCCACAGAGATGAAAATGTTAGCATTAACACTGGACTGTGGCAACACTCATTTCAGAACAAGCCTGTGTTTTCAATATTTTGGCACAAATTAAAAGAAGAAAATGAACCTTGCCAGGCCATACGATACACAGAATGAATCACCAAAGGTGGCTCAGGGCAATGGAATGAATTTAATGATGACTTTTAATACACCAAGGGCATCTGTGGCCAAAGAGTGCCCTAGCGCGAGTTAAATTCGTCTACTCAAGGTGAGGCCAGAGACCGAAATCTCAATCATTTCATTCCACATAAGCCGAGCGCCAGGCCAAGCAACAGCTTGTACACATTGTATCGCAACAAAATGAATTTCAACGGAAGACTCGCCAGATAAGAATAAGAGATTTCTTAGGATAGTTTGGCATGCAGATGGTGTAAGACACAGATACTTAATGATCGCTGGAAGAGGCCATTGTCCTGAAGTGAATGTAAATTAAGCGATGATGGCAATTAAATTTGCTACACAATTGCCCGAGCTGTTCAGAATCAGCTCCGGCTTCTTGCTTCCAAACGAGAAATATTTTCACAGTTTGGCAGAAAAAATCGTATAAGTTCCTCCAAGAAATGGTATCTTGGTGGTGTCATGTTTCGTTTCTGGTTTATGTTGATTTAACGTTCCAAAGCGACTCAGGCTATGAGAGACGCCGTAATGAAGGGCTTCAGAAATTTCGACCACCTGGAGTTATTTAACGCGCACTGATATTGCACAGTACACGGGTCTATAGAATTTCGCCTCCATCGAAATTCGACCTTAGTGGCCATGATCGAACCCGCGTCTTTCAAGCCAGCAGACCAGCTCCTTAACCACTCAGCCACCGCGGCGGCTCTTGCTCGTACCTGGCTGCAGATGCAGATGAATTAATCCTGCCTCAGAGATGATCTGCGCAGAGCACAAATCATTTTAGGCCTGCCCTACACTGACAGCTGTTAAAAAAAATTGAAAACTGCTTTTCATAGCACGAACAATAATACCAAGTTTGTGTTGGTCATGTGATTATGTTAATGAGGCTTCCCTAGAAATTCTGTTCACAGCTAAACTACTCGGTTGTCTCAACTTAGTTTCTGTAGCAACAATGAAGAACTTAAACACGTGAAAATTATTAAAATAGATGTTTTCTTCTTCATGATGTGGCCTACAAATTTTATATTACACTGAAAAATAATAGAGAGGAGTGCTTGTGCCACAAAAACTAAACCTCAACAACAAAAGAACACAGGCTAAAGGTAATCACAAATTGACCAAAACTTGAGTGCTTGGCAGAACAAAAATGAACAACAAACCTCTGAACAACTAGAACAAACAAAGCTGATATCGAGAACACAACTGAAAATTGTTTCATCGAAATCCTAAGTCTGGTGCTCCAGCCCTCCTTAGCCAGCATGCCATGAAATGTACCTTTGTTCTGGTAGCTGTAAAGAGTACATAGCTGATCCGGTATTTTAATATTAGAACAGAAACATCTATGACCACCAGGCTGAATGCTTTCAAGAGGCTGTTCGAGTAACAAGACTGCAGTGAAATGCTTAGCAAGTTATGCTGGCGTTATAATTCAACATCGTTAATCTGCGAGTTCACTACCATAGAACTCTAAGATAACCCCTAAAGAGATAACCCCTAAAGTCGGACCCCGCCTGTCCGACAGAAGTTCACACTGACGCGAGCGGTGTGGGCTTGGGCGCAGTACTTGCCCAGCGAAAGCCTGGGTATCCGGAATACGTCGTCGCTTACGCCAGCCGCGCCCTCACCAAGGCGGAATCAAACTATTCGGTCACAGAAAAAGAATGTCTCGCCATCATTTGGGCAATTGCCAAGTTCCGCCCTTACATTTACGGCCGGCCCTTCTATGTCGTCAATGACCACCACGCCCTATGCTGGCTATCCTCCCTCAAAGATCCTTCTGGCCGACTCGCCCGCTGGGCTTTACGTCTCCAGGAGTTTGATATACACGTCATTTATCGCTCCGGCCGCAAGCACTCGGACGCCGACGCCCTTTCTCGTTCACCACTCTCATGCGAGTCAACCTCTACCCTCGTCTGTGCCTACGAATTCTCTTCGTTCAACATCCCTGATACGCTCTCCGAACAACTGAAGGATCCTTGGATCACCTCGCTGCTAAACTTCCTGAACACTCCCTCGCCGCATCATTCGACCCGGACCCTTCGCCGCCAAGCCCACCACTTCGCCGTTCGTGATGGCCTCTTATACCGCCGTAATTACCTCCCCGACGGCCGGAAGTGGCTGTTGGTCATCCCTCGACACCTCCGTGCTACAATCTGTGCCTCTTTTCACGCCGCTCCACAATGCGGCCACGCCGGTGTACTGAAAACATATGCTCGCCTTCGTCAGCGATTCTACTGGCGAGGTATGTACCGCTACATACGTCAATACATTCGGTCATGCACCGCCTGCCAACGTCGCAAGAAACCTCCCCACTCCGCCGCCTCTCCTTTGCAGCCGTTACCTTGCCCTGGCTGTCCCTTTGACCGCGTGGGCATTGATCTTTATGGCCCGCTTCCAACTACTTCGGCTAATAATCGGTGGATCATCGTTGCCGTTGACCATCTCACCCGTTACGTCGAAACGTCGGCTCTCAAATCTGCTACCGCAAACGATGTCGCTCACTTCATCCTACACAGTCTTGTTCTTCGTCACGGCGCCCCGAAAGAACTTCTAAGTGACCGCGGCCGTGTTTTTCTCTCGGACGCCGTCGAGGCCCTGCTCAAGCAATGCCAAATCGTTCATCGCTACACCAGCGCCTATCACCCCCAGACCAACGTCATGACTGAGCGGTTCAACCGCACTCTGAGTGACATGCTCGCCATGTACGTTGCCACCGCCCACTCCAACTGGGATCAAGTGCTCCCGTTCGTCACGTACGCGTATAACACAGCTACTCAGACAACAACGGGGTTTTCTCCTTTCTTCCTCTTATATGGCCGGGAGCCTACATCCACCATGGACACCATCCTTCCTTATCACCCTGACCCTTCCGAGACCACCTTACTCTCCGAAGCTCACCTGTATGCCGAAGAATGCCGGCAACTTGCCCGCTCGTTCACCACACAGCAACAATGGGATCAGAAGCACCGTCGGGATTCCCCGGACACTCCAGCGTCATACCCATCTGGCGCCCTCGTTTGGCTCTGGGTGCCTTCCTCCACTCCCGGCCTCTCCACGAAACTACTGTCTCGCTTTCACGGACCTTACCGGGTTGTCCACCAAACGTCTCCGGTGACTTATACCATCGCCGGGGGCGCGAAACTGTGCACGTTGAGCGCCTCAAGCCTTACTATGACCCGCCCATCTTATCCTCTCCGTAAGTCGCCAGGATGGCTCCTTTTTCGGAGGGAGAGTAATTGTAATGGAACCGACAGGCGCAGCGCAGCGAAGAAACGGAAGAGTTCAAGCGTGACAACGAAGAAGCAGACGAAGTGCAGCTGGGTTTTTTCGAACGACGCCTGTGAGCGTGCCCGTCGTGTCGCCGGTCAACCAAGACCAACCGACCTGTGCTTCAAATAAACGCCTTGACAACAGAATTATTCTTAACAATTTTACATATTTTAGGCAACTTATTAGGGGCCAACAAAACCACTTTTACATCACAGCCTCAGCCCGCATTTTAAAACTGTGCGACAATTTGTGTACATACGGTAACACAACCGTTCTTGGGGCATCTCGCTGGCTGCCTCTGCCTGATTGCGCTGGTCGCCGCGAAACAGTACTATATACATATGCAGCATACAATTTGTATATGCTCTTGCAATAGCATGGTTGGGAAATCCTGCGTTCGTTAACTTCAAAATCTGCTTTTGGAAACTAGTCGTCAAGCTGTGAAAGCATCACTGTATCAATTCTCATCCTAGGCTAAACAGTGCAATGCTGTCTTTCACTTGCTTGGAATGATTGACCTGTAGCCAAGCAGTAGCTTAATACTCCTGTGTGAATATCGCCAGCACAAATGGCGTCGGCAGAACAACAAGGTAAGGTCCAGAAACCGCAGCTCGTTTGTTTGCACATTTTCTACAAGGTAAAGCTAAGGCAACGACCTTGCTTATTAAACAACTTGAGAACATGTAGAGGTCTCAACTATCAAAACCTTTGTAAAAGACCAGAAAATCATTAACACAGAGAAATATTTTGTCCCTTAGCCCATGCAAGTTCTTGACAATTCTATCCGCCCTGCTAAAGAAAATATCGCTTAACACAAGGCCAATCTTCGCACCACTACACATACTAGATTTTTGAACACAAACCACACCGCGATACTCTACAAACGTGCTCTTACAATAATTGTTATTCAAACACATGCTTTGCACATAAATTTCAGAAAAGGGTACATGCAAATTTTTGTCTCTGGCTATTTGAAAAAGAATCTGTCCACTTCACGTCTCGAAGATTCGTTTCCTGTGCTCAATTCGAAGTTTGGTTGAGTGTCCGAAGAATGACAATCCAGCAGATTGTCTGGCGGTTAGTGCCGATGTAGAACTATTCGACTCCATTTAGTATGCAGATCTCATGAAAAGGTTGTGAACGTGTATGTAAAAGCACAATGATGAGCTTGCGTTTAGGAACATGTGTGTAATATAAATCTCTTTTGGAACTTACCTCATTTTATTTGAAGAGCATGTTTGTGGACTATGGCAGTGTGGCGTATGTTAAAAAGTCTGGTATATCTATTGATGCGAAGGTTGCCCCTGTGCTAAGCAATATACTTTTTAGCAGGGCGGACGGAATGATTGCCAAGAACTTGCATGGGCTTGGGGAAAAATCTTTCGCTATGTACGTCTATGATTTTCTGGTCTTTTAAAATGGTTGCGATAGTGCAGAACCTGTACATATTGTCAAGTTGGTAAAAAAGCAAGGCCTCTGTCTTAAGCTTACCTCAGAACAAATGTCCAAACAAAAAGATCTGTGGTTTCAGGATTTTATCTTGATATTTTACACATGCCATGTGTGCTGGAGACAGCACCAAGCCGTGTTAAGCAGCTACTTGACTATTGGTCGAACCATTCTAAACTGGTGAAACATAGAATTGCGTCGTCTAGACTAGGCTCGGTATTGATGAATACATGCTTTCACAGCATGACAACTGGTTACCATGAGCATGTTCAAGGCTAACGAAAGCATGAGTTTCCAACCATGCTATTCCAGGAGCGTGTGATAAATTGTTAAAGCTGAGCGAATAAGACTTGTCAAGTTGGCCAGACATGAAAAATAAGAATGGCGCAGCATCAAGTAACGAGGAGAGCAGGACAGGACACAAATGCACAAGCGCCAACCTTGGAGCTTTGGAGGGGATGCAGAATTCATGAGCCCGTGCATGACATTAAGCGTTAGAAGTGAAGGATCCGGCTCAATCAGTCTTGAATGTTCAAATGCGTATTTCCTCGTTTCCTTGACTGTCAACGCTGAATGTCAAGCATGCGCTCTTGAATTCTGTATCCGCTCAAAATTTAGCACTCGTACGTATGCGTGCTGTGCTGCTGTCCTTATTACTTGATGATGTGCAAATCTTCCATTTAGCATGTTAAAGCTGAAACCCTTTCGTAGGGACTGGCAGTATGAGGCCGGGGCCAACCAGCGAGATGCCAAAATACCAACTGTGTAACTGCGCTTGCATAAATTGTCGCACAATTTGGAAAATGCGGCCAGAAGGTATGACGTAGAAATGGTGTCCTCGGCCCTAATAAGTAGTCTACAATCTGTAAAATTGTTAAGAATAATATTGTGAATTTGGCTCAGAAAAAGCATATGTGTCGACTGAAACGTGACAACGTATATGTGCTTCTGTTTAAGTTGGTCAAACTGAGAGGTGTATCAATGTAAAACAATGAGAGCACAAGTGGTATTTGGATATTGGTAAGGATGCTTACTTATCTGTGCACTGCAAATGTGTGAAGGCTGTTAGCCTTTCCTTTTGGCAACTCGCATTTTGGCGATATGTTCGGAGCACATTAAGCGGAAAATTATCGAGGCTAGACACATATTATGACTCGGTGACGAATGTGTGAGTGTGCGGTCTATCGCGTTACCACACAGCAATTTGGACTGTCTAGATGAGAGGAATGTTAAGGACTATCCTTTATTTATATTGGGATGCAGCTTCTTTGTTACTGTGTGATTTTTGGTGTGATTTTGCTTTTCTATATATTCCCTCATAGAATGGAGTAAGGTGGGCTAGTTGTCTGTGTCTTCTCTTGGTCCCGTCTATTGAGCTGTTTTATGCAAAAAATGCATATTCTCTGTTCACTTGAAAAACTGAAGTTGCGAGTCAGCACCAGTTTTGTCTCCTTTCTCAACCCTGGCTCGCGCTGGTAGATTCACATATTGAAGAGTAGATCCACTGAGTTGTGTACTTGCAGAGGCTTCTAAAGAAAAACCAGAGGAATTTTGTTTCCTTTATGCAGAATAGAAGGCTGAAACTTTTATGCATAGTTATATGTTTTAATAATGGGATTCCATTGGGAAAGGTGAAACCCGCTAAATTATCCATTTTCCGTGAAAGGCAGCTGATGCTTGCATGAAAACAAAAAAATTCGTCCAGGTTATCTTGCTCGCTTCCTTCTTCCTCATGCCCAGAATTTTTGAAATACTTTTCCAGATTTATTTCAACCAGAATTTCTAAGAACATCTTAATACAACAAATTTCGAGATCAAAAATGACAAAATTGCAAGGGTGATGACACACTGACATTATTTAATGTGGGACAGTGTAACAAGAAGCACCAAGTACCTAGTAAAATTTATTATGACCAGTCAAACAAAAACAAGATCTCTTTTTTTATACAAAAATTTCGCTGCCTAAGTGCTGGGTTAGCATGGAATGATGAAGACGTGAACAGTGTGCATTATAAAGTACCTATATTCATGGTGGCACGAGAACTTTCGTACAGTGCTTCAGACAGTTGTTGAGAGCCTTGGTGCTGTGCTTCCGCTAATGTAGCCAAATTACATGTTTTTAATCAAATAAGAGTGTGTATTGGGAAATTGGAGCAAAAAATGAGTTGCATTTAAATATTTTTGGTTGAGATTCCACTGTGAGAATTGTTTATGAAAGATGTCTCATATGTACACTTATCTCCTGAATATAGCAAGCCTGACTTGCCAGCTGAGTGCCTGCGATCACAGCTTTTAAAGAAGCAGAAAGGCTCATTCCTTCATCCTTTTTTGCATTAAACACATGAGGACACTTCGTTTTCTGGGTAATCATTTTGAAAAGGTTCACATGCCAACAGCCTTCGGTTAAATTTCTGCACAGAGTCCTTTTAGAAACTTGACACTCCGTTCCTCGTAAGGCACACTGCAGAGATGTAGGAATACCTTAGTAAGCTGTGACCGGCACCTATGACTGCATTTTTACTGACATTAGAAATTAGTACATTTTCTTGCACCTGCTGAGATAATGGAAACTTTGAGTAAAAGCATAAGGTTAGGGGGAAGTCTGCTTCCTGATTTCTTCTGGGCAAGTGCCGGGTACCCACCGGAGATACAATGAGTACAGGTTTTCCCATGGCCTGGTGCTCGGCTTCTTTTGAGTGAAATGTTTGGAAAATAGGTTTTTGGCCGCAAGTTGAGTTAAAGAAAATACTTTGTGCCATGGCGCTCTTTGGCCACAGATGACCCTGTGCCATAAAAAGTTACAAATATAATCATGCTTGTGGCAGAGTGTCCAACCTTTCTCAGATGTTACCAAAGTTCTTTGCTAGCTAAGTTGTGCCTTGAGTACTGTGTACTGAAAGGCATCTGCATCGAATTGTATTTGACACCCATCCTGAGCTACTTTATCTTTACACGAAATGACAGACAGCCGTAACGACTTTCATGCACACAGTGGCGCTCGGGTAAGCGCATTTTGTCTGCTTCTTCCTGCAGCTGTGGTTTTTAATCTTTACCGTTATGAGAAATGAATTTTTCAAATGAATCATAGGAGTTTGCATCGCAGTAAATGGCTCTTGCAAGCTTCTACGAAGGCTGATTGTTCAATAGCGGATGGTACAAATGTATTTTTCAAAATTTAAAAGTGGTGTTGTGTGACTACTAATTGAGACTTTTTTATGCTTTTTACAGGAACACGAGAGCAATGTGCAGAGGTACAATGTGTGCAGTTTGTCATATAAATAAAGCGTATGTACTTTTACTCACCCAAACACCACTCTCTCAGTCTAAGCTGCATTCTTTGTACGTTTGCAGTACATAATATGTGCAAAGGAAAGTCTTGTACATAATACTTATTTCTTCGGCACCTGGACTGCTATATCTGCCGTGAACGTTCTGCGCAGAAGCTATACAAAGACGCATGTGCATGTAATACGTAAAGTACATAATTAAAATACCGATTATTTACGCTCTAGGTAAAACGAATTCCGAGTGAACGGAGGGAGTATACATAGACATCACGGAATCTTTAATAAGAACACAGCAAAAAGCATTCGATGCGAAAAAACGATCTAGTTTTCGTGCATAGCATATCGTAACTTTCCGTCACCAAGCATGTGACGGTCGTCATACGGAGTCGCTGTTTCTGACATAGTCTGTAGCTCATGTTGACGAAAGCTCTCCGGCAACGCATTACCAGCGGGCTTCTCTGTACAGCGGAGCATTTTTGTTACACTTCAGGTTCTCTCAGATCGCGAATAGCAGTTTACCAATATCCCGCAAGAAAGAAGTGTAGAACAGCCGTATCTTACCGGTACTCATCTACGGGGCAGAAATGGGAACATAACGAAAAGGGTTCAGCTTAAGTAAAGGACAACGTAGCGAGCTGTAGAAATAAAAACTACAGGTCTAACGCTAAGACACTTGAAGCGGCCAGAGTGCGTGAGGGAATAAACGCGGGTTAATGGCATCCTAGTCGAAATCAAGAAGTAGAAATGGGCTGGGAGAGGGCATGTGATTCGAAGGCAAGATAACCACTGGTCCTTAAGGGTAACGGAGCGGATGCCAAGAGAAGGCAAACGTAGCAGGGGGGGGGGGGGGGTAGAAGGTTAGCTGGGCGGATGAGACTAGGAAGTCTTCAGGCATAGGATGGGCGCAGCTGGCAAAGGACAGGGTTCATTGGAGAGACATGGCAGAGGACCTTGCCCTGCAGTGGGTGTATTCAGGCTGATGATGATGGTAATAATTCTGATTTAGCTCTGCAAATCCGCAGACAAAGTTTTTTTTTATTCCATTCGTATTCGGTGCAATTTTTCAGGCACATTATCTATATTCTATTCGGTAGCATGTCTGTTCTAATCATATTGCATTCAGTTTGGAAAACGTACCGGTCTCACAACCCTACCATTCATAGTTCCTTAGTGTGCTAAAAAGCCTTCGGCCTCGGCTAGCAGGTGACAAAGCTAGCTAGCGGTGACTTGCTCCTGTACATTTGTTACATACTTTAGGTACTTTACATTTCGAACATTTCGAAACCAGAGATTTGCCAGACGTATTCGCGGCGTGATCTCAGAAATTGTTTTTCAGGATCTCACTGAGCTGGAAACGCTGGTCGGTTTCAGCGATCTAAATTGAACCAAAGCTTAACAAATGAAAACAAGAATGGTAGCAAGGAAATCCGAATGTAGCACCTGGCACTGACTTTCAATTCGTGCACACTAACCGACTCAATTGAAGTGGCGCGGAGACAGATTGCACTGCGTGCGTATATTCAAAATTCAGGTGGTGTTTAAGCTGGCAAAGATTTGGGCATAGCTCTTATTTCTGCCGCGGCCCCCAAATATGCGCTAAATGCACTTCAGAAAAACATGCCTCTGAAAACTGCGAAGCAGCCCTAAGCTACGCCTGCTGCGAAGGGCAGCACAAAGCCCCCCAGGTCGTGTCTATCGAGTAAAGTTATTTTTTGGCGACTGATATCGGCAGGTGCGCTACTGGGACACACATTCTTGACAACGGTTTATATACCACGATGCCGAGCGCAGTTGCCGCACTTCGTCCTACCTTATAGCCGACGGTGGCCCGTGTGTCTGGCGCTCGTTATTGCTTTATTAATAGAATGAAAACATTTCTTCAAAACGCTTGACTGCAATTTCCTGGCTCCTGCCTTCACAGAACACGTTGTACTGGCAACGAGGATAAACGTATAGACAGCAGGACCCTAGAGCTGTGTTGACATTGACTTCTTGAGTTCGGAACTGACGATAATGCGAGATGGCCACACTGTTGGGAGAAAAATAACCTTTCACCGACTCAACCCCTGAGTTAAAGTCATAAGACGAGAAACATTGTTCCAGGGACCTTCAAGTGCACGCTTTCGTGTGTCTCATCAGTTCAAAAACCTAACTGTTCAGTCATTGACTGCTCCCGACACGTCTTCTTCTAAGTCGCTGAGAAAGTTAAAGGGTTTCGGAAAAGAATCTTTGAGCTTGGCTTTAAAATTTTTGCAATATGTAAAATACAGGCCGCCGAGGGCTCATGCCGCGTACGGTACCTCGAAAGCGGTCGGGAAATTTACAATACATTTTTTAAATTCCAGCTTTCGTACCTCGTGGCGACTCGCGCTGCAGGGCTATCGCGCGAAGCCTGGCATACAACGCCATGTCGTGTAAGTGCCGTGACCAGCCACGGGTTAGCATTGGTTTGCCCTGCCAACTCTTTAAGACGTCACGCAGCTACCAAGACCACGGCCAATCCGCGCGCATCGGCAGCCAGCAAAGGTACCGGAGGGCTCGGTGGTGGAGCGCCGATGTTTGGCATGAGAAAATTGACGAGGGGGAGAGAAAATGGCGCGAAGACGCCGAAAATCAAATTTTGACTGTATATAACCAAGCTTCCACAAAACGCATAAACAAAATCTTGCTGGAGAATATCTGTGAAGTGGCGCCCTTTATGATGTCAAGCACGCCACATTTTTATCGCGAGCGACTTTCTGAGGCCATTTGAAGGAAAATCTGAGCAATCGTATGTCACCGAGGCTATGCGTTAATGCTAACAGGGTGAAGTTTTATCGCACCGTGATGCGTTAAACTCACGTGACAGCCCAGTTTGTGGAACAGATACACAGGCTGGCTCAAACATGTTAGTTCGGCTATATTCAGATGATGCGCTTCGCGATGAGTTCGTCTGTGGCATGTCGCGAATTCACATTCAGAGACAGTGGTTCGTCGAACACAAACATTTAGCTTTTTTGCAGGCAGTTGACCGTGGTTTGGCCTCCAAGGCCTCAGCGAACAATGCAGCGACAGCCTACGACTTTTCAGATACCACCGGCCACGTCTTTTGGCAAGGCTAAAGGCTGAACTAGGAAAGGTCGAGACATTAAGAATCATTTTAGCAAGCACAGTATGCTATTTGTCCCCGTGGTAATGCGCGATGGGTTTATTATAGTTCGTGGCCATTAAGATCTCACGCTGAACCCGTTCCTAGATGTCGAGACGCACAGGAGGGGCCAAACATTCCCCAGCCGCAATGCCCAAGCAAGGAGCGGCTGCTGTCCGCTGTGGCGGCGCTGCCATCACTTGCACCTCGATGCGCGCTGACTTCGAGGTTGTACGGCGAGAAGGCATGCACCCCTGTTCCTTCATTTCGTATCATGTTAAAAAAAGCCGCGAAAAGCCGAGGCCTTTGTCGGTGTGTAACGCACAATACTGGCGGACATATTTAGTTAGACTCTATATGCTTCTGTTTATCGTATTTACACAATTGTAATTAGGCCTATTTATTTGAGTTTGAAATTCCGATGTGGGGGCTCGACTTACAATCGAATCCGAAGCATGGCACCATAAAAAAAGGCGAATGAGACAACATAGATATCAGGTATGCTACAGCGGGGTTTCATTTTTGCTGCGCGGCTCTGTCTGATAGCTCTTGGCTTTGGCCTTGAACAGCTGCTATGTCAACGCGTAGAACCAGCGTCCCCTCCCCGCGCGGAGTGGCCCATTGTTGTCGATAAGCAGCAAACCGGAACCCCACACCACGGCCCTCGATCCTCAAACATGGTTGCAGATTGCGGCTGTTGTTCAGCGGCGGGATCCCAATAACGCAATCGCATTCTACTTTTAACATTCGTTAGAGTGGGGCAACCAACTTAGGCGTCCCCAAGTTTTTTTTTTGCTTTCAACTGCGCACTGCGCGCTCAGAAGCGTGTAAATAATAGATGAAACTGCTGATGTTTATAAATGGAACTGCCTTTGGAACGGCAGCGGTGCTGATTATTGTCGCTGGCTGTCGGAACAGCCGACGCAGCTCACGGGTAGTTTCTCTTTGGCTCTGAAGCATTTGACTAATGTCGGCTGCGTTTTGCCAGTTTTTAATGTAGTACTTCTTCAATTGGCACTTGTGCTCCGGGTACGGTAGCTACCGGCGCTCATTCACGACTGCATTAAAGATGGCTGCCATTCTTTACGCCGAAGTAACGAACTGCGCGGCGGGTCGCAAATTCGACGTTCACAGCGGGTGACGCAGTTGTGGTATCTGCAGCGAGTTAAAATTTTCAGCGGTTCTATGCGATGTCGTGGTGCGGTGGTTTGCGAAGAGCGGAATTTCGCTGCACAATGAAGTTATAACGAACTGCTAAAGAACCTCCGCAGCGATCATGACGGGAGGGCTACTAAGGTAGACGGCGGAAGTGTGGACGAGTAGTCCGTTGGCAATTACTTTTTCGCTTCGAAATGTGCTCATAGGCACGCCCGCGCGCGCCAGCCGATTGCGGCTGGCAATAAGCTGCGGCCGCCTGATAATGCTATCACTTTCTGGTATTAAAGCCGTCTGTTTTAGTGATTGTTTTAGACAAGCGTTATGAAAGTGATCACTTGCCAACTTTTATCAGCCTATCATCATCGCCTACAGTGACCACGACGAAACCACGCTGCTCAGCGGTTCACTCTACTGACTGGGCACTGTTTACAACAAATACTGTGTCGATATAATGTGGTTGGAAAATGGATGTGTCGGTGAATTGTATGAAACAATCACCGCTGCTCTTTGTTGCCACATTTTCAGATATTCCCCTCCCATCGGGAGCAGTGCGACATGACAAAATATGGTACACACGAGAATGTAAGGATTCCAAAAGATAAAAAATCAACGCATGAGGCGCGTCTCGTAGATACTCAACATAAGAGAATATGGTATAGTTTGAAAGTACAAGAGGAAAAGGACAGTATATTCGTGAGAATGGCAAAAGAAGTTCTTGGAAAAATTATGCATCACCTTTAAGTAGCTTAGTAACATCGAAAAGAAAATATGAGAGAAGAATAATAAACTAAATAGCAGGTATACACTCTTCCACAATCATATTTTGATAATCTGTGGTACGCAAAAAAACAGAAAAAAAAAGAAAATATATGAGGGGAACATATAAGTACAGTTTCTAGTTCCTCAGGCTACGTAAAGATGTTTAAAGAGCGCAAAAATACTGTTGAGAAAAAAGAGTTGCATATGTATACTTGGGATACTTAAGGGCCATTTCATCATAAATTCTTAGCAAAAACGCAGCGCTAAGACGGGACAAAAAAAGACAAAGGCAGGACGGTGCTAGGCTTACAACTGAATGAAATTGAAGAACGAATAACGTCTTATCGCTCAGCAACAACGCATGCCCATGCGACAATCTTTAAATACCCCACACTGATAATCTAAAAAGAGACAGCGTAAGAAAACTAAAACATAAAAAAACAACCAAGAAAGACAAAAGCAATGTAAAAGGAAGAGCGCCCGCTCATGTAGGCCAATGTGCAAACCGAGATGGGTACTAAAACTTTTCTTTTCCATAAGATGGATAGATGGTGTGCTAATGCACGTGTCACTACCGCACTTCGCTATTTCAGTGCCTTCCAAGATTTCCGCTGCCATTTGATCATTGCCACGTACTAATATCTGAGTGCGATTCAGAAAGAGAACAATCTTCGCAGCCTTTGCAGTGCTCTGGCAAGTGTTCACCCGTTTCCTGACGAAGTGAGGAGGCATGCTCACCCACTGTGACGTTTAGGCATCAGCCCGTCTGCCCAATGCACATTCTCTCACAGCTAAGCGGGAACTGATAAACAACCCCGGTGACGCATGAGACGTGCCACTTCCGACGTTTTGTGATATATGCTAAACACGGTCTGCCAAAGCACATGGCCTTGCAAGCTTGAGGGGTGCTGAAAAGATATCAACCCCAAATTTCACTGCCACTCTCTTCAAGTTGTGTGATATCCTGTGTACATTGGGCATAACCTGAAACTATTCTTTTCTGTTGTTTTCCAGGAACATTTTTCTGTGGTAGGTGGAATTTTTTTCTTTTTGTAGTTTTTTCCCTGAGATCCTCTGCGACTGACACTAGAACATCAGCATGGAAGCCTGCTTTCTTCAATATTTGAACCTGAGTATCAAAACTTGTTCACTTTCCGTGAGCACATGATTTGAGGAGTGCCAACCTAAGACATAGGCCGCTATGCCTCGCTTAACGAGGTTCGAAAGTGAAGAGTCATAGGGCTGTAGCGCTTTCTTGTACCGAGGCTCAAAAGCCCAGTCAAAGTGCCCAACAATGTTAAATTACATGTGAATATCTAAACACAAAATGGAATCATGAGCCGGTAGTTCAATAGCAAATGACAATGAATTCATGATCTCTTTTATTCGAGTGTGGATCGTGTCTGCATCTTAGACCAAGGCATCTCTAGGAGAAAGTTGGAGAGCAAAGAAATCTTCAACATATTAAAGACACGTAGAACGCACTCGTCGCTCAACTGGGACTGCAGCAGGCGCCCAAACTTAGCTATAAAAAGTTAGCATAGCACGGGGGCAACGCTTGAGCCAATGCACATCTGACATTTATCAAATTTTCAGCTATAAGTTAATAATGTGCCTGCTTTTTTATGCCAGCGTGGCATAATGGTGAAAGTGCCTGCTATAACAACACTTATGTGTGGGCGCTTAGATGGGTCCGTCGACGTCAGCTGATCGCTGCTCCCCTGAATTACCCTCAAGAGAGAATCAGCTGTTCGGTCAAAATGTTGCCCAGTAGGATCATCAGACTTCTGTAGTGCTTGAATTTATGCATTTCAGAAGGCGAATTACATATCACTACATCTTTGCTAGGAGTGCAAGAGATGGTCAGTGATGAAACAGAGCAGGCAACAATAAAACAATTGGGTGGCAGCTCTTAATTTGTGCACCATACTTTTTAGCCGTGCGTTTTCACAATGACTATTTATTGCAAAGCAAACAAGAAATGTCTAGAAAAAATGCCGGATAGTTCTCCCGCTACAAGTGTAATAACGGAGGGAAAATTTAAGATATCCTGCAGCCTATGCTTGTGACGATCCCCGTGACGCGTGACTGTTTTCTCCAAAGATCATTTAGACTATATGGACGCACATAACAAATGTTATAAAGTGGCAGAAAGTGCTAGAAAGTGCGAAGTGCACTGCCCAAAGGTCGCTTATGGCTCAGGGACACAGGATAATATCATTTTGTTTCAGCAGTTGTGCGCCAGACCTTCATTTCCCGGCAGAATACGACGCAGTTTAAGCCCAGATGAAGTGCCAAAGCAACATCGAGAAGGCTGAAATGCACATCAGATATAAAACCATTAAAGAATAACCAACTTGGACTAGATATGAATCGGGAGGTGATTAAAAATATTCTTCCCTCGGCACGACAGAATAGGCAGCCAGCATAAATTTATGGGATTTGATTACCCTTGCTAATCAGGGGAATATTTAAACACGCATCATTATACATTGCAGGCATCTGCTTATCTCGTATGAGCTTAATAAGTGAAAGCTAGGAAGAAGTAGCCATGAAGACGAGACGAGTCGTCTAAATTTGAGTGTCTGAGATAAAACCCTGAGCATAGCAATTTTGATTTCCGCGGGTGAATCGAGGGCTCTCTGCGGTGTACCCCGGTGTGCAATACCTTAGACATCGGCACCGGTTCCACTAATGTTTATCGTGGCTGTGCGACCCGTGAGGAACGCACGCACGTAAGCAAATACCTTTTCTCCGCCGATAAGGTTAGTTATGCCTGAAATGATCGCTTAGTGGAAGATGGTATCGAAGGCGCCCTTTAAAGTATGAGGCCAGGATGAAATTCTCTAGACCTCTGGGAATGCTGGTGAGGAATTTTTGAAAGAGCAGGAAGGCGTCTTGAGGCAAAAAATCTGGCCAGAACCTGACCATAGTAGGAAGGAAGTTATCATTGTCTTCAATAGAATTTCGGGGGCGGGTTTGTATGACCGGTTCATAGAGTTCCTTCAAATATCATGTTAGAGGGATGGATTCATCAGCGGGCACCCAGAGACAGTCTCTTGCCGAGCATAAGGATGGGGATAACTTCAGCATGCCTTGAGTTCTGCAGTACCTGCCCTTTTCCAAGATTTCGTCAATGAAATCGTCAGTGATCGCTTCCATATGCGCATTGCAGAGGTTCCAAATAATTGAATTTTTGATTTTATGCGCTGCAGGAGCTGTGTTGCACTGCGATGCGTCGGCTGCGGCTTGCACCTATGCTACTATTTTTAGGGCATCAATTGTGGTGGCTGGAAGACTTCTCTAGAGGGTTGGATAGGATGGTAGTAGAGTGTTGCCAATATAACGCATCCACAAAGCGTCCGTTTGTTGCTTGTTGGGCCCATGGTATCGTTGAGCTATTATTTTAGGGGGGGTGATATCTGGACTATATGGCTTTGTCTGGTTCAATGAGATTGCGATGGATGGACGTGGTTTGAGAATTACTAAGGGTTCTTTTCAAGGATGCACAGAACTGTACTCAATTCTTTTGGGAGAGTTGGGTGAAACATTTATGAGCTTTCACTGTGATGAAGGCAGTATGTACGCCGAGTTGCTTATTGAGTCCTTGAAATGCTTATGAGTTTTTCCTCTCTTATCCCAGGACTGTAAATGATGCCGAACGACCTCCATATTGTTGGCCGTGCTTTATATGGTTGGAGCATTAGAAACATTAGTATCGCGCGTGTATTGTGGTCACTTCGCTATCTTCCGAATTCCTGCGCCGGATGGGGGGTTTCACGAAACGCATCGCCATTAATGATATCTGTATGATTATTCATAAGTCGGAGCTTAGGTGCGGATGATGTTGTACTGCGGTTATAATGGGTACTCCTTGTGTCTGAACGAGGCGGGTCCATGCGTCGTAAGTAGCGTCCTTAAAAAAATGTATCATCAGTGGTATCTCTGCAGGCGATGTTGTCGATTTTGATAGGTGTGAAGTCCGCGGATACTGTGAGATCTTTCCTTTACATTGCTCCCCTCAGGCAGCTGCCTACTCTTGCGTCCTTCCCATACGCCCAGGGCGTAGGGACGGCTTTCAGGTCGTCTAGCACTCCAAGCTCGTAGCTGCTTGCTTTCCGAGTACATTCCCGCAGGTTGTGTCCAAACGATTCCTCTAGCGCACAATGAGGGCTCTATAGGATAAATATAAATTGGTGGCAAACAGCGCAACGACGCGGACAGAGTGGAAGAAAATACAGGACAAGCGCTGACTCACAACTGAAATTTATTTAAGGAAAGCAGCACATTTTATAGACAAAGTGGCCAACTTATCAGCTAGTACCTAGACAAAACCCAAATTTCT
The DNA here is from genome assembly GCF_052857255.1 of Amblyomma americanum. Lineage (NCBI taxonomy): Eukaryota > Metazoa > Arthropoda > Arachnida > Ixodida > Ixodidae > Amblyomma > Amblyomma americanum. Next base: position 52,943,408 of record NC_135505.1, on the reverse strand, counting down.
ACGTGGTAGAATGGAAAGTTGGGCGAGTTGATATGCGTTCATTTTGGGTGGAAAAAACAGCGCGAATGGGACGGAAGACAAAGAAGGAAACCACACGGACGAGCGCTGACTCACAACTATTTTTTATTCAGAAAAAAAACAGACATTTATATTTAAAAAGTCACATGACCTGACATCACTCGCGCACATGCCCAGAAATACAACAGTCTAAGACTATATCATGAGTAATCGTGGCATCGAGGTATGCCACGTAGTGAGTCAGCGCTTGTCCTGTATTTTCTTCCACTCTGTTCGCGTCGTTGCGCTGTTTGCCACCAATATGTACCACCAACTCGCCCGTTTGGCTATTGTGATAAATATTAAGTTGGTATGTTTTGCCCGAAATTTGTGAGGACTTTGGATGAGGATATTGCCGAGAATTGATTGATTGTAAAACATTTTATTCGCCGGGAAGAGCTTGGCAAGAGGTCGCGTTAAGTGGTCGAGAGTACATAGCCCTCGACGACTTTGTCAGCCCACTCCACCGCCAAAACTTGCGTTCTGGGGTCAGAGCTAGCCAGCACGGTCTCCCACCGCTCGAGAGAAGGAGCTGTAACTAGATCACCCGGAGGTGGCTCTATTTTGCAGTCCCACAGGATGTGATCGTAGGTAGCACGTTGGCCACAGTGTTTGCAGTTTGGGTTGTAAAGATCTGGATAAATGTGCGCGAGGAGTGATGGGGTGCGTATCGATCTCGTCTGTAGACGACGCCACGTAACCTATTCTTCTTTAGTAAGTCTTTTGTCTGGAGGGGGGAAAATTCTCTTCTCTAGTTTAAAATGATTGGTGAGATCATATGTGATCATTGAGTCCTTCGTGAAATTCAGGGAGCCAGACTCATCCACTGCCCGGTCGACGAAACCTCGGGCTTTATTGTGGGCTGCCTCGTTCCCCGGATTCCCCGAATGGGCTGGGACCCATATCAATTCGGAATAATTTGGTGAGAATTTGGTTGCGTTAAGGATTCTAAGGGAGGTGTTTGTAATTCGCCCTTTAGCGAAATTATTGATACCCATTTTGGCATCGCTGAGGATGATGCTCCCTTGGGTATGTGATAGGGCGAGGGCTATAGCCGCCTCTTCTGCCGTTTCAGAGGATTTCGTTTTGATTGTCGCCGAGACGATGTGGTCACTATTCTCGTTCACAACCACAACTGCAAAGGCATTAGTATTTTTGTATTCTGCCGCAGCTACATAAAGTGTTGCAGCGCACTGTCTGTATTTCTTATGTAAGGCTTTGGCTCGTGCTTGTCTTCTACCCTCATGGTGTAAGGGGTGCATGTTTTTGGGGAGTGGTTTGATTAGTAGGGCCGTCCTATAGGCGCGGGGTAAGTCTACTTTAGCATCGTTATTCGTAGGTTCAAAGTTAATTCCGAGCCTGGTAAGAATACTCCTGCCAGTTCTGGAATTGGCTAATCACGCTGTTTGAGCCATTAAATGGGCTTCTTTCAGTTCATTGTAGGTGTTATGTATTCCTAACCTCATAGGCCTTTCGGTTGAGGCATTTAGTGGGAGTCCTAACGCAGCCTTATAGGCCTGCCGTATCATGCTATCCAATTTGTCCTTTTCTGCTTTCGAAAATTTCAGATAAGAGGTGGCATAGAGTATCCTGCTCAGTGCAAAGGCCTGCACTAGGCGGCATAAATCTCTTTCCCTCACCCCTTGTCTGCGGTTAGCTATGCGGCGGAGTAATCGCGCCGTCGCTTCTTGCGTGCGTTTTAGCTTAGTGAGTGTGTCAGTATTTTTTCATTTGTTTGTAAATACAACCCCAGTATTCTCATGGTCTGTACCTCTTTGACAGATCTTCCATTAACATAGACGTTTATTTGCGGGGGGGGGATGTCGTGGTACGCCTACCTCTTTGTTTACGACGGATCACGAAGAGTTCAGATTTTTGCTCAGAACAAGTGAGGCCGGAATCCCATGCGCATGCCTCGATGATGTCCACTGCTGCTTGGAGTGTGTCTTCTATGTAGCCTTCGCATCCTTTGGTTACCCAAAGTGTGATGTCATCTGCATAGAACGTGTGATGTAGGTCTGGTATTTGTGCCAGTTTGGGGGGAATTTTGATGAGGGAGAGGTTAAAAAGGAAAGGGGACAGGACGGAGCCCTGTGGCGTTCCTTTACTTCCTAGTTTGATTGGGGCAGACTCTATTGTTCCGACCGTTATCACTGCTGTTCTGTTAGTGAGGAAGGATCGGGTGTACTTGTACGTCCTTTCTCCGGGGTTGATTTCTGACAAGTTTGTCAAGATGGCTTTGTGGGTGACGTTGTCGAAAGCTTTAACAAGGTCTAAACCCAATATTGCTTTCGTTCCTGTTCCCTCGTCAGCTTCAATTATGTCCTTTTTAAGCTGCAAGAGAATGTCCTGGGTAGATAGTTGGGCCCTGAATCCTAGCATTGTTTCAGGTAGGAGGTTCATGTCCTCCGCATAGTTTTGGAGCCTATTGAGGATGACATGCTCCATGAGTTTGCCTAGGCATGATGTTAATGAAATTGGGCGTAGATTCTCAGTGCTGAGTTTCTTACCCGCTTTAGGAATAAAAGTGATTTTCGCGTGTTTCCATTCTGGTGGTATGTTGCCTGCATGCCAGTATTTGTTCACAAGGTCTGTAACCGCCGCGATCGACGTTGCGTCTAAGTTCCTGAGAGTCTTATTTGTTACTTTGTCTGGTCCTGCCGCAGATGTTGTCCGCCGTTTTCCAATTGCGTACCAGACCTCTGCGTCTGTGATGTCTGCGTCTAAATTTGGATTAGGAGTCCCCCGGTAGTCTGGTTGTGTGGTACTATCATCCGTGTTTAGATAACGTTCTGCTAGCTCTTTGATTAGGTCTTCAGTTGTACCCTCATATTTATGTATGAGTCTGTACAGTTGACTTTGTTGCACGGGACGTGTTTGTTCTGGATCGAGCAGGTCTCTTAGAAGATGCCATGTCTTCTTATTTCCGAGCTGTCCATTGACGCTTTCACATATTCGGTTCCATTGTTGTGTTTGGAGAGTAAGTGTATGTTCCTCGATTCGCCTCTCGATTTCAGCGATCTTTTTGCGTAGTCGCTTGTTGTGTTTTTGCTGCTTCTAGCGTTTTTGGAGGCCTTTTTGTGCCTGCCACAGGTGTAACAGTTTTGAGTCTGCAATCTGCTGCTCCTTCTCAACTGGCACCACAACGCTAGTGGAGCTGACATCTTCATTCAGGGAGATAACCCAGTCGCTAAGGTTAGAGATCTCCTTTGGAGCTGTTTTGTCGCGAAGTTGCCTGAACTTGTCCCAATCCGTGGTTCGTATTTCTTTTGCTTTGTTTTTAAGTTTTGTCGTGGGGAAGGTGATGCTAAGGATGAAGTGATCACTACCAAGGTTTTGCCCGGTGTTGACCCACTTTGCGTCCTTGACGTTTTTAGAGAGGGATAAGTCTGGAGATGTGTCTACACATACACTGTTACCCATGCGTGTGTGGTCGCTCGGGTTGTTTAGCGTTGTGAGCCCTAGTGGCTGTATGATTTGCCAGAGCAGGTTCCCTTTCGGAGTTGCTTTGGTATATCCCCATGCTGGATGTTGAGCGTTGAAGTCTCCCATAATTAATAGTGGGAGACTATTTGCAGTGTTTCTTCGTTTTTCAAATCTGCCGCCACACCACTTTATCGCACTGTTTGCGACGCAAGACGCGACTAGTTTTATCTCGGTTGATCGCAGCCAGGCAGAGCTGATTCTACGTTGTTCTGGAATGTTCTAGTAACATTGCACGCTTTATGTCGAAAGTTCGCTATCAGCTTTAAATTGAGCACTGCCGACAGCAGCGGGCATTCTGTTTGACGACCGCCGAGCACGCTTGTCGCTTCGACGCCGCCGAGTGATTCAGTCCGTTTTGGGTGCAAGTCAGCCCAATAAACAGTTTTCTTTTAGAAGACCCTTTTCTCTGTGTTCATCGCTGCTTCGACTGCCGTCACCACTACGTGACATCTGGTGGAGCTGCTGGGTGCCCTTCCATGTTCCGAACGCCCCCACCAAGTCGTGAAGCCAGCCCCCAGCGCTTCGCACCCGAGGACCAGCCAGCAGCTTAGCGAGCCAACCGACGTCTCCAGGGAGAGGAGCCTGAGTTCGGGAAACTGCCGGACCGCACCAGAAAGCGAAAAAATGCTGCTATGAGCACCGCAAACTCACCGAAGATGTCGACACCAATCATACTGCAGCAGCCGCGGGTACCGCCAACTTTCAATGGATCCCTGGGCGAAGACCCTGAAGAATGGTTGGACCAATTTGAGCGTGTGGCGTCATTCAACTAAGTGGGATGACGCGGCAAAAATTGGACACGTGTTTTTCTCATTGGATGGCTCCGCACGCACGTGGTACGAAAACTACGAGTCGTCCCTTATGACATGGGAGCTATTCAAGAGAGAACTATTGAAGGTATTCACCACTGTCGTGAGGAAATGCCGAAGATCCTCCACCAACCACGCTCCATGAAGACGCTGCACCCGCGACGCCGCATGAAGAACCGACACTCGCTGCACCGACGCCGCACACAATGAGAACGCAACCTGCCTTGAAAACGACGCCGCCACCCAAAAGAGCTTCGACCACACGCCCCACCCGTCACTCGCATACGCGACGAAGGCATGACCCGACGCCGAGAGCGATATGCAATGCAAGAGCCAGGACCTCCAACTTAGAAGTGACTATAAGAGGCCGGAAAGTTACCGCTACAGACGCCACAGGAGCCGATTACTCGGTAATGAATGGAACATTCGCTGCGCAGCTGAGAAAAGTCACAACGGCTTGGGACGGCCCACACATACGCACCGCAGGGGGCCACCTGATTACGCCATCATGACGATGCACAGCGCGAGTGACTGTCAAAGGACATACCTATCCTGCGACCTTTGTTGTGCTACCGCAATGCTCCCGCAAAGTAATCTTGGGTATGGATTTCCTTAATGAGTATCAGGCGATCATCGACCTGCGATCCAAGCTGATCACGCTTTCGATGAACGAAGCCATCGCTTCGATGAAAACTGGAAAAAATCACGTTGCCCTGAGTGTCCTGGAGGAAGAAGTGAGCGTCTCACCCCGATCAAGCGTTATCGTGACCTTAGGCGCCACGAAAGCCATTAACGTTGAGGCCATCATCGAGGAGATCATGCAGTTGCTTCTAGATTGAGGAATCAGCTTTGCAAGAGGCATCGCACATTTCAGTAATGGCAAGGCCGAAGTACTGCTGACTAACTTCAGCGAAGAATACCGGCTCATTAACAGAGGAACTATGATTGCTTTATTCGACGAAATATCTGACGTACGAGACTCCATCGCACTCTCCGACCCCTCCGCAGAAGATTCGCCTGACCAAGAGAACTCGCCCAGTTTCGACATCAACCCAGCCCTGTACCGGAACAGACAAGGCCAGATCCGCAGTCTGCTTTAAAGCTACAGTGAGTGTTTTTCGATATCGCTGAAGGTGCGGCAAACGCCAATTGCCAAGCATCGCATTAAAACAGACCAACACGTCCGACCTCTCCGTCAAAACCCCTTCCGTGTGTCACTGCGAGAACAACAAGCCATCCGGGACCGAGTCAAAAAAATGCTTCGCGACGACGTCACCCAGCCTTCAATCAGCCCATTGGCGGTACCGGTTGTTCTGGTGAAAAAGACGGCACACTTCGATTCTGCGTTCATCACCGCCGCTTGAACAACATAACAAAGCAGGATGTCTACCCCCTCCCACGCATCGACGACAAACTGGACCACCTCTGCAACGCTAAATATTTCTCGTCGATGAACCTCAAGAGCGGCTACTGGCAAATTGAGGTCAACGAAAGAGATCGCCAGAAAACAGCATTCACCACTCCGGCCGATAAGGAAGCAGTGCGCAGATTTCTCGGACTGTGCGCATACTACCGACGATTTGTGAAAAACGTTTCGCGCATCACCGAGCCCCTCACCCAACTGACGAAAGCAGACGTGCCGTTTAAGTGGGAAGCGCCGAAAGCAGAAGCCTTCAAAGAACTTCAGCGTCGTTTACAGTCCCCGCCGATCCTCGCGCATTTTGATGAAAACGCCAATACTAAAATTCATACCGACGCAAGCAGCGTGGGCGTAGGTGCCGTTCTCGTTCAAAAAAGCGACGGGCTGGAAAAAGTCATCGCATACGCTAGCCGTTCCTTTTCCAAGAATGGCTGCATTTGGGCGAGTTCGTTTTCCATTCTGAACGTAAAAGCGCAAGAACACAAGGAAAAATACAAGCGCTCGTGTTGTCTGCCTTAGTCTGTGTCCTTGTGTTTTTGCGCTTTTACGTTCAGAACCTTTTCCAAGGCCAAGGCTAACTATTCGACAACTGAGAAGGAGTGCCTTGCCATCATCTGGGCTACGTCAAAATTCCGCCCCTACCTCTACGGATGACCGTTCAAGGTGGTCAGCGATCACCACGCACTGCGCTGGCTTGCCAATATGAAGGACCCATCTGGCCGACTCGCTCGATGGAGTCTGCGTCTTCAGGAGTTTGACGTCATCGTCGTTTGCAAGTCCGGACGCAAGCACTCTGACGCCGATTGCCTCTCACGAGCCCCAGTAGATACACCGCCGCCGGACGACGATGAGGACACCTTCCTGGGACCCATCAGCCGCAACTCTTTTGCTCAGCAGCAACGCTCGGACCCCGACCTAAAACGCCTCATCGAGTACTTGGAAGACAAGGTTTCTTCACCCCCCGCTTCATTCAAGCGAGGTCTGTCTTCCTTCTGTGTGCAGAATGAGGTCCTCGTGAAGAAATTTGCAGCGAGCAAAACAGCCTACCTCCTTGTTGTACCTGCTTGTCTCTGCGAAGTTTTTCAGGCTTCACACGTCGAGCCGACAGCTGGACATCTCGGGTTTACTCGCACCCTCCGCCGCATTCAAGACAAGTATTACTGGCCCCGACTGTCTGCCGACTGTCTGCCGAGATTGTCAGCGACGAAAGACCCCTCCCACGAAAGACCCCTCCTGAACCCCATTGAACCTCACTGAAGGCCCTTTCAGCAGATCGCAATGGACTTGCTTGGCCCTTTTCCAACGTCAACGTCTGGAAAGAAATAAGTGGATCATCATAGCGACCGACTACCTGACCCGCTACGCCGAGGCGAAAGCCCTACCGAACGGAACAGCCGCAGAAGTCGCCAAATGTTTCGTGGAATGCATTCTTCTTCGACGCGGCGCCCCTGATGCGCTCATCACGGACAGAGGAAGAGCATTCACGGCGGAACTAACGCAAGCCATCCTGCGTTACCGCTAAACCAGCTACCGGAGGACAACTGCATACCATCCGCAGACCAACGGACTGACCGAGCGCCTGAACAAAACCATCGCCGTTATTCTCGCCATGTATGTCGATGCCGAACACAAATCCTGGGATGTCATCCTGCCTCACGTCGTCTTCGTTTACAACACCGCTGTGCAGGAGACCACCCATATTACGCCTTTTAGGCTCGTCCATGGCAGGGAGGCCACGACCACGCTAGACGCAATGCTACCCAACGTTACAGAAGAAGAGAACGTCTACGTTGCCGCCTACCTTCAACGCGCAGAAGAAGCTCGAAGGCCTGACCGATTACGGATCAAAGGTCAGCAGCGGTCCGACGCCAGACGCTACAACCAACGAAGACGCAACGCGGAATACAATCCAGGAGACCAAGTCTGGGTGTGGACGCCCATTCGCCTCCGTGGATTGAGTGAAATGCTTTTGCGCCGCTATTTCTGCCCGTACAAGGGTTTTCGTCGGCTAAGTGAATTGGATTATGGAGTAATTCCTGCCGCAATGACTGCATCCCAGCGACGCCGCGTACGACCAGATGTTGTCCATGTAGTCCGTCTGAAGCCGTATCACGCGCGTTAAAGGTCTCTGCATTTCTATGCTCTATTTTCGCAAGATGCGTTTTTCTCTTACTAGTCGCATTATTTGTTTTAATGCATCGGGTCGATGCTTCTTTTACAGGGGAGTAATGCCGCGAATATTTGCAGTGTTTGTTCTTTTTTCAAATCTGCCGCCACACCACTTAATCGCTCTGTGTGTAACGCAAGACGCGACTAGTTTTATCTCGATTGATCGCAGCCAGGCAGAGCTGATTCTACGTTGTTCCGGAATGTTCTAGTAACTTTGCACGCTTTATCTCGAAAGTTCGCTATCAGCTTTAAATTGAGCACGGCCGACAGCGGCGGGCATTCTGTTCGACGACCGCCGAGCACGCCTGTCGCTTCGCCGCCGCCGAGTGATTCAGTCCGTTTTGGGTGCAAGTCAGCCCAATAAACAGTTTTCCTTTAGAAGACTCTTTTTTCTGTGTTCATCGCTGCTTCGACTGCCGTCACCACTACGTGACAATATGAGGTTTTATCCCGGTAACTGTGGTGAAGAGGGCTACTGAGGATATGAACTTCGATGCGTGCACCGCGACTCGTGGTGAATTTGGAATAAAAATTTGGTAGTAGCCTGTTAGGGCGGTGTAAAATGTTCCTGTTTCTTAAAGAGAGATGACGTTGAGCAGCAGGGGAGGTTTGAATGAAGAGTTGTAAAGAGGGCTTCTTTATACAAGCGGCGTTAATTGATTACGAGAAAGCATTTGACTCAGAGGAAACCTCAGCAGTCTTGCAGGCATTACGGAATGAGGGTTTTAGAAATGTCTCATGTGAAAATACTGGACGATATCTATAACGACTCGACAGCTAGCATAGTCCCTCATAATGTCAGTGAAAAAGTCCATTAAGAAAGGGTGTGAGGCAGAAAGACATGATATTGCCATTGATATTTACCGCCTGCTTACAGGAGGTAAACCGAGGCGTCGATTGGGAACAGTTGTGGATAAGGGTTACTGAAGAGTAATTAAGAGTAAGTAATTTGCCATCACCGACGACATTATCTGGCCGGGTCAATCAGGGGATGAGCTTTAAAATATGATAAATGAGTTAGAAGGGTAATGTAAAATAAGTAATTCGCGATTCGCTGATGACATTGCCTTGAAGATTCACCCTTGAGTTAGGCTGCAAACCGTAATAATTTATCTATACAGGCAGAGCGCAGCTATATATCTTAAACTTAACCAGTAGGAAAACAAACTAACGTTAACCAGTCTTGCAAGAGAACAGCAGTTCACAATTTCTAGCAAGGTGTTGGAAGTGGTAAAGAAATACGTCTACTTAGGGCAGGTAGTGATCGCTGATGCGAATCACAAGAAATAGATAGAAGAACAAGAATTGGATGGCGCGTATCTGGTAGGTTCTCTCCGATCATGAGTGGCAGTTTACCAATATCCGCCAGGAGAAAAGAATACAAAACCTGTAACTTACCGGTACTCACCTATGCGTCAGAAACTTGGAGGCTAACGAAAAGGGCTCTGCTAAAGTTATGGACAACGCAGCGACCTACAGAAAGAAAAATGATCAGTCTAACATCAAAAGACCAGAAGAGGCAGAGCGGGTCGTGGATTAAGTGCGTGTTAATGACATCCTGGTCGTAATCAACGGAAAGAAATGAGCTTGCGCAGGGCATGTAATGCGAAGGCAAGATCACTGCTGGTCCTTAAGGCTAACGGAGTGGATTCCACGAGAAGAGAAGTGTTCAAAGTTAGGTGGTAGGCGGGTGAGATTAAGAAGTTTGCGGTTATACGGTGGCCGCTGCTGGCAAAGGACACGGTTATAAGTAACCGTGTCCTTGGAGGGACATGGAAGAGGCCTTTGCCCTGTTCTGAACTTAGGCTCATGACGACGATGATGATCTTCATCAGATTCAGGATGCCTCGAGAGGTCTTCGAAACTGTTGTCATCGAGGCTGCCGTCTGCGTCACGGATGTCATTTATGTTGTTGATGAGTCTCTATGGATTGGCTCTTCTGTTGTTTGAGACAATTCTCGTGAGTGGACACTGTTCCAGGGCAGGGATACTGCGTTGGATTTCAGATACGGCCTGCCGTAGCTTTGTACTCGGGTCGTCTCAGTTTGCATGCCGGCGGAAGCACGCTATTTTGCCAAACTTTAGGAAATGGCTATCTGAAACACCGTGAGTTTATATAAACGGGGCGTATCAGCGAGAACTTTTGAAAGTTTCCGAAAGGAGGGATGTCGAAACACACAGACAATATTTTCCTGGCTATGCTGTCAGGCAAGCTGGACGCTACTAGGTTTTTGTGAAGGCTAATAGCTTGCCTCAATAACCCACCATACAAATACAGTGCTAACATGAACAATTTGGTCTTGAAAAGAAATGGTCACTCCTTCGCCAAAGAACACTTTTTCGTCACTTTTCTAAATAAAAAAAAAATCGTTCACGCAAGAACTGAATTCCTAAAAAAATATTTTTTTTTCGCACAACATTTAATGAGATGAATTCAGGTAAGCTGGAAGTGTAGGTCTAAGGGGACGTGCAGTGGGCACTTGTTGCAATGTCCATGGTGCCCAATGCGATTAGTCTGCTTTGTCTTGCTTCGGCATTAGTTCTCGCGTGCATCATCATCATCGGCTATTCTTGAATCGATAAGTAATCGTTATATACATGACCGTAAGTGTTGACCATGCCAAGGAAAACACTCCGTGTAAGGTGCGCATCAAGGGCAGGAGTAAAGATTGAGTGACCATCGTTAACAACTGGAGAGAGGCAAATGAGACTTGAGTTGCGGCTCCAGGGTCACAGCGGAATAGTGGACTGTGGACAGTCGGTGCACAGCGGGAGCCGATGAGTCCCGAGGAAGAGGTAGGGTGATATGAACGACAGCTGCGGCGCAAGCGATTACGGAGGAGTGTTACAAAAAAGTAAAGGCTTAGGATGAGATCATGAGGGCACAGTTCGAGGACAGTGAAGAGGACAAAATATCTTGCAGTCGGCAAATAATACACGAGCAGTACACATGCACACAGCAGTAGATTTACCGCTATCAACCACAGGCTCAAAAGCTAATGGTCAGGCGTGAGCACTTTCCTTAAGTTTTTCACCTTGATTGATTTGGCCTTTATTTCGCTAGAAAGTAGTTGTACATCATGAGCAAGAAAGTGTAAACGAGGAACATTCCACCAAGGAAGACGAGGAAAAAGCAGTTTTATGCGCGCCTGACAAGGCTTCACTGATGAAAAGCCGTTCGAAATTGAGCACGGGGAATTGCATTGTCCCTTTCGTGAAGTGCAGGAAACAGAATTATTGTGAACACGTCATTATACAAATTGAAATCGTTAGTACTACAGAAAGCAAGAGACTTTTTCTTAAACAAAAGATTACATCACATCCAGTTAAATTATTACAGTTGAAAAGACAAGAAGAAGCAACACTTGCAGAGATAAATAACATATTCTAATAAAAACATATTATTATTAATGATGCACTAACATGAATGACATAACAAAAAAGACAGGCCATTTTAGTTCGACCGGAAGTACATTTTTCACCCGTGCTGCAATGTCAGTAATAATAGAGCAGCGCGTAACAACACAGGACAAAAGGAGGAGGAACACAGAACGACACGAGCGCTACGAGAGCGGTACATAGAGCTCGTGTCGTTCTGTGTTCCTCCTCCTTTTGTCCTGTTTTTTTTTTACGCGCTGCTCTATTATTATGGATCACCAACTCGCCCAACAAGCAACACTTTTGTTGTCAGTAAGTTCTGGAATAAAATTTAAAAGGACCGAATTTGGTAGTCTAATTGTTGTATCCCGTACGAAGTTCTAATTTTTTCATAGAAAATGGATTATTCCTAAATTTATAGCCGCGTTCCTGACGTTGGTGCGCATAGAAAGCAATTTAGGTCAATTTATATATGAGTGAATATGTTCAGTGCTACGCGCTATCAAATAAGACGGGTAATTGTAAGTATTTCATTTTTTAAGAAAGGTGGAGAAGTGTGTTCTCGTAATGCTATATTTTCTTGTGAATCGAATGCATTTCACTTTTTAGAATATGGAGACGTTCCAAAATTCACTTGGGGATATTTCCCCAAACTAGTATACAGTATTGAAATCTAGAATTATTGAAGGTATAATAAAGCTTGCGCTTGAACCATGTTGGGCGCATAAACTGAAATCTATTTATCATTCCAATAGTTTTCGCTACGGCCGTATTCGCTAATTTTATGTGATGTGTCCAGTATACGATTCCGTGAGAATGTACACCGAGAAGTTTTTAAGTGGTAACACGGCTTAATCATTGCCTCTCGTAGACTAAATTAGCATTACTGTCACTTGCTTTATTTTTACGCCGAAAGATAATATAGTTCATTTTTTCTGTGCTCAGTCTATATTGAATGTGCTGTAACTACGTCGATAACTCTAGTAGTTGTGTATTGCCATTCTTCATCAGGGTGATAACAAATGGCCATGAAAAACAATTATCATCACCATAGAACACTTTTTTGGGATTGGGGTATTGCTACAGTATCATTAACATATGAAAGAAACACGAGAGGACTTAAGATAGAACATTGATGTGCGTTTCTATGCTTACAGTCATGTAAATATACAAGGGTGTAAGGAAACGGTCTCCGACCCCGCCAGCTGCACTTCGCTCATCCCATCAACGAAAGAATGCTAATTGAATTCCCTCGACACTCATCGATATCAGTTCAGTGAAGTTTTGAGCCGAGCAAAGACCTCCTCTAGGCATACATTCAATTTTAATTTATCTATTTTGTGCAGCCTCAAATAAATAAAATGTACATTATATTTGTGGCGTGCGGCTGGTTTTTTTAGGCTTCGCTGTTTTTTGGCCTGCTGTTTGGGCAAACTGAAATTGACTGTCTTCCACTCCCACTGCAACTGAAGTTAAGGCACTTAAAAAAACACATTGAAAATTATGTGAATGCTTATTGAGTCCGCATGAAGCCCATACCTTTTTAATAAAATTAGACTGACGTTGTCCGTTTTTGTTGAAACGTCAATGCGTTTCAACATATCATACAGGGCTGGAAGCCCGGTGCCTACCTATAAAGTGAATCTCATTTTGAACGGAATAATCAAAAAGCCAGTTAGCAACAGATAAAACGAAGGTGAATTAATTTAGTTCGCCAATAATGTAACTACAGGCTGATTTTCGTGGAACGCTCAATAAAACACTTATCAATATTATTCAAGGCAGAATGCTTAGGCAATACTGTTGAAGGGTTCAGTAGAGGAAGAATTGCTTGAAAGATACAAAAAACGGTCCAGGCATACGGAAGTTCAATTGAAGCATTGGTTTTTAGGGCAGAATTATAATCTTTTCCACCCGTACAAACATAAGGACCCACGTCAAGAAGCGAAATGCACTGTTAAGTCTCCAAAGTTCGCGTAAATCAAGGCAGAATTATTTTATCAATCTTTATTTATTCGCAACTCAAAACTACGGCTAATTTATACACCCATTACTGTGTGTTAATAAGCATTAGTACCCAGTAAGATGCTTGGTAATGTTTGGGTAAACCATGTTGAGGTGTTTTGCGATATCACCTTCATGACCTTGCCAATTGATCCTTGTCAGAGTGTTAACGGAGGGTGTTTCCTCTCGATTGGGTGCTTCGGTAATAAAGCGTCATTTCTTCGTTTTTCGGAACATTTTGTATGTATTGATGTTGAGTGATGGCTGCGGTATGACGCCACATTTGAAACGTCGCACTTTATAACAATTCTATGTTAAAAATTTTGTTTCGTCAAAATTACGGTTCATTCCTGAAAGAACTACAACAAATCTGTGCTTCTAATTATCAGCATTACAAATTAACAGCAAAAGCTGAAACTCATCGCGCATCGGACGAAGCCGAATCTAACAGCTGCCAGCTAAATAAAAACACGATTCATTTTAAATTTTTTGGTAAAACTTTTCCACGTTAGATTTAAATTAACTTGTAATACTCTTCTTCTTTATTTTCGTTTGTATCTAATAGCTGAAACACGCACAAGGGCGTCACAAGACGTTTGGAATGCATTCCATGGTCGTTCAGGGTAGGAATACTGATATTTGATTTTTATGATCGCATGTGAAATTTCAGTAACCATAACAACGATGCGCTAGACATATTAAAGCAGAATGGGAATAAAAGAGGTCCATACACTAAAAGTGTATTCTGAAACCTCGCTTTCTGCAAACTAATAGCGCAATACACAAGAACAAAAGAAAGCTGCCACACGAGCAAAATCAAGGAAAACTAATACCAAGTAGGCGCTGAACTCTAAACGTGACAATTTTAACTGTACTGAACACTGCTTCGTGGCATTGCAGTTATTATTAATCTTCTTTTGGTTTTCTTGAAACTCACAATTCGCCATTTGTTTTAATGCGAGAATCCTAGCTTTACTCTGGCAAGTTTTTTGTTGAAGCCTTGAGCACTTTTTCTTAGGTGCCAAGGTGTGCAAGAAACAACGAGTAAAATCGTGCGGTTTGTTTTGTTACTGCTATATTTTCATCGAATGTTCCCTATAAGAAGCCGTTGCTTTCGGTAATTTTACTATTTCACAATGACAATTGATGATACGATTATAATTATCGTTGTTCGCAACGCTCCTGTCTTGAAGTCTAGGCTCTGTCGTCAGCTGCACACTTAAAACGCTTTTACAAACTAAGAAGAAAGAAAACATTTTTATTGTGCTTAAGCTTTTTGACTAAAATAAAACAAGTGCTCGTTAGGACTGACCACTAATAATCTGTTTTTATTTTTATTTTTTTTGTGGACAAGGAACCTTAAAAAGCATCATTTTAACGTGTTTGCTTGTTTGAGAGTGGCGAGACAGACATACAGGGCATTTAGTTATCTTCTACGGTGGAAGAAATTTTAAGACGTTTATGTATTGACATTGGATTTTACGAAGCATGCAGTTCGGCCTTTTTATTATCAATTGAACCCAGTGGATTGTGTTACGGAAACTGAATAGAAAATTTCACGAAGGAATCGATTTATTCTGATTGGGCTCGGCAAGTGGAAGCTAGTTGCGCCCTGCCAGATGGCGGTTAAAGAACAGGAAGAGGGCCGTGATGGTGCCTTCAGACAGTCGTTTTTGCGCCTGCCCTTATTATGTTACGCGGCTACGAGAAACCCGAAATGCTTAGGGTTAGGCTAGTTACTGTTCTTTCATTCACAGTGGGACCCATCATCATCTTTGCAAAGCTTCCTTTTTATTATGCGGTTGCAATCTCATTAGAACCTGCACCGTAGTCTAACATACAACCTAACGAAGCTTACCTTCCTTGTGGGTAAGTTTTGTTGCTAAGGGTATGTCAGCACAAACGCACATGGTAGCCCAGTAAGCTTACTTTACCGCATGGCGATTCTAACGTGGTACACTTGATGCGATGTGCGCGAAATTGCCCACGGCGCTCGTGCGCAAAATATGCCGCGATAGCTTTAGGGGGGAGGCGCATTACGGTGCGAACATCTCTCCGTCAAGAAGGCAGAAAAAAGGAAAGGGCCTGTGATGGAAGCTTTTTCCACATACTGAGACCAGTCCGCACACTTAAGCTGAACTCAAAGAGTACCCTACAGCAACCTTTCCCGCTTAATTTTCCAGCAAAAAACAGCAAAATCCAAAGCAACAGAAAATCTTGTGCAGTGGATTTCAAACAATGACGCTCGCAAACGTGTTCGGTATATTTGCTCTGGACATACATATTTAGAGAATGTATGTTCCCTAATATTCTGTTTCAATTTAGAATTTAAGAAAGAATGTTCAGGCATTTCAAGGGATATGAACGACAGTTTAATATATTCACCACACAGGGAATATATATACAGGCCGGCATTTTGAACTGCGATCCCACTTTGAGCACGCTGTATATATTGGCCCATAACGGGCGGCGCATACATGGAAACCTTAATCCCCTATCGGGCCCAGTGCACAGAAGATGCAGTAATTCGTTCTTGCTGCTGTTGTTGCGTTAGCTGCCGCAAGTTTCGATTACATAGGCAGCCCCTCTCTGCACGATATTGAAAAAGTGAGTGTTGAGATTTCTCGTCACACTTCGAATTTTTGCCACCTTAAAAGGGGTTTGTTGCCCATATGTCGTGCGACAGCGGTCACGACTATTTGCATAATTATTATCCAATGCTATTAGCAGTATTAACAGATTCGCTTTTTTGTGTAGGAAGAGCGATTCTGCAGTGTGGGTGAAACATGTCGGATAAAAAAGTTATTCTAATAACAAAATGACGAATTTTTTTTTCTTTAGCGCTCACTGCAAAACAGTTTTGAAATTAATGGCACGCCATTATAGTCGGAAACCAGATGTGAGGCCATTTACACCAAAGTATCAGTCGGTATTGTGAAGCAATTTAAAAGAAAATCTATTTGTGCTGATAAGATATCGTTGGTTCTGATGTTTCTTTGTTTGCGCCCTTGGAGAATTAAACAAAAAATGAAGTGCTTGCAACTTTTAAAAATCGAGAAACCAAGGATATTCAGAGGTGCGAACGACTGACGAAAGAAAACATACACCTTTTGGGTGCGCTACGCCTTCCTTGTTCACACTTGAAGCAGCTAGCTGGCACAATTGAAATTTCATAGCACTCTGTCGGATTATGAGTCCTAATGCGTTCTTTTCTTGTTTTTGGTTGTGAACACCTCGGTGTTTGTCCCAGTTTACCTCGAGGCCTCTTTCCTTGGTATGCTGTGATTCTTGACATTTTAGCATCACACGATTTCTCTCGGTCGAACGTACAACAGGCACATCATTTTTTTTTCAGGGGAATACAGAATTCTTCTCCTAGAAGCAGGAAGAAAAGATAACAGGAATTAAATGTAATCCAGACTTCACGAAAACGTTTATTCCGCCTGTGTATGTCCATCAATATTCACTTGGCGATTTGCAGTTCTTAAGGGATGCTAGAAAATGTGCTAGGAGAAGGCAGAATTTTAACAATAAAAAGCTGTATCCTTGCCAACTAACATCAGTGCCGTCTGCAGTTTCTGCACGCCTTCCCTCTTATCTAATATGCGGTAAGATGTGCTTCACAAGGTGAATATTGGATACAAATGCGAGAAAATCAAAAGCAAAGGAGCACTTGGCAGCCACTCCGTAATACAAAAAGGTTCCCGAGGACATCAGAAAGGTAGC
The DNA here is from genome assembly GCF_052857255.1 of Amblyomma americanum. Classification (NCBI taxonomy): domain Eukaryota; kingdom Metazoa; phylum Arthropoda; class Arachnida; order Ixodida; family Ixodidae; genus Amblyomma; species Amblyomma americanum. The sequence goes on along the minus strand of NC_135505.1, from coordinate 52,926,359 downwards.
ATCAAAGTGCAATGCAAACGTCGTGTGTTCTGTGCTTGTGCGCGGACAGAAATAAGCTCCATGATGAACTAAAAGAAGCCTGCTCTTTGTAGAACTAAACCTGCGGTTCGCCAACCGAATGCTATTCCGCGGTCATATACCAGATTATCATTATGTCTGCTGAGATATTCATGTGGTAGTATGAAGATAATTTTTGAAAAAGGAAAGGAGCGCTACGGCGAAGTATCGGCAATTTGCGTGCGCTAGTATTCAGATACACCACTGACCCGAAGGGAAAGCGAAATAATTGGGGCGTTTTTTGTTGCAAAGGCAATTGGCTTCTATATCAACACCCCCTCAGTTTTGTTGCAAGGTTAGACTGCAGTGCTGTTTCTCGCTCATCGCTAGCGTGGTTATGACTACGACAAAGGTGACGACATCTCCAGACACTTCGGCATAATTAGCACTTCTTTCTTCATAATATGGCAATTTTTTGTGTAATCATGACAAGTTATTACTAATTGCGCTGTTTCAATTACAAGAATTTACTAGGGGCCATTTACATTAGTTTAATTAGTCTTTTTCAATCCTTTAAATGACAATTGTTCTAATTTATGCTTTTGTTTTGCCGTATTTATTACTAGCTTTTTGGATGCTGATATTATGGCTTTATTTTTAATGCGTGTTAGAGATGGTCGCCCTCTTTTAGCTTTTTCAGGTGTTTAATTTTGTTTTTCCCAGTTGCATCACCATGAAATGGCGCGCTTTGTTTTCCCTTTTCCCTCCAAAATAGACAGTGCTACCCACCTACCTACCTACCCACCCACCCACCCACCTACCCACCTACCCACCTACCATCCATCCACCTACATACATACCTACCTACATACCATCCATCCATCCATCCATCCATCCGCCTGCCTGCCTGCCTGCCTGCCTGCCTGCCTGCCTGCCTGCCTGCCTGCCTGCCTGCCTGCCTGCCTGCCTGCCTGCCTGCCTGCCTGCCTGCCTGCCTGCCTGCCTGCCTGCCTGCCTGCCTGCCTGCCTGCCTGCCTGCCTGCCTGCCTGCCTGCCTGCCTGCCTGCCTGCCTGCCTGCCTGCCTGCCTGCCTGCCTGCCTGCCTGCCTGCCTGCCTGCCTGCCTGCCTGCCTGCCTGCCTGCCTGCCTGCCTGCCTGCCTGCCTGCCTGCCTGCCTGCCTGCCTGCCTGCCTGCCTGCCTGCCTGCCTGCCTGCCTGCCTGCCTGCCTGCCTGCCTGCCTGCCTGCCTGCCTGCCTGCCTGCCTGCCTGCCTGCCTGCCTGCCTGCCTGCCTGCCTGCCTGCCTGCCTGCCTGCCTGCCTGCCTGCCTGCCTGCCTGCCTGCCTGCCTGCCTGCCTGCCTGCCTGCCTGCCTGCCTGCCTGCCTGCCTGCCTGCCTGCCTGCCTGCCTGCCTGCCTGCCTGCCTGCCTGCCTGCCTGCCTGCCTGCCTGCCTGCCTGCCTGCCTGCCTGCCTGCCTGCCTGCCTGCCTGCCTGCCTGCCTGCCTGCCTGCCTGCCTGCCTGCCTGCCTGCCTGCCTGCCTGCCTGCCTGCCTGCCTGCCTGCCTGCCTGCCTGCCTGCCTGCCTGCCTGCCTGCCTGCCTGCCTGCCTGCCTGCCTGCCTGCCTGCCTGCCTGCCTGCCTGCCTGCCTGCCTGCCTGCCTGCCTGCCTGCCTGCCTGCCTGCCTGCCTGCCTGCCTGCCTGCCTGCCTGCCTGCCTGCCTGCCTGCCTGCCTGCCTGCCTGCCTGCCTGCCTGCCTGCCTGCCTGCCTGCCTGCCTGCCTGCCTGCCTGCCTGCCTGCCTGCCTGCCTGCCTGCCTGCCTGCCTGCCTGCCTGCCTGCCTGCCTGCCTGCCTGCCTGCCTGCCTGCCTGCCTGCCTGCCTGCCTGCCTGCCTGCCTGCCTGCCTGCCTGCCTGCCTGCCTGCCTGCCTGCCTGCCTGCCTGCCTGCCTGCCTGCCTGCCTGCCTGCCTGCCTGCCTGCCTGCCTGCCTGCCTGCCTGCCTGCCTGCCTGCCTGCCTGCCTGCCTGCCTGCCTGCCTGCCTGCCTGCCTGCCTGCCTGCCTGCCTGCCTGCGGCATTATCCTCCTGAAGACAATGTGGTGAGCGTCAGGATTAACAAATGGCGCCAAAAGCGCGAGCAGCCGCAACGCGCAAAGGACTGGACAGCCTAGGTGATCCGACGGCAGACAACGATGTAATAAACACTCAGTTATGTCTGAGCCGCCTTGTCCTTACTGCTCGGACACGACACTGTGGCAGCGGTGGTGGTGCACGACTCCAAACTGGTGAACAACGGTGCGCGATACTGAAAAGTAGTCGAGTAAAGTAACTGCGTCGCGGCGGTCGACGCGGAGCTAATCCTAACGTGACGAGGTTGACCGGAACGCTGTAACAACGCCTGATCCTGTGCATTCAACGACCGCTGTAGCAGTGTCGGAGCCTCAGCAGCTCTGACTGAATCCGCTTGTGGTCGAACTACTAGAGAAACTTGATTTCCGAGGACCTTATGACTGTTAAGTGTTGGTTCACAGGATGGGACTGGTACCGCGTCATCTCAGGTTTAAAGAGGCAGGATGCCGAAACGTCGGTGAACACGCTGATCTACGCCTTGGAAGCAGAAGACGCCTTGGCTTCGCTGAGACTTACGGGCGCTCAGAAGGAAGACTACGACGCCATCACCCGTGCGTTAACGAAACACTTTTTGCCTTGCACGAATGGGAAATTCAAAAGGTGCAATTTCAAGAAACGAAAGCAGGAAGCTCGCGAAACCGCCGACACATTTGCCACACATTTGTACAAACTGGCTGAATCACGTGAGCACGGCAGCTTCAAAGAAGAGCTTTTTCGCGATCGTCTCGTGATTGAAGTGATCGACATAAATCTCTGCGAGAAGTTGCAACTGAATGCATACCTGGCCCTGGAGGCAGTGATATTGGCCGCACACAAATCTGAGATGGTAAAACTTCAGCAGATAGATTTTCGACCACAAACTCAGATATCGTAGCCGTAGAAGGCGTCCGTTGTTCCGTACACCGAGCAAGACATAAGAGACGCCTGGTACGTGGCATCCAAATCAAGGAGAAAGCCGGCAATTGCAAGTGGTGCGGCTCAGGTACGCGTCCGAACTACCGAGCAAACTGTCCAGCTGCTGATAAAACATGCTGGAGGTGCACTAAAAGAGGACATTTTGCATCTGTGTTCTTGTCCATGAGGACTACGGGCACGAAGATCCAACAAGCCGCCCTCGAAGAGGTACACTTGGGAGAAGTCACACACACAGCCGGTTCCGAACGATGGACCATAACAGCGACAGTGAACGGCCAACCTGTACTTTTCTAAGCGGGTAGTTATCCGTACCGAGTACAACATAACGCTGCAACCTGGCGCAAAGTCTTACGCCATAGCCTACCCGAGGAAAGTACCTCTTGCAATGCTGCTAAGTATGAAACGAGAATTGGAACGCATGGAGACCCTGGGAGTGATTGAAAAGATAGACCAAGCTACAGAATGGCGTGCACCGTTGGTAGTAGGAAGAAAGAAGTGTGGAGAGCTGAGAATCTGTGTTGGCTTCAGTGGTCTCAACAGCTGCATCCTCAGGGAAAGAGTTATGATGCCTACTGTCGACGAGTGCCTGGCAAAACTTGCTGTACTCAACTGGTTCAGCAAGCTAGAGGCAAAAACAGGCTACTGGAAAGCTCTACTAGCACACGACTTGCAGAAGTACACTACCGTTCTAACGCCATTCAGAATATATATTTCTGGAATTGCATTTCATATTATCGATTGCACCTGAATTCTTTCAGACAGGGATGCGAAGTGTGCTGGAGGGTTTGGAGGGTTTTAGCCTGTCTTCAGGATGACATAATCGTGTTCGGAAGAACGCAGGAACTGGCTGGCTTGCACTTACATAAAGCACTTCAACGGCTTCACGAGGTTGGTATAACTCTGAAAAAAAGAGAAGTGAGAACTCAGCAAACAAGAAATCAAGTTCTTAGGACACATCGTCACGGCTGATCGCATACGATCTGATCCTGAAAAAGTCGGAGATCTTATTGAATTTCCACCACCAACCGATGATACAAAAGTGGGGTGATATCTTAGAATGGTCAACCACCTTGTCAAGTTTCTTCCTAAGCTATCACAGCTTACGAAACCGCTTCGGGATATGCCTCATCATGACACCAACTGGTATTGGGACAAGACACAGCAAGATAGTTTTGATGCCATTAAAACAGCCCTTAGGACAACACCAATACTTGCACACTACGTTCCCATAGCCCGCTTACGGTGTCAGCTGACGCTTCTTCTTATGACCTAGGAGCGGTCCTCCTACAAGAGATGTCGGGTCGACGCCTTCCTGTTGCATATCCCTCACGGGCCCACTCCTAAACCAAACAGTCCTATGCGCCGAGTGAAAAAGATGCCCTGGCAACCACGTGGGCCTGTGAGCATTCCCGTCCATATCTCCCTCGATTACAATTTCATGTAGAAACGGACCATAAGCGCTTGGTGCCACAACTGTCGTCAAACCGACTGGATGAACTCTGTCCACGTTGCAGCGCCTGCGAATGAGACTACTGGAGTATGGCTACGCAATATCCCATACACCAGGCAAGGAGATCCACACAGCTGATGTCGCGCACATGATTAGTCGACATGGACCCCAGCCATCGAAGCAGTCTTGATGTAGCAATCCTAGAGTATGAATTACTCACGATGGAACTACTTGCGGCATCCGCCGACATGCTTGAAAGGATCTAGACAGCGCAGGACTAGGACCCCACGAAAGCTAGAGTCAACAGCTACTGCTCGACGTCATGGCCTAAAGTAGTGTCACTGCCATTTAAAATACAGTAGTAGGTCACTGCTTCTCACTAACTTGCATGTGCACGGGGCCTTCTCGCCAAGCGAAACAGCATAGTTATACCACCGAGTCTGCAAAGTGAAGTGCTTGAACGCCTGCGCAGTGACCACCAAGGCATAGGGAAATGTGCTCGTGCCACCTACTCTGTGTGGTGGCCTAGAATTGGTCGACACATTCAAAACTATGTCTCCTGTTGCCCAGTGTGCCAAGAGTCTCGAAAACAGTGTTGAACCGCTAATCGACACTCCGCTGCCGATTATCTATGGGAGGCGGTTCGAATGGATCTTCTCAATGAAAACAGACCGAAATACTTAGTAGTGGTGGACTATTTCTCAAGGCTCTTAGTTGAAGGAACTGAAAAGGACAACGACTCAAGACGCCACGCAAGCACTCGAGGAGATTTTTTCTAGGTTTGGGGCACCTGCTGCCATTCGATCGAATAATGGACCCTAATTTACCTCTGCTGAATTCAAATCATTTACTCTCGACTGGGGAGTGCAGGACATCACAAGCAGATCTTAATACTCTCAAAGCAACGAAGCGGCCGAGACAACTATACAAACTGCAAAACCACTCCTCAGGAAATCATCGATAATCAACAAAGCGCTGTTAGCTGAACGTGACACGCCAGCTCGCGAAGCTGAGCTACTCAAGGGGCAGCGCCGAGTGAGTACCGAAGTGCCAAATATGTCAATTGAGTTCCGACCGCGTTAGAACACTCGCCCTTACCGGAATAGAAACCAGGTGTTCAGGGCAAAGCAACGCATCGATGATGACCGCCGGCACAGGGTCCGTGAAAAATAACGCCTGCTGCCGAGCACAGCAGTCCGCATCCTCTACGGCGAGGCGGCTAAAGGGACTGTTATTGCCCCGGTTCCCTCTCCGTGTTCTTATGTGGTAGAAACCACAACCGGGATAACTCGTCGCACCAGCAGTGAAGGGATGGTGTGGTGAGCGGCAGGACTGACAGATGGCGCCATATGCGCCAGCAGCCGCAACGCACAAGGAACTGGAACGCGTAGGCGACTCGACGGCGACACCAATACGCAAAAGACGTGCGTTCCGGTAGCTGCGAGGAAATAAACCCAGTTATGTCTAAGCCCGCCTTGTCCTTAATGCTCGGACACGACAAACAACGGCTGCATATTCCGACTGATCCATCAAAATGCTGCAGTCGACGAACGGACAGAGTTCATCCCCACCCACTCCTTCTTCGCAGCAGCCGGGACGTCCTCCGGCTGCCCCTGTCGCCAACCGCAACTTATATCCCGTTGGGGAACAGTGTGAACACCTCTTTGGCGAATTCGGCGTAGGGCTTCCTTCCCACAGCCCTATCTACGCTGTCACTCTATCTTCAAGAGCTGATCTCCTCTTCCATCACCGTGATTGGCCGCAGTTCGCTTTCTAGTAGCTTTCCCGTGCTGCTTCTGGATGTTTATGCGTTTTCGCATGACTCGGCAGGGTTGGTCTAATCTCTCGAAGTTGCTGAACGCCGCTTCACGTTGTCTTCCGACGCCACAATCGCCTTCGCGCAAGACCACCTTCGTTTAGGCGCTCACACCTGGTACCTGTATGAAGGCCGCCGCTACACAACCTGGTCGGCCTGCACATTTGCTGTACTGGCCGTTTTTGCTCTGCTACCGATTGCGCACGACGCCAGATTTCTTCGGATGCGGTCGCGGCGTCTACTTATGAATGTGTAATATATACTAGGGAGTCAAAAAGAAAGTTATGAAGTGGTGTGCAGAAGACGACGTTGCGTGACCGAAGATTAAAGAAGCTGAAGAAGTAGGATTTGGTGAGGTGGAGAGCGATGATTGGTGGAGAAGAGAAAAGAAGAAAACGACGACAGGGCTTACGTGGACTAACATCAAGGCTATAAAAGAGCGAAGAGAGCGAGGTACGGGTGTGAAAAAGAGGACCGGAGGCTCCGGCGGGGCAGAGACGCTTCGGCTGGAAGAGTGCGACGACGGCTACTGCTCCGGTGAGCTCGCGTTCTACGGCTTCGCATCGTGGACTTCCTGCCATTCCGTACCCCGTTACGGGAAGTCAACGGAGGACGCTACCACCTGATACGGCCAGGGGTGTCTGCAGTGCTGTTGCCACCTATCACGGTTGCGCCCTCAAAGCCAACAACACCGGCATCAACTCCACGGTTGGTTTTACCGGGGACTTGTACGACACAGCCAACGACGCCGCCAGCGACGCCAGCACAACCACGGCGAACGCAACCTCGACACCGGCTACTGGACCCATACAATGCTGCAGCCGCACCGAACCATGCGTGAGCACGAACGCCGACCACTAGCAGTAGAACGCTAGTAGTAGGCCTCGTAGCAGTGTTCCTGGATCGTGTGTATTTATAGTCTTTGTGTTCTGTGTTAGTGTTGTTAGTCTTGTGTGCTAGTGTGTGTGTCATGTAGGGTGTGATAAATGTGCGCCTGTATGGGTACACCTGTCACCTCGTCTATTTTTTCTGTCCGAGTGTTTTCCAGTCCTGCGAGATCCGTGATAAAGATAAGTGGCAAGCCTGCTAGGATTCATTTCCTTTTTTCTTTTCGCTTTGTAGGGGATCTTTTCGATCTTTCGACTGCAGAAAGAATGCATTTGGCAAAAGCATTAGAACTGGCGCTCAAGATGGGGTCAAGAAAAGAAGAGGCGTTGCGTCTCTATGAGGAAGACGCAAAGAATCAGAAACACGAGGCAGATAGGCAGAAAGAAGAAAGGGCGCGAGCACGCGCAGACGCTCACGCAGACGCTCGCGAAGCAGAAGAGCGCGAGAATGAAAGAGTTCGCGAAGCAGAAGAGCGGGAGGCGGGAGAGCTCACGAGGCAGAAGAGCGAGAGCAGAAAAGAGCTCGCGGGACAGAAGAGCGAGAAGCTAGCAAAGCTCTCGAGGTAGAAGAACAGGAGAAAAGAAGGAAAGAACGGGAGAAGGAGTTTCTTTTGTGGAAACAGGCGCATGACGCGGGAGTATACCAGGAGATCGTGGACAGTGATCAGCGTTCTTTAGCGGGTAGAGAATCTCTTAGACCAGCAAGAGTTTTTCCAAAGAAGCTGATGGCTCTTTACGATGACTATAGACATGAACTGGACGCATGTCTGCAACGTTTCGAGCAGATAGCTTTGGGGCAATGCTGGGAGCGCAGTCAATGGGCCACTATACTGAGCATGTGTTTAGACGGAGAGGCGCTGAATGTGTTTGGAAGGATGCCTGCTGCTGATTCCATGGACTACGAGAAATTCAAAAATGCACTCCTCCAAAGATTCAGGCTTACAGCAGAGGATTTTCGTGAGACATTTTGCACCGCGAAACCTGAGGATTTTGAAACCGCTAAGCGGTTTTCTTGCAGCATGACCAACTATTTTGATTGGTGGCTTGATATGTCAAACACGCAGAGTTTTGAAAGGGTGCGTGACAAGCTTGTCACACAGCGATCTTTAGCATGTTGCAGCTCAAAGCTGGCGCTATTCCTCAAGGTAAGTTGTGTTCATTGGAAGAGTTCGGCGACAGTGCAAAACAATTCCTCGAGGCTCAAGGGCTGAGAAATTTGACTATGGCAAATGAGGAAACCCAAAAGGTCCTAGAGAGAGATGCGACAAACCAAGAGCACATGGCGGCGTATCTAAGGCGCCAGTAAGGTGTTTTCTCTGCGGCAAGGTGGGACACCGTGCAGATGAGAGTCAGACTAGTAGCGTTGCCCGAAAGGCACAGGTTGTCTGTCAAGGTTCTAAGAGGAGGGTTCATACCCTGGATGAGTGCCGATACAGAATGCAGGACCGAGCTACATGCGTTGTCGAGTCTAGGGTAGAACTTGTAATGCCATCTGAAGTTCCACAGCTGGAAGTAGAGCAAACGCCGCTGGGAAATGAGGCAGTGAGTGGAACACCCAAGTCAAAAGCAGCAATGCCGGTGGTGGTTGGGCAAAAGGGGACCGTCCTATATTGGTGCATAGAAACAGCGGAGCCAACACAGTTTTGGTTCAATGAAGGCTCCTGAAGCACGAGGATTTTACAGCGGAAACGTCGGCCATCACACTTGTAGATAGCCCCGTCAGGTACCTTCCTGAAGCCAGAATTCTAGTGTCCACGCCATATTATACCTGACAGGTAGTAGCAAAATGCGTTGCCCAACCAACCTACGATCTCATCTTGGGAAACACTACGGGTGCAAGAAGTGTCGAAGACCCCGATGCCGAGTGGCGGATGCTCGATGTTGAAGAGCACCCAAAGGAGGAAAGACCCGCGACAGCTCAGGCGGGTGATGGGGCAGTCAATTTCTCGTCGGCAGTGGAGACAAGTGCTCAAGTGACAGCCCGAGCAACTCAGCATCCGCTCTCTACTTCGGTTAAGATGTTCATGAGCGTAACACCGCGCGAAACTGCAATTAGGCAAAGAGAAGACCTGAGCTTGAAGGCCTGCTTCGAAAGAGTCGGGGAAAAAGTGAAAACAACGAAGAGTCGTACGCCATTCGAATATCAATTTGTAAATGGTCTTCTGTACAGGGATGCATATTTAGCCTAGAAATGTGGTTCCAGCAGCTGGTGTTACCGAGAAACATCCGAGAGACAGTGCTATGCTTATTACATGATACCATTACGGCCGGACACCAGGGGGTTCAAAAAACAGTGGCTAAGGACACCGAGGTGTTCTGGCCATGTGTCCAGAGTGCCGTTACACGCTTTGTTCGCTCATGTGTCGTGTGCCAGCGCATAGTTCTGAAGGGAAGGGTTGGCCCCGTACCTTTGGCCAAGATGCCAGCAATCGACCTGCCATTTCAAGAGTGACTATTGACTTTCTGGGGCCTATCACTCCAGTTTCCGCCAGAGGAAGTAGATATGTGCTTACTCTGATTGACGTGGCCACTCGTTATCCTGACGCTATCCCATTGAAGGCTATTGACCGTATCCACGTGGCGGAGGGTGTTGTGAAGATGTTCTCCCGTTTGGGGCTACCGGGGAAAGTTTTGAGTGACCGGGCTCAAACTTCACATCTGAACTGACCACGCCTTACCATTCCGTGTGTAATGGGCTTGTAGAGCGGTTCAACGGCACCCTCAAAAATATGATCAAGACAATGTGCCAGCAGAGACCCACTGATTTGGATAGATATTTCCCGGCTCTTTTCTTCGCTTACCACGAAGTACCGCAAACGAGTCTTGGTTTCTCGCCCTTCGGTATGTTGTATAGGAGAACCGTTAGAGGTCCACTTACAATACTCAAGGAGTTGTGGGCTAATAAGTAGATTGCATCTGATCTCAAGACAACATACACATGCGTTTTTAATTTGCCGGACAGGTTGAAGGGGACGAGCAGGCTTTCACATCCAGGCCTGGAAAGGGCGCGCGAATGCATCAGTGATATTATGACATGAAAGCCATTCGCAGAAATGTGAAGCAGGGCGACACTGTTCTCGATCTGCTACGCACGGATCATAATAAGTTCCTGATGCAATGCAAGGGCCCGTACCTTGTGACGCAGAAGAAAAAGAGAAAGGGAAAATGAGTGATTGATAGATGACACTAAGAAGGCTTTCCATGTAAATGCGTTGAAGAAATACGAAGAAAGGGGTCCCGTACGGTATGCCCCTACGGCAGCTTGTTTGGTAGTAGCCGAGGAGACAGATGACGTTGCCGAGTTGTCCGCATTAAGTGGCAAGAAAACTGTAGGATGGGATAGGGTGCTAATCAACCCCAATTTGAATTAGGACCGAAGATCACAGATAAATGCTTTAATCCAAAGCAAAGGGGATGTGTTTTCGGATGTGCCGCGCAAAACGGATGTCACATGTTGCAAACAAGACCTCTCCACAGATAGACCAATCAGCTTGAAATAATACCCAGTCCCTTTAGCAGTTCAAGAATAAGTTGAAAACGAGGTGCGGGATATGCTGAAACTTAGTGTAATTGAGAGGTCGTGGTCAGCATACAATGCGCCTCTCGTGGTTGTCAAAAAACCTAGTGGTACTAACCGACTCTGTGTAGATTTTCGTCGGCTAAATATCATCATAGTACCAGACGCAGAACCTATACCAAGAGCGAACGAGGTGTTCGCTAATATGGCTCATAAAAGGACTTTTTTTCCCAAATTGGGTTAGCTAACGAGTATTAGCATATATCAATGAAAGATTCGTCTAAAGAGAAGACTGCCTTTTCGGGCTCGGCGGGTTTATTCCAGTTTAGATTCATACATTTTGGTATGAAGACAGCATCTGAAATATTCACGAATCTGATGAGGAAGGTTTTGGATGGGCTCCAAAATGTAGAACACTATATTGATGGCATCCTTGAGGCAACAGATACGTGGGAAGAGCATGTAATTACACTGGAAACTATTTGACATATTTCAGCAAGCCAAGTTGACCATAAACCCGGAAAAATGTGAGGTTGGCTCGGAAGCCATTTCTCTTCTCAGACACAAGCTGGGTATGGGCCACATTGCAACGAAAGACGACACCTTGGAGATAATAAGGCAGGCCCAGACGCTGACGACCAAGAAAGAGGTACAGTCGTTCCTGGGTTTAATGGGATTCTACAGGGACTTTATTCCCTATTTTGCCCACATAGCCAATGCGCTTGTCGAACTCACTAAGAAGGGGGCAAGCAATGAGCTGAATAGGGCTGCTGAACATGAAAATGCATTTGTCATGTTAATATAGCATATGGCAAAACCGGCCGTTCTGCTTGCTAGAATCTGGATAAAGAGTGTGCTTAGCACTGATGCATCAGAGCGAGCTTCAGGAGCAGTATTTTTGCAAGAAGAGAATCGCGTGCTACATCCAGTATTTTTGCAAGCAACAGATTATCGGATAGCGGACGCAACTACTCCACTGGAGAAAAGGAATGTTTGGCGGTGGTGTAGGCAGTAAAGAATTTCCACATTTATCTTTGTGGGAGACAACTGAGGATTCAAAGGGATCGTCGGCCGCTTGAATACTTAAGCAAGGCAGATTGGACAGCCGTCGCCGTAGCTCAGTTGGTAAGAGCACCGGACGCGATATTCGGAGGTCGTGGGTTCGGATCCCACCGGCGGCATGGTTGTTTTTTCTGCTGCTTTATAAGTAATTTTCTTTAAGCTATTTATTAATCCAAGTATTATTATCTCACTGATAAGCATAACACATAAAAAAAAAAAAAAATTAACGTTCCCCTATGCACCTTGGTTTCGGTGACTGTTAGCTCCCTTCATAAAATTTGTCAAACGGGCCCCTCATTTCATTTAACTTGTCTGCTAATAGCTTAACGAGGGTCTCGGTTCTGGCAGTCTTGATGCCATAGGTAGCATAAGAGGGCTCTCGCACAGTTTCCGCCCTCGCCGTTAGATGACGTTCTACGTCACGCTCGCGGTATTACAGGACGTGCTACGTCCGCCGCTATGGTCGAGGGTGGCGCTGGTGAACACTCTCAAGGCTCGCTTACACCCAGTAAACTTAAATACCCACGAGAGCAGCAGATTGGACAGCCGTCGCCGTAGCTCAGTTGGTAAGAGCACCGGACGCGATATTCGGAGGTCGTGGGTTCGGATCCCACCGGCGGCATGGTTGTTTTTTCTGCTGCTTTATAAGTAATTTTCTTTAAGCTATTTATTAATCCAAGTATTATTATCTCACTGATAAGCATAACACATAAAAAAAAAAAAAATTAACGTTCCCCTATGCACCTTGGTTTCGGTGACTGTTAGCTCCCTTCATAAAACATTCCAGGTGGAATATATAAAAAGCAGAGATAACGTTAGAACGGGCTTCATGACTGGAGCCACCTGAACAGCCTAGGTGTCTCTTGGATGTATCTTGTTGTTGTTGTTGATGCTGTTGTTGTTGCTGTTATGTGATTATACAAGTGAGTGTGTTGTGGACATCAACATGTTTATAAAGGAGTCTGTACGGACAACGACAGTGGTGTGTTAATGTTCCGAAAATGCAGTATGGTGTGTTGTGTTAGTGGTGGGCTGTTGGTGTGTGTTGGACATCTGCGGTGTGTTGTGCGCTACGTCCGGGATCGCCACAGAAGATAGTCGGTTGGCTGAATGGCGTGAAGAGGATGACGAGGGCAGTTTTTCATAGAAAAACACCTGACAGAATGGGCGCATGTCACATATATTAGGGAATCGAAAATAAAATTACGAAGGAAAGAGATGTGAAAATTACGACGTGATTTAACTGAAAGCTAAAGGAGATGAAGCATTCGGTGAGGTGGAGAGCGGTGATTGGCGGAAAAGAGACGAAGGAGAAGACGACGACAAGGCTTTTGAGGACTAACACCAAGGCTATAAAATTGCGAGGGAGAGAGGCACGGGATCAAAGAACAGGGAAGCGGAGGCTCCGGTGGGTCAGGGACGCTTCGGCTGGAAGAGAGCGACACCGGATACTGCTCCGCTGAGCTAGCGTTCTACGGCTTCACATCGTTTACTTCCTGCCGTTCCTGAGCCCGTTCCGGGGAGACAACGGAGGACGCAACCACCTGCTATGGCCAGCGGTGTCCACAGCGCTGTTGCCACACATCCGGGTGGTGCCCCCAACGCCAACAACACTGGCATCAACTCCACAGGCGCTTGGACCGGGAGCTTTTACGACGCAGCCAATGACGCCGTCAGCGACGCCAGCCTCTGCACGTCGAATGCCATCTCGACACCACCTACTGGACCCATGCAACATCGCATCCGCTTCGAACCAACCGCGAGCACGAACGCCGACCGCTAAGAGTGGAACGCTAGCAGTAGACGCTAGTAGCGGTGTTCCCGGGTCGTGTGTACCGATAGGCTTTGTGTTTTGTCTTAGTTTTGTTAGTTTTGTGTTCTAGCGTTTGTGTCACGTTGGGTGTATTAATTGTGCGTCTGTGTGGGTGCAGTTGTCGCATAGTCAATTCTATCGGCCCGAGCGTTCTCCGGGGAGATCTGTGACAGAATGATGATGTCGCTGATAACGTGTATGAAAGATTATTCTTCTAGAGGCCTGCAACATCGCATGCGCCGCGCCTGCCGCAAAGCAGTATGTCGTTGACGGCATGTATGATGCCATACATGCGCCTATGCTGGCCACTCTGGACACCGACTCAGTCCACGCCTACTTGCACCTTGTCGTCGTACTGTGGAATACCTCGCATGTGTGCGAAAAAAAGTTTTCCTACACCATGTCTGCCTAGGGTCCGAGTGTGCAGTATAAACACAGAGAGGTGCAGAACCAATCGTGCACCCAATTTCCCGAGTGCATGTGCGAGCCACAGTGAAATGGTTCAACTTAGAGGGCGGCTACTACTTTCTCTATCACACCCACACCATTGAGGACATTTTCGATCACCGCATCGTGATGGAGCTCAGGAGGCCAAGGAAGCTTTATTGCATCCGGCAAGGACAGCAGGTTGCGTATGAAACTATTGGTGGGGAGAAAGATGGCAGAGCGGCCATGTCATTACACTCGGCGCAAAACGAGCGGTAGGTTGTTGCAACGATGTCGAGAAGTAGCACGCTGACACCTGCCAGTTCTCATATCGAAATAAGGAAAGGCAATGTGTTGCCGCTGTGAAAGGTTTCAAGCAGTGCAGTGCCACTTCTTCAATGGACGCCATAGTGCTTATGGAGAAGGATTGTTCCACACCAGGCAGAACATTAGATAACGCGCAAGGGGAGCGAGCCATAGGCAGGTCACCTGCAGCTGCGGTCCTTTCATGAACACGCCATTCAAACAGTCGTAGGAACGCTTCGGCGCTTGATTTGTGCACAACCATATCAGAAATGAGAAGTTCACGACACCACAACCAAACAAGAACAGGACCCCGGTCAACAAGTCGACGCTGCGGAAGGTTCTTAATATTGGCGGCGAACAGGACGCACCTGGTGCAACTAGTGATGGCAGCAGGCAGGTACCGCCCGCGCCTAAAGAGTCTCTCCTAAACAGCAACGCACCATTCATCAAGACACCCAGATATAATGTGAGGAGGAGACGACGCTGCCAAAATAATCGCGACTCAGCGATAGAACAACATAGAAAAAATCCGAACTGGACTACGTCTGCAGCGCCGACCGGAATAGAAGGAAACAGAACTCTCCAAAAGCATCTGTTGGTAGGGGGGAGAAAAAGGGTTGTCCGACGGAAAGGCTGACAGTGTGATCGCTGATACATGTTCTTTCTAGGTCTCCAGTCGTCGCCGAGTGCAGAGCAGCCGCAACGAAGAGGAAGTGCGTGCACCACCAAGACAATGATGAAAAAGATGTGATTAAACAGGGAGCGTTTCAGAGGAAGATTCACCTGGAGGTTCCTCTCTCCAGGTTAGGGCTCCCCTTATCTCTGCCAGTGTTATTAACGTTCGGTGCAAAGGCGAAAAATTTGCATTCGGTTCAATATGTGCGATTCTCCATGATTACATAATTGCCACATGTAGGTTGATTTGCTACTTCTTTTAACATTTTCTAGCTGTTTTCTCACCAAAATGATATCTGTTATTTTTTTAAATATTCTTCGCTCATTTTTATTGATACATTTCTTCAAAATTGACGCTCGGTGCTAAAATATTGTTGCAACCTCCTATGGAAATTTCCTTGTTTATTTCACTACACCTTGGCCAATCCGCAAATGTGTGTATGGGCCATGCCCTAAGAGGACGAAGAAGTTCTTTGGAACGGCTGCGTATTTCTTTTGATCCTCTACGCTGTCTAAGTAATTGATAATGCTGTGAAATTCATCCTCTGACTGACTTAGCAAAGAAATGTGATCAACAAATCGCAGGTTACTAAGGTATCTCCTTTAACGTTTTATGCCCAACGGTTCCCTTTACAAGCCTCTGCTTATCGCCAGTAAAAGGGTGAAAAACAGTAATGCCGCGATCGTGTCTTCTTACCTGCATACCTGTTTTAAAACATTTATTGCTTACTTATTGGAGGAAAGTGGACTTTGTACAGTCTTTTAAATTTGTTCCCTTATTTTTCAATAACTGGCATGTTAACCTTGATCACGCATTACCTGAATGACTTTAGAAATTTAGACTGAGATCATTATGCTTTGTGTTATTCTGCGAAGGCTTATATGGGGGGTTGTTTATATCCTGCGCATTTCTCTGTCACCTGATTGCTAGTGTAATATGGTTTGTTATCGAGTAGCCTTTACAAAAGCCTGTCTGATCATTGAATTTTTAGGCTGCGCGGAATAATAACGCAATCACCTCAGCAAATATCTGGCAGGCAGTGAATAGTAAGTTGATCGGTCTGCAAATTTTCAAGTGTTTGGTGTCTCCTTTTTTAAGAATTACCACTGAATTAGCGGTACTCCAAATTTCTGGTTGTCTCTAGGTCATAAGGCACTGCGTATGTAGCTTGGCCAGTTTCTCTCACGGAATCTACCCACCGTCGTTCCACAGAAGTGCTATTACTGATCCTCAACAGCTGCCTTCTCCCCTGTCATTGCCTCCAAAGCATTCTTTAGTTCCTGTTTCATCACTCTCAACATGAAGATAACCACTGTTCGATTTAACGATATAAAAGGTCCGAGTTTTGTTACTGACTGTTGGACCTCCTTCAGTATAAATTTATCCACCTTAGGCTTTCATTTTCATTAGAATAAGCTGATTCTGATTCTGACATACCCTCTTTATGTGCGCTACTGCCGCTCTCTTTACCTTGCTCATTAAATTGACTACTGTATAGATTAGTCTAGAACTCTTTTTTCTAATTTTTACCATCCAGGCTGCTAATGAAATTCCCGTCTGCCTGCTCTTGAGGCATGGATAAGCAAAATGATAGCTCTAAGATTACCGTTCATTGCTAGCACAATAATATATCTGTGCTCATTTAAATCAGGATATGTGCTCTGTAGCGACATCCTCGTCCTTCCCTCTTACCTCTAGCTCGTTGGTGGGCTTCTCCTTTCTGGCCATTTGTCTTCTCTTTTTAAGTCTGCGATAATTAAAAGCCTTACCTTCGTGTGGCCCCAATACCTACCTTTTTGAGGGCATCCACATCTGGCACGATTCCACTATAAAGGCACAGTATTATGTGCATTTCATTTTTTGTCTCTAGTTTGGGGCTCTTCGACGTCCATTTCCTGTCCTCTCGTTTGCGGCAGAAATTATTCATGATTACAAAATATCTCCCTCTGCTAACTCAGTAATGCCCCCCACTCTTTATATGCTTACAGCCTATGCTATATTCGCCCGCCACCGTGACTCTTGGCCTGTTCCATGCCCAAATTTGCACTGAAGTTACCCATCACTACAGAGTACTCGGTTTTTACTTGCTCATTGTTGAGTTTACGTCTCCGTGGAAGCCTCCGATGATTTGGTGACTGTGGCTTTATGTTGGCGCTTAGGGATGCTCAGCCTTTAAGTGTGTACCTCGTATTAATGTGATCTTTCAATAAATCTGCATATTGGCAATAATAAAGAAGCCTCTATGTTGAAGGTATATCTTGGTTGATGGTAAATCTCACGCTTAGTTGTATCTCCACTAATCCTCAATATCATAATACGTGGTCAGCCTTTAACACTGTATGCCTCACCAGTCCTCCTATATTCACTAAGCACTATGATATTCGATATTTTACCCACTCGTTCCTTGAACAGCACTGTGAGACTTACCTGACTGCATAAGATTCTAGCATTAAAGGTTGTCAGGTGCACTTTTTCATGGCGAAATGTATGAAGCCAGAGAATCTTAGCCCCCTCCGCTGCGTCGGCGGTCTGACCACCGCCTAGGCCAGTTGCTCCGCAGTCCGTTGTGTCTGAGGGCCAATGTTTAACAGGTGTTGATGCAGGCTGTTGCGGTCAAGCACTGCAAAGACTGGCGTAATCCTGTTCTCGTGATGGAATTTGTGAAAAGGAATTCTTTTAAGCGAGCGAGTGTCCTTGCTTCCTTCAAACAGCTTGTTTTTAAAGTGTATTGAAATCTCGGTATAAATCACAAAAGTGGATTGAGCTGGCAGTGAAAACACTGATACCAGTTTTATTAGGCGTCAGTTTTCTTGGCCGTTTCTTCGACGGCTGCCGTAGGAATCTATGCGCCGAATGCAAAAGCGTCTGCAGCTTTTGAGTTGAGATCGCTTGTAGAAATTATTGGTTTCACTGTTTGTGAGCGAACAAAAAGTGGCTTTTGGAGGTGGGCGTACAGTTGAAGTTTTTATTGATATAACCATATAAATCATCAATGTACCTCAAGCCCGAAATTCACAAGATGAAGTTTATAATTGTACAAGATTTCAAAAAAGGTTTTGCACAAATTTTGATCTCTATTGAAAGAACCAGTGAAACATGCTTTTACTCCTGTGGTCCATTAGCTTAGGACAAAAATTTTATTTTCCAAAACAGGACGGACAGTGCTTCTCCCACTCGCAAAATCTTCCTCCACAACAATTGCCCATATGCACACACCGGTGGGTTTCTGGTTGCCTCCATGTCCCCTCGGGGCACGCACATACTTGTTGCCCATTACTGCACGGCCTCCTCCTTGGTATATCCCGGCAAATATTTTCTGGGTACTCTCCACCGCTGCACGTCTTTTTGACCTCGTCCCACTCACAGTAGGAGGCCTGCAGATAAGAATGCAATTTCAGTTGCAATTTCCAACCCACATATTCCTTGCACATATTGCTAAGCTGCATAAAGTAAGAACCCAAAAAATGTTTTTCAAAATAAGTGTAAGCGTGAACTAAAAGTTGAGGTGCGATTCACCAATAAATATGCATGCCTTTTAAAATCTCATTTCGCAGGGCATGATGTTAGTCAAACTTTGTGAACAACCTCCTTAGTAGCATAAAATTGAATGCGAGTTGCCCTATGGTTTCAGATGTGACATTTGGCGCGTGTTTTATGCCTTTTGGCGGGTGGTGCCAGCTCGTGAACCCGTCTTCGGTCAATTCCTTTTGTTGCGCCTTCGCATTACTCGAAAACATTTTAGCGAGAGCGAGTATGCAAATTCGAGAGGAAGAGAAAACTGTATGAATATACGGTGTTGTGCGTCCGTAGTGCTCCGAAAGAGTCAACAGCGAAGGTACACGGGCGTGCGGGTTCGTGATACCGAAAAAACATTGACTACATCAAAGTTTGCACGCCCACGAAATTCAGATCAACACGAGAATGATGTTTCGAAGCGGCCACATGGGTGTCAAGCATAATTTAAACTACATCCTTTTCAGCTTTGCGATTTCGATCAGCGAGAAACAATGTAAGATGTTGGTAGTTGAGTCGTATCAATATGTTTGTTTAATTTCATTTACTTGTCTTCAAGTCCGCTTTTTGGCTTGTTAGAAATAGGTGGACTCATCAGCATCATCAGTCTGACTAGGCTTTTTGCGGGACAAAGGCCTCTCCCATGTGTCTCCAATTAACCCTCTCCTTTGCTAGCTGCGGCCACCCTATGCCTGCAAACTACATAATCTCATGTGCCAACCTAACTTTCTGCAGCACCCTGCTACGCTTGCTTTCGCTTGGGATCAACACCGCTACCATTAAGGGCCAGCGGTTATCTTGCTTTCGATTTACATGCCTTGCCCAAGCCAATTTCTTGCTCTTCATTTTGACCCGATGTAATTAACACGCGTTTCTTTCCTCACCCACTCTATCTACTTCCGGTGCTTTAACGCCACACCTATCATTATTCTTTCCGTCGGTGACTGCATTCTTCTTAGGCTGAACCCTTTTCGTTAGCCTCGACGTTTCTGCACCGTGGGTGGATGCTGAAAGATACAGCTGTTGTATACTTTTCTCTTCAGGGATAGTGGTAAACGCAATTCATGATCTGAAAGAGTCTGCCACATTGGCTTCACGCCGCCGCGGTGGCTAAGTGGTTACGGCGCTCGGCTTCTGGACCGAAAGACGCGGGTACGATCCCGGCCACGGCGGCCGAATTTCTATGGAGGCGAAATTCTAGAGGCACATGTACTGTGCGGTGCCAGTGACGTTAAAGAACACCAGGAGGGGGCGCTGAGAGTGCGGGAAGCGACCAGACGTGCGGCGTATCGGCTCCTGTTATTTTTTTCAGGCACCGCGGTACTTTCCATGGGACCCCACGGAAACATTCACTATCACCTTCCCAACATCGAGAGAAACCTGCTGGTCCTGTTCCTGAGAAGATAGGTCCGAAAGTACCTGTTCTATGACAATTTTTCATCATCGCCACGCCACGGAACACTGTGGCTACCACTACTCAACGCGGCTACGATCCCGCTGCAATGGCGTGGGCTGAAATCGACATTCAACAACCAGAAGACAGGTCTCAGTCCATTCAAAATGAAGAACTCTTTCCGCTGATTCCCATGCGTAAGCGGACCCAGTGTTCCAAGACATCCAATGACGGTACCACGATGGCGTCGCTAGAGCAAACACAGGCAGCTGGGCTCAACGGCCGCCGCTTCTCCGGCAGCGATCGCGATGCGCTTCACCTGGATAACAACGCTGCTTTATGGCGTCCAAAAGAGACGCCGAAAATGAGCTCAGAAGATATAATTGCGATTCTCAAGCCAAGGCAAACCGAGAACCTCAAGGCAATTTTTCAGCACGGCGAGTTGGGAGTGCCTATTGCCCAGTATGTTGGAGGAGACGCTGGCACCGCACTCAGAATATGGCTAGTCTGGGCCGAGAACCTCGTCGTTTGTGGAACCCAACACATCGAAGCAGCAATAACCTGACTAAAGACTTTGACCTCAAGACCGGAGCGGACTCCCATTCATTTCGGGGCCACGTGAAGCTTAATGATGAGGTGTGAAGAGGTGTGATCGGGGTGCGGGCTGATGAGACGACGGCTACCCTCAAGAACAAGATGAAGTGGCGCGAAGATGAGATAGCCTTTGTGCGTAAACTGGGAAAATCAAATCTAGCGGTGCTCACCTTTGTGGGCCGCAAGGTGCCGCGCTACGTGCACTACAAATGTGAATGCACACTTGTGCGAGAATACAAACGAACGATCCCTGCATGCTTCCGCTGCGGGACCATCGGCACAGGGTTGACAACTGCCCACGCCCGGACATCGGAAGACGTGGATTTTGCGGTCAACATGTAGGCGCCTCCCAGCAGCGTCTTAACGAACATGACTGTACCCCATGCTGCATGATCTGCGGGCAGGTCCGCCTGACTGGCTCCGCTGACTGCAAGGGCAAGTTTCGGCGTCTCCATCAATTGAGACCGCTAGCCCAGCACCACCAAGGGGAGCAACAAAGCAAGTTAAGCAAGTCCCCCGGAAACAAGACGGGCAAGTCCGGCCAAGCTGTCGGGAAACAAGGCAGCAGGAAAGAACCACCTCCCGCTTCAAAAAAGGCGAAATCCGGGACTGGTGCCAAGCCGGAAGCTTTCCAAGCCGGGGATTTTCCCTTCTTGGCAACAGCCCAAATTCAACATCAAAGGTAAGCAGCTGGGCGGTCGTCGCCTCTATTTCCTCTCCCTCCCCTTCCCCCCTCGAACTTGAGCGTAGAAAAGAGCTAGCGTTTCTGAAAAACCAGAACGCGCAGCCATAATCCAAATTTAACGCACTAAAAAACGCTAGGGCAGAGCCACCTCTCTCGGAAACAATGGAGGACGCTGATGAATCGGCGTCTGCGTGCTCGAGCGTCGCTCCGTTGTCAGGTGCTCCGCTCACTGCAAAAGTGGAAAGCCGCATCACGGATATTTAGCAAAATGTGGCTGCTCACTTGGCCCAACTGCCAGCGGTTATTACAGAAGTCATCCAAAGACAAATGCAGCAGCTGGCAACAACCATTACTCAGCAACTGACTGTGTCTGTTACGCAGTCTGTTACGCAGTAAGTCACCCAAAACATTAAAGCCTGGATACAGGGTAACCCAAAGTTGCTTAGGCGGGCAGGACCCGCAAGGGAAGTAGGCCGTCCATCCAAAATTTGCTGCGCAACTATTGAGGAAGAAAATCAGGATAACCCCTCGCTACCACGCAGGGCAGTGGGTGGGGTGAGCCAGCCAGCCTCTAGCCTTCATCATGGCTCAGGGAACTTAGCGGACACCTCGTAAAAGAAAACAGGAACCTTTGGGCATAATACAATGTAATTGTAGAGGATTTCGCGGCCGCGCGAAACGAGCACACCTATGCCTTTACCTTGAAACATGGCAATTTCATGCCTCCATTTTCGCGCATCAAGAGCTTGGGGCATCGGCCAAAATTTGTGGGTACAACACTTTTCATCGGGACCCATCCACCTGCATTCTTGTACATAAGTCGTACACAGCACAGGACGTAGATCTCGACATCGAGATAACATACTCTTACACTATGGTCACCGTGTTACCTCTGCGACGCTCTGATCCCTCTGTACACATATTAAACATATACTGTCCGCCCAAGCTCAAACATATTACTCTCTCAGATATCTTCAGCCGTGCACTGAAGGTAGCGGGTCGGGACCCATTTTTGATTGTGGGAGATTTCAATGCCCCCAGCCATTTATGGAGCTAAGAAAAGAAGAGGCGCGAAGTAGAAAGCTAGCGGAGCTTATATTTACGCTAGGCATCACCCTCCTGACCGACCATGCGCATCCCACACCAATGGGAAACTCTGTGACTCGGGGCACGTGTCCTGATCTCACACTTTCCAAACACATCCAACACGTGGAATGGAACAACACGGGAGAGAAACTAGACAGTGACCACTGCATCATTATCACACTTATTCACACGCGGCCCCTCGAAAGGCCGCTCACACAAGCTCGATTCCCAGACTGGCAGGCTTTCAGAAAGTCCCTGCCCTCAGCCAACCTGATTAATGATGGATACGATCAGTGGGCCCAAACACTTATGACAACACTCAAGCAACACTAAACACAAATACAAAGCACGGAAGACTGCCCGGCAGTGGACAACCATCACCTACACACCTTGGAAGAACGCCGCAGCCTCACCAAACGTTGGAAAAGACAAACATAACAGAATACTCAAGAAGCGCTTCCTAGATCTTTCTCACAAAGCAGCTCAGCATGTCTCCCAGTCTGCTGACGCCAACTGGATAGATCACTGTAATACGGCTGCCAGACAGATGTGCGGCAAGAACACTTTGAGGCTTTTCCGCAGCCTTATAGACCCCGCGCAGACACGGGGCGAACAAAGCGCCACTTACAACTAGCACTCCATAATTTCAAGGGCAGCACAGCACAACTTGTAGAGACACTCAAAGGCAAGTATCTCTGCTGGAAACAGGGCCCTCGTGGTCAGGAGTATCTTTACTCTGGCAAATATGATCCTGAGTTGGACCAACCGTTCCAATTATTTGATATCAATGCAGCCCTGACCAAATTGAGGAGAGGCACTGCGCCTGGACGGGACAAGGTCACAGTTAAGCTGCTGGCCAATCTCCCTGACCAGGCGAACGAGGCCCTTGTGAAATACATCAACACTATATGGAAGGGAGAGAACCCGCACCCCTTGATGGGAAAACAGCCCTAGTAGCATTCATCCCCAAGGCGGGAAAGGAAATCAACACAGACAACTTGAGGCCTATCTCGCTCGCCTCGTGTGTCGGCAAGCTTATGGAAACCATGGTGCGGGATAGGCTCTCCGAATACTTGGAACAACGAAACATATTTCCAGACACTATGTTCGGCTTTCGCCCACATACGTCCGCACAGGACGTACTCCTCCAACTCAACAGAGACATAATACAACCAGTCGAACACCCACATAATGACAAGGTCGTCCTGGCCTTGGACTTGAAAGGAGCCTTCGACAACATCAAACACAGCGTCATACTAACAAACCTCAATGAATCCACCTGTGGCCGCAACACTTTAAATTATATCAAAGGCTTCCTGACTGATCGAGCCGCACTAATCAGAATCCAAGAGGCAGAATTTGGTCCGTATCAAATGGGTACGCGGGGGACACCACAAGGCGCGGTGCTATCACCCTACTCTTTATTTTGACTAAGCTTCATCTCCCTGACCAGTTCAATGGTATCGAAGGCATACGGCATGCTCTGTATTCCGATGATATCACGATCTGGGCCACAGAGGGAAACTTAGGGCACATAGAGGAATGCCTGAAATCAGCCGATCACGTAGTGGATCGCTACGCAGGGCACTGTGGTCTCCAATGCGCACCCAAGAAATCTGAATTTGTGCGCCTTTTGGCATTCGATAAGGACACTACCCAAATACATCTTTCCTTAGCAAATGGCCCCATCCACGAGGCCAAAGAGATTCGAATGCTAGGGCTCTTCATCCATAACCAAAGGAGAGTAGACACAACATTGCACAAACTCCGCAAAGTTGGAGACCAAGTAGGCCATGTGGTCCGTCGCGTCTCCAACAAGAGAGGGGGTTTGCGAAGCAGGGATGCCGTGCGGCTGGCCCATGTTTTCGTAATCAGCCGAATCCTCTATTGGGTCCCTTATCTACCCTTGCGGAAACACGAAGAAAGAAAAAGATGAGGTAATACTCCGCAAAATGACGAAGAGGGCACTTGACTATCCTGTGTCCACCTCCAATGCGAGACTTCTTGCATTGGGAGTGGTGAACACTTTTCAGGAGTTCAAGGAAGCCCATCTCACAAATCAACACACGATGCTAGCCCAAACGAAGTCGGGTTGGCACTTGCTAGCCCGCCTTCACATCCAAAATAATTTTCACATTCAGGAGCGGGTCCGAGTGCCCGAACTCTGGAGACGCGTCGTCAGATTTCGACTCCTCCCCACTAATATGGACAAGGAGGATCATAGTGGCCGTCGTCAGGCTAGGGCGGAAGCCTTAGCGCACCACTATGGCAACAAACATGGTATCTTTTAGGTAGATGTAGCTGGGCCGACCCACGGGGGGTGGTACACGGCCGCGGCCATACATCAAGAAATACAGGTAGATGGGATTTCCTTTCGAGCCCCAGGCACAACACAAGCTGAAGAGGTTGCCATCGCCCTAGCTGCTTCTGATTCAAAATCCAAACATAATAACAGGCGCGCGTTCGGCATCCCGCAATTATGACGCTGGCTGGATAATTCCACTAGCTAAACGAATACTAAGGAACTGTAGCTGGGATACTGATCCTATTCCCAGCTGCCTGGTTTGGACTCCGGGCAATCAGGGCCTAGCAGGAAACACAAGCGGCAGACGCGGCGGCCCGAGCAATCATTCACCGGGCATTCCCATTGGCTCTTGAGGAGCTGGAACCTGAAGGCAGCTGCTTACTTTCCTTCAAAGCTATCACATCCTATTATAAGGATAGGCATCGCCTCTACCCGGCCCCTGCAATGGGACTGGGGAAAGCAAATGAACTCTTTCTACTCCGATTATTCGCGAACACAATGCTGTGCCCGGCAGTACTAAAATACTTCAATCCCGCGTTCACTGGCAAGTGCAAACATTGTGGGGAGGTGGCTGACGCCTACCACATGGTTTGGGCTTGCCAGCGCCACTCAGCTCTCTCCCCACCCCCCAACCCTACCAGAGAGGAATGGGAGGCGGCCCTGCTTGGCTGTTCGAACCTTCAGGCCCAGAAGCTTTGGTCAAGAGGGCTAAGCATGCGGCTTCGACCAACAGGGTCCCGGAATAAGGACTCCACCCATTTCGGGGCTCTTTAAAGAGCCTCACCTCTTTCGTTCAATAAAGGCTTTTCACCACCACCACCACCACCACCACCACCACCACCACCACCAACACCACCAGGTAGTCTAAATTTCCGGAGCCCTTCACTACGACGTTTCTCATAGCCTGGGTCGCTTTCCAACGTTAAAACCCCATAAACCAAACCAAACATGGGATCCGCATCATGCTTCTTTTTTTAGTTATTTCTCTCTCATGATCCGCGTCAGCTGCCCCTACCTGCCCTAAGGCGACGTATTCTCTTACCACATCTTGCACCTCGCTACCAATTTTGACCTGCTGGTCCCTTCCAAGACTGTTCAGCATTACTTTCGTTTTCTGCGTGTTAATTTTAATATCTGCCGTTCTGCTTTGCTGAAGTCATTTATCATGCCTAGCAGCATATTTCCTCGGTGACATTGCAATGAAATGTCACCAGCGAATCGCAAAAACATAGTTATTTTACATTGGCTATTAGCCCCAGCTTTTCCTGATCCAGGCCACGGAACACCTCCTTTTAATAGGCGATGCATAGCTCTTCCCAGGTCATGTTGTCCTTCCTAAACCTCTTCTTATATTCAAGGTTTATTGCTGACTTTACGAAGGACAATGGTCAGTGTGCAGTCGTTACATATGTCTTCCAGTATTTCTATATAAATAATTTCTACACCCTGATTCCTCAATGCCTGCATGACTGCTGAGGTTTTCACTGAGTCAAATTCTTCCTTGTAATCAATTAAAGCTGGTGTAGGCGTTTGGTTATATTCACAGCATGTGTCTCGCCATATTTATAGTGTGCATATGGTCGATTGTCTCGGGTCCTGAACGAAAGCCTGCCTGATAATTAGGTTGATTGATGTTTAAAGTTGTCCTGGTTTTAGTGGCGATTACCTTAGTAAATATATTGTAGGCGACGTAGATTAATCATATCCGTCTGAATGTTCTCAAATCCTTGATGTCGCTTTTCTGATCAATTAAGACAGTGTTAGCGTTATTCCAGGCTTCTGGTATGCTCGATGTCATAACGAATTGCGCATACAGAGCGGCTAGCTTTTCTAGCACAATTTACCCTCCGTCCTTCGAAATATGTGTTGTTGCCAGATCCTCGTCATCTGCTATTTTATGGACGCATAAAGCTAGCGGCCCCTGTGCTCTGCCATAACAATGAACGTTAAAGAAATGCAGGTGGCCGAAATTTTGAGAAGACCTCCACTATGGCATCCCTCACACAATCAGACCCTTTTGAACGTCAAGCACAAAAACTATTTAAGTCATGATTAGGAGTTATTCAGATGAACATGGCCCATTAAAGCATTTTAATTCCGATATATTTTCCGCATTAAAGATGCTTAATATAATTCACCTCCTGTCAACCTCCTTTGTACTGAGTTTCATTGCTTCATATTGCGCGTTACCAGTAATAGCCGGCATTGCCGGCTTATAGCTGTATTGTCTTGGTTTATTTCCTTGGTTTTCTGTCGGTCTGTTTGCAATTTTGATTTTAGGAGCCTGTTTTGCAGGATGCTCACACGTTCGCATCGTGATAGGGGCATCCTTCCAAGATGCGTTCATAGGATACACACACGCACAGAAGCACAAACGCACACGCGTGTACTTACCTTGCAACCTGCCCACCATATTCACAGCACATTACCCGCCGTGCCTGGTGGCAGTTCAATTATTCGAGAGAGGTTGCTCTGCGAGAACACCCTGAGTCTCCCATGTCCTACCCATGACACCGTCTATCATAGTAGGGCAGTGGCGCATCTCATGACAGCTGCGCCAATGCATCAGGAGTGGCATAAGGACTCCCAGAGATCTATAAATGTTAATTATAGAGTGACCAATGCCGCATTCAAGGGGTTAACTGATTATCCATAACCAATCTGCTTCCAGTCGTAAACACTGAATCCATACACCGGAACTGCAGTGTGAGCCGAAGTGCTCGCGCACCTAATACACATTACGCCTAAATATGCAAATCAACCATCATTTTCATATCAACTGGTTTATTTAAAAATGATATTCACCGTGAGCATTTCGATGCTCGCAAGGTGTTTATCAGGCAAAAGACAAACGCGCAGACAAAATTAAAGCCGTTCCCGGCATTGCTGACTCAGGACAAAGAAATGACCGACCATAGCAACCTGCCTTCCTCAGGCGACCTTCCGCTGCCACTTACACGCGCACAGTGGAAGTTGCAGAAATTAAGCTAACCTTTCGACCGTTCTTGCGCAAGATCCCGCAGGTGTGTTTCGCCCAGGTGGAAGTCATATTTCATCTATACCGCGTCATCTCGGAGACTACTCGGCCTCACCGCCTGCTTTTCAGTCTGTGTCCTGAGGTGGCTCAAGATATCACTGACGAAATCTCTGGATCCTTGAACGATGCCCCACGTCAATGCCTTAAGCAGAGCATCCTGGACCGCAGCACAGAGTGCCAGAGAGCACGCGTCTTTATAACCTGCTCACCAGTTAAAATCTTGGAGATCGCCGCCCCTAACACTGCTGAAATAGTACGCGGCAGGTCCTGGGAGGAAGCAACTTCGACTCAAGCAACAACGACTGTGCGCTGTTGAGGGAGCTTTTTCTGCAGCGCTTGCCGCAGTCTAACCGCTTCTCTTTTTTTCTGGAGGCGCCATGACCCTCGATCGCCGGGCCCAGTTAGGTGATCGAGTCCACGACATGCATTTTCCTTCTGTAGCCGCCCGCACTTCCATTCTAGAGTCCTCTACAATGTCGCGGTTAGAGGCCTGCATCGAACCGCTCGCCGCTTTTCTCGAGGCGCTGCGGACGTCCTTACATGGCCACCGCAGTTGCTACTAACGTCCTGGCTGCCGTACTCCTTCCCCAAGCAACGCACGCTTGCACCGGTTTTCCCCTCAGCAGAGTGCTGGTATTATCGCACTTTTAGGCACGGTGCCCGCCGATGAACTTCCCCATGCAAATGGTGCTGTGAACCCTTCCTCCATCGCCAAGTATGGCCTGCTGTCCCTCACTGTCACCTTCAGCCAAACCTCGGCTCCGACTTTCTCATCTATTTCGGCCTGGATGTCAGCATGCGCCTCTATCAGCTCGTCCACCGCAAGACGCGCCTATCTATCGCTGCCCTTACGTCGGCTGCTCGCTGCCACTGGCATCCACATGCTGATTCCTCTATGCCTGTAGGCGAAAATCCTGGAAGACTTTCATGAGGTCACGAAGGCTTGAAATGTAAACGACCAACGCCGGCAGAGCATAACCGACCCCATTGTTACGCATGGTCAACCGATCGCAGAAAGACCGCGCAATAACTTCTGTGGGCGTCTGGTCATTGCTAAAATAAAAGTCGAGCACATGCTCAAGCTAGGTATTGTACTACCTTCTTCTAGCACTTTGGCGTCACCCAACCATCTGGTGTCCAATAAAGAACCAAGAGACTGGCGGCCGTGTGGAGACAACCGGGCGCTGAACGCTCACGCGGCCCACGATAGCTATCCCCCTCCACAAAACCAGGATTTCACCTTATTGAAGGGCTGAAAGATTTTCAGCAACGAAGAGAATGTAAAGGCTTATAACCAAATTCCCGTCGAGCCTGCCGATATGCGTCAGAAGGCCATCGCTACGCCATTTAGCCAGTTTGAGTTCGCGCGCATACTTTTGGGCTCTTCAACGCACCACAGATTTTTCAACGATTAGTTGCCGAAGCGACAGCGGACTCCAGGCTATATTCGCCTACATTGACCATATCGTGGTCGCGAGTCGCATTAGAGCGCTGATGCCTTGCGGCGAAGCACCGGGCTTGTAAAAAGGGGCATTCGCAGGATACATTTTGCATCCCGCAGAATTGGAATCCGGGCTTGATCTCCAGGCATAACATTCCCTTGACTGAGCTTCATCGCACGACCTCGAGCCCCCTGTCCGCGCTTTCCTTGTCACCTGAAGCGCAATGTTCTTTCACGGCTGCTAAGCAAGCCGTTGCTGATTATGTCCTTCTCATTCATCCTAGTACTTACGCACCCATTCGCATCATGATGGATGCTTCCAATGTTGCCATCGGCGTTGTTCTCCAGCAGCAAATCGAGTCTGATTGGCTCCCACCGTCATTCTCTTGGAAGGTCCAATCTGCTGAGACCCGCAACAGCGTTTTGGCCGTTAGCTGCTGATCTGCATCATCCAGCACTACCGACATTTCTTGAAGGGTCAGCAATTTTACGTTTTGACAATTCGTAATCCACTGGCATATGTATTCAGCACGAAAGCTTCCAAACGCCTCGCCCGACAAGTCCGTCAGCTGGCCCACCTATCACTTACCACGGATATCCACGTGATCAAAGGCACCAGCAACGCTGCAGCTGACACTTTCATGCATCACTTCCGTTGTCACTTCTCCATCTAGTATAGGTTGGGAGTGTCCTGCCCATGCGCATATCGAGGACCCCGAGGGTCAAGCCTTGCGTGACCTCACCCGTTCCCTCCGGCTGCAGCGTGTGCTTCATCTGTTGGTGAACGGTTGGATCTGGTGCGACACGTTCATGACGGTACCTCACCCTTTCATTCCGGCTGCCTTTCGTCGTGCAATTTTTCGCACGCTTCATGACATCTCCCATACCAGAATTTGAGGCACGCAGCGCCTCCTTGAACTGCGGTACGTAGGTCTCGCCTAGTATCAACATTGTAGTGTTCGCTACAGCGCCCGCAAGTTCCCTGCTTGCCAGATCACCAAAATGACCTGCCACATGAAGAATTCCATCCAGTATTTCTTGCAACCTGGGTGTCACGTTGACCACGTCCATCTCGGTTGGACCGCTGTCTCGCTCACGAAAGGGTCGGCACATTCTGAGAATGATTAACCACTTCGTCCCTTGGCCTGGAGCCGTGCGCATTCCGAACATCATTGCAGAAATGGTTGCCAAAGGCTTTATTTCGGCGCGGGTTTCTCGTTTCGGCTGTCCTGGCATTGTTACAACGAAGTACGGCCGGTAGTTTGGTTGTACCATCTTTATCTCTCCCAACCATGTGCTTGGCACTAAGCACTCTCATAGCACAGCCTACCACAGCATACCACTTTGGTAACAGAATGGTAGAGTAGATTTTTCGCCAGCTCAAGGCTCCCCTCACTGCGTGCCTCGACGGAGAGTACTGGGTAAACCACCTGTCAATGGTTGTTCTTGGTCTACGTGCCGTCCTTCATCGTCACCTCGGCTGTTCAGTCACCGAACTAGTCCTCGCTGTAACCTCGCCGCGTCCCTGAAATTTGTTCGTTCCTTCTGCTCTCTCGCCAAATCCTCTGCAGTACAGTGGTGAGGAGCTCTGTCTAGAGCGCGCCCACGGTGTCCTTTAGAGCAAGTCAGCACCATCTAACATTAGGCTCTGGATTTGAGCTATGCGTCCTGTGGGCATGCGTGGCAAAAACAGCGGGATGCCTACTCTTCGCTTCCTTGTCCAGCCCCCACCTTGCGAGTTCGTTTAGTGCCACCAGGGCCGCTCTGCTTGCATTTGTGACAGTGGGCAGGCTGTCGGCATGCAGCCGTGTTTCACGAACGTAACGAGACGTCCAGGCAAGCAAGCGCGAGTGAGAGCGGATGATTGCGTGTTTCTGAATCCAAGATCCTAGATCTGTACGGATGCCGAATGCGGTGATCCTTGTAGCGGGTAACACATCGCAATGGCACGGCATGAGGCAATACGCCAGAAACGTATGGTGCGTGGCGGCAACGCGCTAACTTTGTACAGACAGGAAACTGACACGGAACAACCAACTAGGCTAGATTCTCGCAATCTTAGCCGTGTTTGAAACGTGGGATCACCCGTATCACTTGAACCTGCTTGTCTAGCCGTCTAGTGATATGCGGGAAACACGTTAGTTTTCCGATCGCTGTTGCAGATCATTCAGCGCGGCCCTATCAGCGTGAAGCGCAAGCACTGAGCGGAAATGCGGTCAAGAACCTACAAGCAGGCACCGCTTTATTCTGGCCGCGCATGCGCACGGAACGCAAACCTGAAACCCGGAACCTAACGTTAGATGGTACTGACTTGCTCCACAGAACGCCATCGGTGCGCTCTAGACAGGGCTGCTCACCACTGTAACTCCAAAGCTTGCAGGACGGCGTTAGACATTTGCGCCTGGCCCCGCCTTGATCTTCCGTACATCTTCGTGCACCCCGACCATGCGTGTTTGACGCATGTCTTTATGCGGCGAGACGCATTAAAGGCACCTCGTACAGGGGCAGTTCGGCCCTAGAAGCCTGGTGTTTTGCAAGTCTGGTTTTTCCTCTCTGCTGCAAAGATGCTATTTCAAACATATCATAGCACTAAACGCCTCTTCACATGCCTCTGTTGACAACAGGCAAAGTGCACAGAGAGACATTCCCCTCACCCCTTTTATGGGAGATGAGCTGGAAGAGGAGGAAGAAACAAGACGAAAAGGGTTGGAGGTGAGGGGCGGTAAAGAGGAGAGAAGAAAAACTGGCGGTGAGGGGCGCTAAAGAGGAGAGAAGAAATATTAACTCTTTTATTAGTGGAAAGAAGAAATCGGAACACGGAGGAAAGAAGAAGGAATGGAGAGGCGATGAAGGTTGTTCGTCAACTGAAATGCCTATGTCTGTCTTCATCGGCTAAGAACATACTTTTACGCATATCACTGTGATAACTACGAACCTGTGTATGCTTAATGCAGGGCAAAGGCGTCTGCTCTTCCTTTTCCTAAAAGCGGTACAGAAGAAGCAAGGCATAGCTAAAAGCCAGATGTATGCATTAAGAGACAAGGAGGGCAATGTCGTTAGCAATATGGATAAGATAGTTAAAGTAGCCATAGATTTCTACACAAATTTATGGAGTATCCAACGTAATCAGAAAGTTAATTAGAAATAGAGTAACGCACAGCAATGCGTCTTCTCATCAGTAATGAAAGAGCAAGTAAAGAAATCTTTAGGTGAAATGCAAAAGAAAAAACCCATTTGGTGGGGATCACGTAAAGGCAAATATCCTGAAGGATGGAGGCGAGATTGTACTAAAAAACTAGCCACGCTGTATACGCAATGTCATACGACCTCGATTCCAATAGAACCTTGTAAGAACATTAATTTTATCTAAATTAATAAGAAAAGATGATCTTACTGTCCGTTGCGTACAAGGTATTTATCTAGGTAATCGGTAATAGAGTGAAGGCAACCATACACTTTAATGAACAAAATTATCAGGCAGGCTTTAAGAAAATCAGCAATAAAGCACGTTCTCATTTTCAATCGGGTTATAAAAAAACGCGCAATATATAACCGACAGTTATATAAAGCCGTCCATGATTACGAAAAAACTTTTCAATCAGTGGAAACCTCAGCGGTCATGCAGACGTTAGGTAATCAGTGTGTAGAAGAACCTTATGTGAAAATACTGGAAGATATCTAGAGCAAGTTTACAGCTACCATGATCCTCACATAAAGTTAGCAATAAAATTACAGTATGAAAGGCTGTCGGGCGGACAGACATGATATCACCAATACGGTTCTCTTGAAGTTTACAGGAGGTATTCCGAGGCCTGAAATGTGAACAGTTAAGGATTAGAAGTAATAGAGAATAACTATATTCTGCAATTCGATGATGACCTTGCCTTACTGGGTCCCTCAGGAGATCAACTGAAAATCATGATCAAGGAGTTGGGCAGGCAGAGCAGAATGGTTTATTTGAAAATTAACATGCCGAAAACCTATGTCCAAAAGATCAGCCACTGAACTGCAGTTCACAACTGGTAGCGAGGTTCCGGAAGCGGTAAAGGAAAATGTCTACTTAGGGCAGGTAGTTGACAACTGATCCGGATCATGAAAAGTAATTAACTAGAAAGATAAGAATTGGATACAGCGCATATGGCAGGTCTCTAAGATAATGAATAGCAGTTTGCCAATATCCCTCAAGAGAAAATTATAAAACAGCTGCATCTTCACAGCACTCACCTACGGAGAGAAACGTGCAGGGTAATGAAAAGGATTCAGCTTAAGTTAATGACAACGCAGCGAGTGATGGAAAAAAAAGGAAAGTGTAACATTAATACACCCAAAGCAGGCAGAATTGGCGAGAGAACAAACGCGGGTTAATGACATCCTAGTCGAAATCGAGAGGAAGAAATGGGCTTGGGCAGGGCATGTAATGTGAGGGGAGAATAATCGCTGGCAATTAAAGAGGCTGCGATGCACTGCTTGAACGGATGCCGGATATACTTCAGATGGATTCTTTAAGTCGCACAGATGCTGACTCAAAAAGAATTACAGGAATCGATGCTAAGTAACGGGAGTTTTTTAATGAGGAAATATAAAAATACAGGATAAAAAAATGCTTCCCGCAAGTCGATATTTCTGCGGCTTCCCATTCCGGTCTCACTCTCCCAATTACGACACTGGGTAGCACCAACCAAAACAACCTATCTGACTACGCGGCAGACGTTTGTGCACCATGGGTGGCTAATCACTGTAACTCGTTCTTGCTGAGGCTGGTAACGTAGTTTTCATAGTTATAACTTATAACAACCACATGAACGCCCAGCTGACCCAGCGATGGTTCATCGTCACGTCGATGGCGCCGAAGGAAGCACTATAAGTGTTGTTTCCTTACTTACTGATCCCTGATCGAGCTCGAGATGCTGCGATGGAGTGACGGCGGCGCAAGATACCACATACTTTTAGCAAAGAGCATTCCCCTACTGCTTACCGCACACCATGGCGGCCACTAAGAACGCGCTGATTGATTGGACACGGCGAGCAAGGCGCGTTTTTGATGTGGGGAACGTGGGGCCACCTGCAGCCACCGCCCGGTGAATGTCCACAAGCTGACAATGAGCACGGCTAATTGTTAGACGAATGGCTTTTTTAATTGCATCGTTCCTTGGGGCCAAATCGAATGCTTGCAAAGTGTAATGGCTCGATTGGATCTATTCCGCAAAGCCATTCTGTCACAGATTTCCCCGGAGAACGCTCGGACCGAGGAATCGACTAGGCGACAAGGGCACCAACACAGACGCACATTTAATACACCCTACGTGACACAAACGCTAGCACACAAAACTAAAGAAACTACGACAAAACACAGAGCCTATCAATACACACGTCCCGGGAACCCTGCTACTAGCGTCTACTGGTAGCGTTCCACTGTTAGCGGTCGGCGTTCGTGCTCACGGTTGTTTCGGTGCGGATGCGATGTTGCATGGGTCCAGTAGGTCCTGTCGAGAGGGCGTTCGACGTGCAGAAGCTGGCGTCGCTGACGGCGTCGCTGGCTGCGTCGTAGAAGCTCCGGATAGAAGCGCCCTTGGAGGTGATGCCGGTGTTGTTGGCATTGGGGGCACCACTCCGATGGGTAGCAACAGCACTGGTGACACCCCTGGCCGTAGCAGGTGTTAGTGTCCTCCAATGACTCCTCGGAACTGGCGCCGGAACGGTAGGAAGTCCGCGGTGCGAATTCGTAGAACAAGAGCTCACCGGAGCAGTAGCCGGCGTCGCTTTCTTCCAGCCGAAGCGTCCCTGACCCGCCGGAGCCTCCGCTTCTCTGTCCTTCCTCTCCGTTCCCGACTCTCCCTCGCCCTTTTATAGCCTTGGCGTTAGTACACGTAATCCTTGTCGTCGTCTTCTTCTTTTCCACCAATCATCTGTTTCCACCTCACCGAATGCCTCGTTTTCCTATTCTTTTGTCTTCGATTAATCCACACCATCCTTATCGCCAACTTCGTCGTCTTCTTCAAAAATCTTTCGTTCATAATTTTTTACGCCCCCTATTATATGTGACAAGGACCCCCTATCCCAAGAGTTTTTCCATCAAAAACTACTCGCGTCACCCTCCTTTAAAGCTAACCAGCCAACCGACTATCTTCTGTGGCGATTCTGGATCTAACACACAACACACCGCGAATATCCAGCACCGACCAAAAGCGCACCACTAACACAACACACCATACTGCATTTTCGGAACATCAACACGCCACTTCCGTTGTCTGTACGGTGCCCTTAACAAACATCTCTATGTCCACACCAAACTTCCTTGTATAATCGCATAAAACCAACAGCAACAAGATAAATCCCAGAGAGACATAGCACAGAAACTACAACAAGATACATCCCAGAGATACCTACAGCTGTTCTGTTGTCTCTCCTCATGAAATCCGCTCCGACGTTAACTCTTCCTTTCAAATATTATACCTGAAATGAGTATTCTTGCGAGGCCAAACTCCATCTCATGATTTTACTATTGTTCATTTTGGCCTTGGTTAAGTATTCAAGCGGTTGTTGATCCGTTTGAATTCTGAAATGTCTCCAATTAAGATAAATGTGGATTTTTATTACTGCGCACACGACCGCAAAACATTTCTTTCCAACAGTGGAGTAGTTGCGTTCACTAGCCGATAATCTCTAACTTGTGAAAAATACCGGATGTAGCACGCGATCCTCTTCTTGCAAGAGTACGGCTCCAAAAGTTCGGTCTGATGCATCAGTGCGAAGCAAAAACTCTTTATCCAGATTCGAAGCAAGCAGAACGGGCGGTTTTGCCATATGCGCTTTTAACATCACGAATGCATTTTCATGTTCTTCAGTCCTATTCAGCTGGTTGCTTGCCCCTTAGTGAGTTCGATAAGCGCATCGGTTATCTGGGCATATTCGTGAATAAAGTCACTGTAGTGCCCCGTTAAACCCAGGAACGGCTGTACTTCTTTCTTGGTCGTCGGTGTCTGGGCTTCCTGTATTTTGACAAAGATGTCGTCTTTCGTCGCAATGCGGCCCATCCCCAGCTTGTGTCCGAGAAAAGGCTTCACAGCCCACCTCACATTTTGCCGAATTTATAGTTAACCTGGCTTGCTGAATTCTATCAAATAGTTTTTCCAGCGTAATTATCTGCTGCTCTTCCCACGATTCTGTTGTCACAAGGATATCATCAATATAGTGTTCTACAGTTTGGAGCCCATCCACAACCTTCCTCATCAGCATCGTGAATATTGCGGATGCTGTCTTCAAACCGAAAGGCATGAATTTAAACTGGAATACAGCTGCCGAGGACAAAAAGGCCGTCTTCTCTTTAGACAAATCTTCCATTGGTATTTGCCAATACCCTTTAGCTAAGTCAAATTTAGAAAAAAACCTTTTGTGAGCCACCTTAGCGAACACCACGTCCGCTCTTGGTATAGGTTCAGCATCGGGTACTATGATGTAATTTAGCCAAAAAAATCTACACGGTCGGTGAGTACCAACAAGTTTTTTTAACAACCACGAGAGGCGCATTGTACGCTGACCACGACCTCTCAATCACACCACGCTGATCATATCCGGCACCTCATTTTCAATTGATTCTTGAGCTACTAAAGGTAGTGGGTATTACTTCACGCTGATTGGTCTATGTGAAGAGATATCTAGTTTGCAACATATGACATCCATTTTTCCCGGTACATCCTAAAACACATCCCTCTTGCTTTGGAGTAGTGCCTTCATCTGTGATGTTCTGCCGTCACTCAAATTGGGGTTTATTAGCACTTAATCACATCCTACAGTTTTATTCCCCTGCACATGGGCGCCTCGCCAACATCGTCTGTCTCCTCGGCTTCTACCGAGCTCTCTCCATGTCATCTATTTCCTTTTTCCATGTCATTTTTCTTCTGTGTCACAAGGTAAGGGCCCTTTCACTCCATTAGTAACATCTAATGATCAGTGGGTAGCAAGATGAGATCCTTGTCGCCTGGATTCAGATTCCTGTGAGTTGCCTCCTTCTCTTAGCAGCCTTTGTATCGTTCGCGCGCCTTTTCCAGGTCTTCATATGCAAGTCTGCATGTTTCCTCCAACTTGTCCCACAACTCAAGAACGTATGTGATTGTTGTCTTGAGATCTGACGCGATCTCTTTAGTGGCCGCTGCTCCTTGAGTATTGTAAGTGCACCTCTAACAGTTCTCTCGTACAACTCGAAATGCGAGGAACCAATACATTTGCAGTACTTCGTAGTAAGCGAACAAATAAGCTTGGAGATACCTATCCCAATCAGTGGGTCACTCCTGGCATATTTTCTTGATCATATTTTTGAGGATGCCGTTGAACCTCTCTACAAGCCCATTACACACGGGATGGTATGGCGTTGTTAGTAACTGCCTTACTAACAAAAGTCGGTTAACCTCCTTCCTTAGTTCTGACGTGACGTTCGAGATTCGGTCACGAAAAATTTCTCTCGGGAACCCTTAACGGGAAAACAATTTCACAAGACCCTCCGCCACTTGGATACTGCCAATAGTCCTCAATGGATTAGAATCAGGTTAACGAGTGGCCTTGTCAACCAGAGTAAGTACATATCTATCGCCGCTGGCGTATACTGGAGAGATTGGCCCCACAATATCAACAGTCACTCTTTGAACAGACAGGTTTGTTGGCTGGCATCTTCTCCAGAAGCACAGAACCAAATCTTCTCTAAGGAACTGTGTGCTGGCACACGTCACATCAGCGAACAACGCTCTTAACGTCACTCTGAACACCCAGCCAAAAGAACTCCTCGGTGATCCTAGACACCGTTTTTGAAGACCCCGGTGTCCGGCCATAATGGTGTCATGTCCTAAGCGTAGCACGGTCTCTCGCATATCTCTCGGTAACACCAGCAGTTGAACCCGCCTTCCTGAGCTAAATATGCATTCCCTGTGCAGAAGACCATTTACCAATTTATATTCGAATGACGCACGACTCTTCTTTCTTTTCATTTTTTCCCCGACAGGCTTTCAAGCTCAGGCTTTCTCTTTGGCTAATTGCAATTTCGCCCGGTGCTACGCTGAGACGCATTGTAACGGGAGTAGAAAGCGGGCGCTGCGGTGCTCAAGCTCTCGCTTGATGCCTTGTCTCCACGGCCGACGAGAAATTGACTGCCCCGTCATCTGCCTGAGCTGTCGTGGGCCTTTCCTCTTTTGGGTTTTCTTCAACGACGAGCATCCTCCACTCGGGATTGGGCTCTTCGACACTTCTTGCACTCGTAATGTTTCCCAAGATGAGATCGTAGGGGGGTTGCTCCACGCAATTTGCCACTACCTGTCCCGTAGATAATGGCGTGGACACTAGAATCCTGGAATGGGGAAGGTACCTTACTGTGCTATCTACAAGAGTGACGGCCGACACTTCCCCTGTGAGAGCCTCGTCCTTCAGCACGCTTCTCCGAGCCAAAACTATGTTGGCTCCGCTGTCTCTAAGCACCAATATAGGACGGTCCCCGATTTTCCCATCCACAACCAGCATTGTTACTTTCAGCCTTTTTGTTCCGCTCAGCACCTCATTTTCCAGCGGCGTTTGCTTTCCTTTAAGCTGTGGAACTTTCGGAGGCGTGACAAGTTCTGCCAGAGAGTCGACAACGCATGCAGTTTGGTCCTGCGTTCTTTATCGGCACTCATACAGAGTATGACCCCTCGTCTTAAAACCTTCACACACAACCTGTGTCTTTTGGGCAACGCTACTATTCCGACTCTCAACTGCACAGTGCCCCACCTTGCCGCAGAGAAAACCCTTACTGGCGCCTTAGATGCACCGCCATATGCTCTTGGTTTGTCGCATCTGTCTATAGGACCTCTTTTGCTTCCTGATTTTCCATAGTCAAATTTCTCAACCCTTAAGCCTCGACAAATTGGTCTGCAGTGACAGCAAAATCTTCTAGTAAACACAACATTATTTCAGGAATAGCGCCAGCTTTGTACTGCAACATGCTGAAAACTGCTTTGTCACAAGTCTGCGACGCACCCCTTTAAAACACTTTTCTTTGTTGTACATATCAAGCCACCTATCGAAACAGTTTGCCAGCCCGCAGGAAAACTGTTTAGCGGTTTCTGAATCCTCAGGTTTCGCGGCGCGAAATCTCTCACCAAAATCCTCTGCCGTAAGCCTGACTATTAGGAGGAGTGCCTTTTTGATCAGCAGCAGGCATCCTTCCAAACACATTCAGCGCCTCTCCGACTAAACACATGCTTCATGCCATGGCTCATTCACTGCGCTCCCAGCTTTGCTCAAAGCTATGCCCTCGATTCGTTGCGAGATATGCGCCCAGATCATCTCTTTTGTCATCGAAGGGAGCCATCAGGTTCCTTGCACAAACGCTGGCCGGTCTGGGAGATTCTTTAACCGGTGCTGATAACTGTCAGTGATCTCCTCATATCCTGTCGTGACATGCGCCTGTTTCCACAAAAGAAACTCCTTCTCCCGTTCTGTTCTTCTTTAAACCGGTTCTTATCCCTCGCGAGCTCTTCTAGCCTCTCGTTCTTCTACCTCGAGAGCTCTATTATCTCCTTCGGCAGATCTCTCATTTGCTTCGGTATTTCTTTCATCCTCGTGCTCTTGTGCTTCTTGAGCGTTTACGCGGGCTTGCGCCGTATACTCTCCTTCCTATCTGCCTCCTCTCTCTGCCAATTTGTCTCCTCTTTCTGCCACTTTCCCTCCTCTTGAAAGAGACGCATCGCCTCTTCCTTGCTTAAACCTAGCTTGAGCGCCAGTTCTAACGTTTTTCCCAAATCCACACTTCCTGCCGTCGAAATATCAGAAAGATGAGAGACAAAGCAAAAAAGAAACAATAAAATGAATCCTGGCACAGGCTCGCCACTTATCATTGCAACAGATCTCCCCGGAGAACACTTGGACCGAAAGAATGGACAAGGCGACAGGTGTACCCACCTAGACACACATTTATTACACACAACGTTACACAACTGCTAGCACACAAAACTAACACAAAACACAAAGCCTATCAGTGCACACGACCCGGGAACACCGCTACTAGCGTCTACCGCTAGCGCTCTACTGTTAGCGGTCGGCGTTCGTGCTCACGGTTGGTTCAGTGCAGATGCGATGTTGCATTTGTCCAGTAGCCGGTGTCTAGATGGCATTCGTAGTGCATAGGCTGGCGTCGCTGGCGGTGTCGTTGGCAGCGTCGTAGAAGATCCCGGTCCAAGCGCCCGTGGAGGTGATGCCAGTGTTGTTAGCATTGGGGGCACCACCAGGATGTGTGGCAAGAGCGCTGGAGACATCCCTGGCCGTAGCAGGTGGTAGCGTCCTCCGTTGACATCCCGGAGCGGGCTCAGGAACGGTAGGAAGTCCGCGGTGCGAAGCCGTAGAACAAGAGCTCACCGGAGCAGTAGCCGGCGTTTCTCGCTTTAAGCCGAATCATCCCTGACACGCCGCGGAGCCTCCGCTTCTTTGCATCCCCCCCCCCCCCCAATACCCGCTCTCCCTCACCCTTTTATAGCCTTGGCGTTAGTCCACGCAATTCTTGCCGTCGTCATCTTTTCTTCTCTTCTCCACCGATCATCTCTTTCCACCTCACATGAGGAGCCGCCGCGGTGGCTTAGTGGTTACGCCGCTCGGCTGCTGGCCTGAAAGACGCGGGTTCGATCCAGGCCACGGCAGTCGAATTTCGATGAAGGCGAAATTCTAGAGGCCCGTGTACTGTGCGATGTCACTGCACGTTAAAGAACCCCTGGTGGTCGAAATTACCGGAGCCCTTCACTACGGTGTCTCTCATAGCCTGAGTCGCTTTGGGACGTTGAACCCCGCATAAATTATAAACCATCTTTCCACCTCACCGAATGCTTCTTCTTCATCTCCTTTAGTCTTCGATTAATCCAAGCCATCCTTATCGCCAACCTCGTCGTCTTTTTCAAACCTGTTTCGTTCATAATTTTATTTTAGGCTTCCTACTATATGTGATACATTCTCCGATGCATAGAGTGTAGTAATAAGTGCTGAGGGCTAGGGCGTATAATTTTATGCAGATAGGCGCAAGGTCCTTCGATGGGAAACAATAACCACAGCCTCTGGTTGTGCATTTTTATATTACTTGGTTTACGCCGCTTTTAACTAAGACAAACAAGTTGGTTTTTTTGATGTGATATAGAACGAAAAACTTGACAAAACGCATCTGTGTTTATTAATAAAATTTGCAGTACATTTACTGTTTGTCGAAACATCAATCTCCCTCCTAATGATGTCACATCTAATGCTAAAAATGGCCCCTCTATGGCGACTCTGTAAGCGCGATGAATTTGCTTTTGCGAGCAATTTAAAATAATAAAAACCGAACTATATGCTTTACGGCCAATGGTAGTAGCATTGCTATAACTCTCCTAATTGAACGAACAGGCAATACAACGCACAAATTGTGTGTTTCAGGGCCCCTTTAGGGTAACGGAGTGAATTTCAACAGAAGGCTTGTGTATGGCCGGGGCCTTAGAACTCTGCTACGCATGCTGCGAGAGTCTTTTGAAGCAAGTGCTGACGACTCAAATGTAGTCTCGTACGTCACAGACCTCCATCAGAGGCTCGAGATAATAAAATATACTGTAGAGAACCACATGAAGGCCGCGCAAACCTTGTCAAACGAATACTAATACGTCAGCAAAAAATGCATCTTCGAAGTACGTAACCAAGTGATGTTGCTGCGATCATCGAAGAAAATCAAGCTCGACGTTCACTGGGAGGGACCCGCGAATGTTGTATCTAAGCTTTCCGATAGCAACATCGAAGTTAAATTAGGGAGACGGCCCATCAAGATTTATAAAAACAACTTGATGAAACCAAACATTCAGCGCCATGCGATAGAAATCATGACGATAAGTGCTCGCGATGAGAAAGGGGCGGAAATCCTGACGACGGCTGACATGAAAGAAAGTTGTTTAGAGCTTTTGTTGTTACAGCTGACATTGCACGTGCGCTTAAGCGCCGCTCAAAAGGAAGATGTAAAGAGACTAGTTTCAGGGTTTAAGGAGATTTTTACGAACCATCCTGGAAAGACCACGGTCTTAGAGCACAAAATCGAGTTAGCATGTCAGCAACCGATCCGCAGTAAACCGTATCGTTGCTCACGCGTGCTGAAAAGATCATGGCTGAAGAAATTCAGCGCATGCATGACATGGGAGTTTTAGTACCAAGTGATAGCGACTACACATCGCCCCTGATACTAGTCCAGGTTCCGGGAAAAGATCCGAGACCATGCGTCGATTATCGGCGTCTGAACGCGACAACGTGAGGTCCGACATATTCGATACCGAACCTGGAAGAAAGGGTAGAGACGGTGTCGAAGTCAAACTGTACATCTGCGCCAGACCTCGTGCGAGGATATTGGCAAGTATATTTTTACGAGACGGGCTAGCAGCTGCTCCGCGTTCGTTTCCCCGTTCGGAACATTGCGCCCACTCATGTTGAGCTTTGGACTTAAAAACGCGCCGTATTGTTTCTCTAGACTGATGGACAGAGTGCTTCATGGTTTGGGCGAGTTCGCACTGCCTTACCAGAACTACGTTGCTATCTT
Organism: Amblyomma americanum; assembly: GCF_052857255.1. Classification (NCBI taxonomy): domain Eukaryota; kingdom Metazoa; phylum Arthropoda; class Arachnida; order Ixodida; family Ixodidae; genus Amblyomma; species Amblyomma americanum. Next base: position 52,883,757 of record NC_135505.1, on the reverse strand, counting down.
TTCGGACACTTGGGAACAGCATTTGGAGCACTTACATGTCTTAGTGAGCAGGTTGAAATAGGCAGGCCTTACTGTGAAGAAAGTTAATTATCACCTAAATTGTGGTGAAGTGATTATTTGGGCCATGTGGTGGAGCACGGCTGGCGTAGACCTTCCGACATCAAAGTAGCCGATGTTGTGGACTATCCCCGGCCCACCACTGAGACGGATCTAAGTGCCTTTTAGGTTTAGCTGGTTATTACCAACATTATGTGAGAGGCTACTTTGACCTTGCCAGCCCGCTAACAGACGTGCTCCGACAATCGGATCCCGTTAAGGTGAAGTGGAACTCGAAGAAAGAGAATGCGTCCCAAAACAAGCCGTGAGCAATAAGCCGGTAATAATGGCACCAGACTTTTCGAAAGGTGTCATCATTCAATGTTACGCGAGTGATCGCGGCATGGGAGTGGTGCTGTGCCAAGAAGTTGCTAGTAGTCATGAAGGACCAACTTTTTATTTGAGCCGCAGACACGGTTGCATAGAAGAGGCATACAATACCTCTGAAAAATAGTGCGCATGCCTTGCGTGGGCAGTTGAGAAGCTCGCTTCTTATTTCTCCGGCTGCATGCTTGTTGTGGAAACAAACCATTGCCCTCTAACTTGGTTAAGTAACATGTCGTCTAAAAGCGGCCGTTTGCTGAGGTGGAGCATGACCCTTCAGCATACACGCTAATTGTCCGTTATAAGAAGGGAATGTTGAACGCGAACACAGATAGTCTAAGTCGTGCACTCTAGGCCTCGCTTCTTTGGGTCACCTATTCATTGCTCACGTTCTCTCGCTTCACGACAAACTGTGCTCGTTGCGAACAAGAAGTAGCGTTGGGACAAATTGAATGAGCTCATTTACTTCCTCAGAAGTGTTTTCGGTCCAAATGATTTCAAGGCGACGATTCTATTTTTCATTATTATTGCCGAGCATTAATTGTTAATGCTATTTTGGTGTGTAGATACTTGGCACATTTGTTGCTTGAACCTTCTGTACCGGACCGTAAACCTGCTTCTTGTTGCAGTGGCAAAAAAGGGGGACAGCAAAATGGTTTAGTTGATTTGGATTATGGCTTTGTCCGGAGTTTTACGGGAGGCAGAGGACACTTGCTTGTGTTGGGTTTTGGCTTTTGGCGGTCGGTTTTGCAAGGTGCAGAACGACCAACCATGAGCATTGGCGAGAAGAGAGGGCATCGGAACGATCCGAGCGAGGCTGGTAAGCAGAGCAGAGATCCTGGCCCGGCGAGTGAGACCTGAGCACTTGGTCACCTGGCGTCCGGACACTGGACGTGAACTTGGAAGAGCCTGACGAACAGTGCGCGCCTTGCATCCGAGCCACGTAGAAGAAGCTCGTCTTCCCGGCGCCTTATCTGGTGTCGAGAATGCTGTTATACCCGGGCAACCCACTCGGATTCGAGTTCTGCAGGATGCAAATTTTCTCCTGCGAAAGCACCATTGAAAGGCCCCGATGCTGCGCCGCAAGGCAATGGCGCCCTTACCTTCGCTTGACAAGCCATGGTGCTGCGCCGCATGGCACTGCCGCCCTATTGAGGGGTATCTGCGGGCGACATGCCTAAATGTGCAGCAAGCTGCGAGACAGAGAGAAGCGGTGTCCTTTCCCCCCATGAAGTCACCGCGCACGGCAAACTTGAAGCGGTTGGCCAGCGCCGTCGCAGGTTGGCGCTCTCGGACTGCCGTCAAGTTCTGTCTTTGATCGGACCTTTTGAATGACAACTGTTTTTCGGGCTTTATAAGCCCCAACGCTTCCCTTTGTACGGAGAAACCGACCCACCGTGAGCCGTGTGGTGCTCACGAGTGGAGTCGCATGGTGTGACGCGTCGGAGTATCGACGGTTGCCGCTGACTGAGAACAGTCGCGTTTGCAGTTAGCTCATGGTCCCGGTGCCGATTTTGTTATGTACAAACGCACTGTATATTGTGTATAAAGCGCATTTTGTTATTCTCACTAACGCCGGACTTGGAGCCTTCGCTACCGCCAAGAGAGCTGGCAGCGCTCAGTCACGCAACGGGTGGCGAGCGCTACAGGACCACCTCTGTGGCACAACACCCTTAAAGGAGATCTTTTCGCGCAGCCACGGGTTCGATTCTCAGTGATAGATAATGATTCAGTTTCTTTTTCTCTTTTTCATGGTTTGACCTTTAACTCAGCTGAAGGTGAAAACTAGGCACCCGGCTATCAAATCACGTGGTCCTGTAGTGAAGATTTCGCTTCAAAAGTTTGCAGCTCAGAACAGTTTGCTCTTGCGCTACGACGTGTGGCCCGTTATGCAAACCCAGCCGCGCAGATTTTATTATTTTGGAATAAACTCTCGTCGTCCTCCATCCGGAAGTGAGGACTTCGACCGACGCTAAAGGGAGGCAACTTTATGGCTTAAGAGCAAAACGCACCGGGATTTCAATTTTGAAAAAGACGATCAGTATTTTGAAACAAACAGAAAAAAAAACGTTTCGAACACGTCTTCTAAAGCTTAGCCACAGTAGTGACTAGGTATATTTGAGTAATGTAATGACATGCGCAAAAGATCCTACCTCAGTTGAAGCCATTAGGCTTCCTGATATAACGAAAGCCAAGAAAATTCGTAGCAGCTCGGCCATCTTCATTGAGCACCCTAAAAGAAACAATCCTTGAATTAGTGCTGATGAAAAAATGTAACAGTATTTTTTTATTCATTATATTGAACACCTATAGTTCAAGGCCTAGAAGCTTAGCGCAGATGATGAACGTGTGAGACCGTAACAATGCAATCACTGACGAGAAAATTATTGTGTTACCAACTAAACAGACAAGGGTAACATGCTATGACGTACTACCCTTTAAAGTCGTCTATTATACCTCCAAGAAGGAACTTTCGTTTCCGCGATAGGGGAGCGCAGAAATGCTGAAACGTAATTAATTTTTCGCGTTGATTACTTTTACTTCACACACTTCGGGAGAAATCAAAAAGTTCTCATGCAGTACTGAATAATAGCAGATGGTAAGAAAAGCCGTAAAGGGGAGGTATTTCAGACACAACCATGAGTACAAGAAAAATAATAGTTTTTGGCTTCAACAATGGTGCACGACTGCGATTTAATCTAATAAACCAAATACCAAAATAAACCTTGAAGGGACACATAAGCTATGTCATAAGGGTATGATCCGATAGCGTATTGGGTTAATTCATTATATCCAGAATGTGCCATTCCCTACATTCATGGATCCCTGGGAGTCCTCATACCGCTTCTGGAGCAGTGTGCATTCATTAAGTGATGCGCAACTACCCTGCGACGACAGGTGCGGCCACCGGTGGCTCCTGTGTAGCCCAGTTACTCTTCCTGGGCGACCAATTCTTATCTGCGATCTGCCACGGTGAGCAGTTTCCACACAATCCGGTAGGCGGTTTTTGATGATGCGCAAAGTCACGTGACCTAGGTGGCGGGCTTGCCTCCCAGGCTGCTTCCCTCGAGATTTTTCATCGATTTTTCACTGCCGGTAAAAGACGCCTACGACGCCAACGGCGACACGGTATTTTCTGCGACACGAGCTCCTTAACTCTATCACGTTAAGACATTTCTGGTAAGGATCCCAACTGCTGGCAGCATGCGAGATTTAAGACCAAATTACCGCCTTGTCCACAGATCATCAAAGTAGATACAGTTTCGCGAAAACTGCTTAACTTATGGACGAGAATGAAGATATGGGGACACAGCAGTCTGCTAGTATTGAACTTTGGAAAGAAGATTATTTTTGGGAAATATGCAGGCGGAATCTTTGCTGATTTTGGGAAGGTGATCACTTTGCACTTGGCGTTCAATTTGCATTTTAACGCTTCGGGAAATGAGTAGTTTCTCTCATGATATGGTTTGATCTGGTTTGGGTTATGCCGTTGAACGTTCCAAAGCGATTCTGGCTATGAAGGATGCCGTAGTGAAGGGCTCCAGAAATTACAACCACCTGGGGTTCTTTAACACGTGCTGACATCCTACAGTACGCGCACCTCGAGATTTTTGCCTCGTAGGACGACGTAGGGAGGACATTACAAGAACAAAGCCAAAGAGGTTGAAAAAAGAAAAACAAATCTAGTAAAACATATATATAAACATACAATGAGGGCAATTAGGACAACGAATAAAATCAGTAACATCAAATGAGAACACAATTAAAACAGTTACTGAAAAATCAATCGAGTAGAGAAGCGGATTTACAAACGAGTTGCCCAAGCACATCAAACTAAGGGCGAGAAAATAAATATAGACAAATTTAATGTTCAGAGAAAGGCAGTAACCGGTCTTTGAACTTAACAAAGTCACTCTCCATAAAAGTAGAATCTGGAAATTCATTCCATTCCAGCATTGCAATTGGCAGACATGAGTTAGTAAAAGCAGATGTTGAACCATGCCGGCGCTGTATACTTAGCTATTGAATAAGCGTCGAGATGAACATGCTGGTGGGTGAAATAAAGATTGGCGCAGATGCGTGAAATGAAAAAATATCTTGTGATTTTAACACTTTGAAAATAGCTGCGAAAGGGGTCACCAAGACACACAAGGCTACGCCAACATAATTTGTCTTTAAAGGGGGCTCCTTCTTCTAGCTTGGCCATGCATTACAGAGACTGCAAACTTGACAATTCGAACCCGTTAGACAAAAATGAATTTGTACCTCGTTTAAATAGTACAAAAATTCTGTATAGGCATTCCAATCAACTAACAAGGGAATAATCTGAGGCATTTCATTGTCACAAAAACCGCGACATGTGCGCCAGCACACCATCTGTTGTAATCAATGAATGTGAAATTCGGTATCTTGACTCAACACAGTGATTCGTGTTGTCACTTTGGGGGCAGGCGCATGCGCTGCTGGCTGGCTTGTGAGAGCTATTAAAACTTGCTTTTCTTCCAATAAACTTCAGTCGATATTAGCGCTTGTCCTTCGTTTTCTTCCTTTCTTTTCGTGTCCCCTGTCGCAGCGCTTTTAAAAGTTAAAATGATGTACCAACTAGCTCAATTATTCGTGTTACTCCAGTTTATTTGTAGTACAATGAGCCCTGTTCTATGTTCTAATCAGGCTCCTCTTGACAACCAGGCAGCCCAGGACTCCCTTATAGCGGTTTCTGCGTTCAAAGCATGGATGGCATCCTGGCATGCCAGACGTTCACTGTGCCAGGTGAAGTACAGCTGATGTGCGGTGACGTGTTTCCGTAAAAAAGCCACAGTAGCAGGATTTGCCGGATATTGTCTTCGGAGTGGTGGCGACAGCATCGATTCTAGATGGATTGCCTCTGGGTGGCTTGCGGCAGAGAACGGCAACGTGTGCGGTGCTTCCGCGAATAGTGCGAGCAGGCAAAGAAGCATACAGTGTTCTTGTGGTATTCCGCTCGCCCATGGCTACCTAGAAAAGGGACGTCGACGAATTCTGAAGGCAAGCTTTTGGTCTTGGGCAACCACCCAAGCAGCACAAGTAATTGGCCCAACATTGGAACTGTATTGGCAAAGGTGGCCCTACAAAGGACCAGGATGGGACCGTCCTGTTGCAATATTGGGCCGATGACCTGTGCTGCTTGGTCAGGAAGTACCTGAAAAGTTTCAGAAGATCCTCGAACTAGGTCCGAAATTTTGTTTCCAACCATCCCTCAAAAAAGAAGAGAAGATGACGCTGGGAAGGTTGATCTCGCGTCAAGCACGAAAAGAAGAGCAAGAAAGGTGCGTTGTGGATTGTGTGAATGCCTTGAAAGGGACTGAGCGGGGGTGGGATAGTAAGTGGTGTTTTGCTCCTTTGGTAAACTTCCTAACAACAGAAAAACTACGCGTGTGGTTGTTTCGGATAAAGAAGGGCATTTTGTTACATTGCCGGAAAAGCTTTTTCAGGAAAAGGCTAGACATGCCGTTACAAAAAACTTTAAACCTAAGCACACCAGTGCTTCGAAGCAAAAATGAGAAGCATTACGGTTGTTGGGTGAACTGAATTTGGAAAGCCTGCGTCAGTCTGTTTTAAAAGCGGAGAAACATTTTTTGTAAGTATTTTTTTCAGCAAAAACTCATGAAACCGGTATTCCTTTTCGATGTATTGTTACTGAACGTGCCACTTTGCAATATGTTGTTTCAAACTTTTTGCAGAGTAGCTTATGTTCACTTTCAATTGAAAACCCATTTCTTGTTTCTGATTCATTGGCTGTTGTGGAATATTTGAAGCACAATAACACAGGCTTGGGCGGTGTGTTTAGCGTTGATGTACAGGACCTATTTTACTCAATATCTCATGACAAGCTCCTCCAGCGTGTTAATAGATGTATAATATAAGATAATGAACAAGCATTCATTTATAAGTATGGGGTATCTTTGGGGCCTTTTTTGGAGCTTCTGTCTTTTTATTTAAAATCCACCTTTATTGCTTGCGAACGAAAACTGTTCATTCAAAGTGGGGTGTGCATTGGATCAAAGGTGGCCCCTGTGCTAAGCAGTATTTTTTTTATCCTATGTTGACAGAGCTATAAAGGTTAATTTAGGTGACACTGTAAAACACGTCTTCCGGTATGTCGATGATTATTTGGTTTTTGTTGAAAGCGGTTACTTTAGGAGAGTAGTAGAGGAAATCTTAAAAACTTTTGTCGGCAATAGTTATGGTTTAAAATTTACCTTTGAAACCCCGGACAACAATCAGCTACAGTTCTTGGATATCATACCGGAACTAAAACTCGATCACGTTTGTTGGTCTTTTACACAGCGTTCGGAGAAGCCTTTGCTTAGTTTCCACTCGGGGCTGAATTCCCCGAGTGGAAACGTAAATTTAAAGCTAGTAAAGTGCGGCATAGCTGTGTCGTGCTTAGGATCAGCAATTGCTGAGTCGTGTGTTCACGCTATTAATAAGTTTCAAGCAGGAGGTCCAGAGGCTGAAGTCAGCAGGTTTCTCTAATGACGTGATTACACTAGCCTGCAATAAAGTCGTGAATAAGCTTATGTCATGTGGAAAACCAGATTCACCAGAGTATCCCAGTAACGAGAATAAAAAATGTGCAGTAATTCCGTAGATTCACAGATTATCCCACCGTTTAAAACACGTAGGCACTAGATATGGCGCAAGGGTGCTGTTGTCAGCTCCCCAAAAACTTGGAAAATTTTGTGTTTTGGTCGATAGGAGAGCCAGATAAGAAAAACAAAAGAAAGTAAAATACAGTGCAATATAAAACATGAGTTGCTGTTTGCACCTTGTGCCGAGGGAGTGGTATATGAAGTACCGTTCAGATGCGGCTAGAGTTATCTAGGCCAAACTGGTAAATATATAAACACAAGGCTACGCCAACATAATTCGTCTTTAAATGGGGCTCCTTTCTCTAATTTGGCTGTGCATTACAGAGACTGCGAACTTAACAATTCTAACCCGTTGGACAAAAATGCATGTTTACCTGTGTTCAATAGTATAAAAATTCTGTATAGGCATTCCAATCAGCTAACAAGAGAATTATCTGAGGCATTTCTTATTCACAAAAACCCCGACATGTGCGTCAGCACACCAGCAGTTGTAATCAATGAATGCGAAATTTGGTATCTTAACTCAACATAGTGATTCGATTTGTCATTTTGGGGGCAGGCGCATGCGCTGCTGGGTGGCTTGTTTGAGCTATTTAATCTTGTGTGTTTTTCCGAATAAACTTCAGTTGATAGTAGCGCTTGTCCTTCGTTTTCGTTCTTTCTGTTGGTGTCCCCTGTCGCAGCGCTTTTGAAAGTGTTAAAATGATGTATCAACTAGCTCAATTATCCGTGTTACTTCAATATCTTGTGAAAGAGGCATAGTCGTGATATCTTGCGGCGAAAGACCAATGAGCGGAGATCCAGTGATGATTTCATACTGCTCATACTGATTTTGTAGTCTTATATTGAAGATATAAAGCGAGCGGCGCGGTTCTGCACAAATTCTAAAGAGTTGATAAGATAAGTTTGAGGTGGACACCACAATGCGCATGCGTATTCGACTTTGGATTGTAGGAAGGTTTCATATGCCTGTTTACGGACGGCCAGGGGCGACAGCGACAATGTTCTTCGAATAAAGCCCAGTGTTCTGGAGCACTCAGCGACCAGTATAATGATATGCTCGAACCAATTTAGATTACTTGAGATCAGGATACCGAGGTAGCTATACGTTAGTAGTAACGAAATATTGACTGAGTTTAAAGGGTACACGTGGGCGATGTTAGATCCTTTGCGCGAAACTTGCATAGACTTGTATTTTGAGATATTAAGCTGCATCAGCCACTTATTACACCAGTAATCTACTAAAAAAAGTCATCCTAAAGCGTGGTCTGGTCGGTTTGAGAGGAAATTCGGCGGTAGAGAACACAGTCATCTGCGAAGAGACATATTGATGATGAAATGCCACAAGGGAGGTAGTTAATATAGGTGACAGAAAGAAGAGGGCCAAGGACTGAGCCCTGTGGAACGCCAGAAAGAAAATTTGTTGAGGGTGAAGTATGCCCTCCTATGACGGTGAACTGGAAGTGGTCGGTGTGGAAGCATTTTATCCATGATAAGATAAATGGGTCCAGGCTGAGAGATAAAAGTTTACAGATTTAGTCGCAAGTGAAGAACACGATCAAAATCCTTAGAAAAGACTGAGAATATAACATCAGTTTGAAAAAATGAATCAAGGTTTAAATGAAGATCAGTGGTGAATTAAAAAAGCTATGACTCACAATGCAGACGAGAGCGGAAACCATGCTGATTAGCGAAGAAGAATGCGTTGTTATCAAGGTGTACGGCAACTTGAGAATAAATGATGTGTTCCATTAGTTTGCAGGCGGTGCATGTTAAAGATATTGGGTGATAATTTGATGGACCAGACCGATTGCCACTTTTAAATACAGGAACTACTTTGCTAACTTTCCAATCTGTTAGAAGAGCGCTTTGAGCGAGCGACTAGGCAAAGATTACCTGCAATATACGGCTGGTTGGGGCTTTGGTGTCTTTAAGTATTTTTGGCAGAATTGCTATCAGAACCGGGGCTGCTTGATAATTTCAGCTTGTCAATAAGCTTTTCTATACATTCCGCAGTGCTATAATGGGCAGCATCCGTGAAAAACTGGTAACAGGAAAGCTTGGAATATTATCTTTCGGCTCATAGGTAAAAACTGAAGAAAAGTACGAGTTCATTACATCGGATCGTTCGTCTGGCAGCACATCTGAACCATCCGAGTTAGAAAGTTATATGTTGTGCGTATGATGACTAACCGGATAAGAAGAAGATTCCAAAACTTTTGTTGATTTTTGTTCGTTATGTGCAGAAGATCTTCGTGGAAGAACTTCTTTTTGGACTCCTTCAGTAGGCGTGTATAGTCTTTGAAATACGTGAAATATTTTGACAACCTGACAGCTGATTTGGATTGCTTAGCGATGCGAAAAATGTGTTTTTTCTTACGTGAAAGCCTCTATTGAGTACCCCTGAACCATGGCATACCTGCATTGCCACGAATGGAAATGACTGGGACAAGGGTTTCAATTAAAGTCAAAAGTTTCTGCTTGAATAATAGCGAATTTTGGTTGGCAGTTCTTGAAAAAGCAAGCTGTTGGAAAGTGGGGAAGAAGTCCAGTTCGGCATTTATAAGAGGGAAATTCTCCCCCTTATAATCAAGGATAACTAGCGGAAAGGTAGCGAAGCGGCTTCGGCACTGCTACATTAAATAAAATTCGGTTGTGATTGCTGAGACCGTTTTTAGAAGATATTGAGTGGATCATTTCTGCATTCATAACAGAAACCAGGTAAAGCTTGTTACTGATCCTAGTTAGCATGTTAACTGTCTGGGTGAGGTTAAACAAAAGTGCAAGGTCATTGAATTCTTTGGATTGAGGAGAAGTGGCGGTTAAATTATCACAAACAATGTATGGGTAATTGAAACAACCACAAAGTATAAAATTTGCTCTGGGAAAGCGGCTGTTTAAGTCGAGAAGTACAGAGTGCAGTTCATTGACGAAGGAAAGATCGCAATCAGGTGCTCGATAGCACGGGATGAGTATGATAGAGCTTCCAGGAAGGGATAAGTTCACGCTGAGAATTTCATGATGACTTTCAATATCAATAGTAAATGAAGACATCGCTCAATTAACGAAAACTAGGACACCACCGCCTTTGCGTTCCACCCGGTCACGCCTGTGTATAGTGAATGACACATTATTCAGCAGCTCTTCGGATGAGATATCAGGGGTAAGCCAAGTTTCTGTAAAAATAGCAATATCAGTGAGGTTGTCTTCGAGCATGGCTTCGACGCAGTCCTTTTTGGGTAAGTAGCTACGGATGTCTGTGAGAACAGCTGATATTTCGTGGTGCGCAGCTGCGCGGACACGGTATTGTACCGGCTGATACGATGCAGATTGAGGAGGCTTTGAACTATTCAGTGAATGCTATGATTTCAACTCGTGGACAGATACTGACTCGGCTTTGTAGGTGTACTGCTTTTTTCCCATGAACAACTTATCGAAGCATTTGTTAAATGTTGAGTTGCTATCAAGGCTATACGAGTACACTTTTGCTCGATCTGTCCGTACACGCGCTGAATAACCTTCCCGAATTGAAAATGTGGTTTCTTCAGCTAGATCCGGCGGAAAGAATGCTTGACTGGGTTTTAAAGTTTGCATTATAAAAGTCAAATTGGTAGCGCCACAAGAGCAACTATGGCAAAATAATGAGAGTTTCGCACACATTTATAAAATGTTGCCGTTCTTCCAAACATTACCATTGGCACAGTGCCCTTCATGCCTGGCAATTATATATTCTTGCACAAATGGCAGGAACTCTGTAAACAATACCCATGCAGCACTGAGTAAAATGGGCTATGCGTTGGACCTTACATATTGTCCTAATGGCCTAAATTGCTCGCAGATGATTTTTGTTTTATCCAGCCTAGACGATTTGCGCTCGGCTATCTAAAACAGTAGGGAGCGGTTTTCTAATAGCTTGAAGATTGGCTTTTTTTCTCACACAGTGCTGGCCACTGATTGAATGTCTCTGATGATGTCCCAGTGCATAATCGTGCACCTGTTGTATTGAGCCTGCAGTGAGATACAGCTCTTCAAAAGTTTAACACTTACCTGCTGCTCACTTTTATTGCTAGAAGGCCTGGTAGTGCCGCGAGACAAAGCCACAGAATGAATGCTTAGCGTTATTTGAAAGTACTAACACTTTTTGTAGCTCTTATTGTTTCCATAACTCACCTCTTACTATAAAACACTATGCATGGGTTGCCACCACACCTACCACCCCTAGTGTGCTAGCTTGCTTGACCAGATATCTGGCAATGTGCATGTTTTTATTCACCAGAGTACAGCTTTCACGAGAGTTCAGATTGAATTAACAGCATTCCTATCGATCTGCTGTGCTCACTGATGTGCGGAACACCTGCACAAAGAAAATGAAGCTGCCTGCACAGAAGTCCCGTATAAAGCTCAAATTTGACGTATTTCACAGACCGCGAGAAGCTGGGGCTCCCAGTGAAACTACACCTTGGCTTTCTATAGTTTGGAGGTTCCTTTCAGAATGAAAGCTCCTTGGTACACACGAACAGTTACTGCTTAGTCGTTTCGTAACTGCAGCCAACTATTACCAGTCCTCTTTCATTTTGTTCCTCCCTCTGCTTAATTTAATTTCACTGTAATTTGTTGCTTCTTCAAAATATCCTACATTCGATTAGTACAAGTGTCACCTTTCTGCTGTCTGTCCTTGTCCTCCAAAAATGCATGCACTGCAACTCGTTCGGCCCTCAAGTCTCCATTACTTGCACGTGTTTGCTTTGTGTGAAATCTACGCAGGTTGTGGTGCCGCTGAACAGGGTAACATTTGTTTGTTTTTCCTTTCAAGATGTGCATGCTGCCTTTTGCCTTGCTTTGGGAGTACATTTTACAAGGCATTGGTATGTGCAGGTTAACTTTTGTGTTGCTGCGTTATTTGCTGGTCATGTGATGCAGTTTTTTAATGTCATGCTAAAGTTGCATAGCGCCAGGCACCTATTTATGCTATCTGCTTGAGGATGTCTCTCAATTATTGTGCTGTGGTGTTGAAGTGGTGAGACAATCAGGCACTTTTCTCTTCAATGCTTTCGCTGCTTTGGTTAAGTCTGCTCAAGCTTATAATTTATTTTTGTAAACCACAATCCTGCATTGGATTACGTAAATGCGCTGGTTTAAAGTAAGAAAGCAGTAAAAGACAACAAAGTAAACAGTATATTGACTGTGTTGTCGCCAGTATATTCCGAACTGCACCGCCCTACCATTTAAGGCATAAGCCAAGCTAACAATGACACAGCAATGGAATCTGAAGTTCTTAATTTGCCCGCGCGTTGTGAAACACTTGTAGTACCGCACTCTTAGTCATCCTAAGGTGGTTTGTAGGGAACTGTACCAAGGTGGAGGAGATTTTGCTTAACTAGTAATTGTGTTTGACATCCTACAGAGCGCAGCCATAAAACTACAAAGGAAAACTTTGCAGCTGAGGAAAAATACGCCCCAGTTCAAAAATTGAATCCTGACCTCCGGTGTACTATGACAGCCGTTTAACAAACTAAGGGCTTTTAGTGCGTCCACAGTGAAGACTAGAGGCCAACTAATCAGGCACACAATCCTCACTGCTCTTGTGCTTTTAATGGCTAACATAAGGCAGCTTAAAGGTGCACTAAAGAGGAATCTGAACCCGTATTTTTAACGCGGGAACTCCATCTACATGTTCTGAGCATTCTTAGGAACTGTGAATTGCTGTCATGTGGAGCCGATTTTCTTAATTGAAATCTGACTGAACGTCCCGGCTTCCGCTTTTTTTTGAACTGGACGCTGAAGGTAGGAGGAGTCAACCAACACGTGGAGTGCCTTCAAGCCATTCCTCTGGCGGCTTCGGTTTCGCACTATTTTGTTTTTAGTTTTCTGTGAATAAATAGTTTCAGGTGCAGACAACATAGCCGCAAATTAACCCCACTGGAATGAAATTACGCGTGGACTTTGATTTACGCATCACTCTATCGATAGCAGAGCGGCAAGCCGCCACGGGACTGGCTGAAAGGCACTCCACGCGTTGCTTGACTCCTCGTACCTTCAGCATTGAGTTAAAAAAAAAAGACGGGAGCCAGGACCTTTCATAGCTATTTAAATTAGTAAAATTGGCGACACAGAACAATAATTCGAAATTTATAAGAATGCTCGGATAGTGTAGATTGAGCTCTCGCGGCAAAAAGCCGAGTTCACATTCCTCTTTAGTACACATTTCACAGCCAAGCTGTCTCTGCGCAGATGGAGGCCTTTGTGCCTGATGAAATCACTCTACACTGTAGAAGTAGACATCTACCACACAGGTGCGCTGGAGTCACTGAGGACCTCCACTGATCTTGATTGCTTCACAGTTCAGACATTCATCCCACTCAGTAAGGAGCCTTATGGAATCACCTGCGATGTCAGCATAACCATTAGGATACCAGTTGGCCTGTACTCGTGGAGGCAATGAAGGAAGGTTCTGGGTTTTGCCATCCGGGCAGTTCACGTTGCATCATAGTTTTCCTCAGGGAGACTGTCTCTCATGGCATGCGAAGGTTGCACCTTTGCATCTTGCGCGAAAAGAAGCTTATCAATGTCACTCACAAAGATTAGTCGGTAAAAAATAATAGTGGTCGTTAGCGAGGCTAGAGCTGGAGATACGCAAAATGCTTTTCTTGAGATTTTTGCACTATATGTGCCTGTCATTTCAAATGTATGCAAGACAAACTTGTATACTTTCCAGAGCATTCAAGGTCACGCCCTTCGCACATGAATAGGTCACTGTTGGAGTGTTTCAATAGTCCTTTGTCCAATTCAGCTTCAGAGAAAAAAACTCGAAGCCCTCTTCTGATATCTAAAGGACACAAGAGTGAGCAAAACTTCAGATCACATGTGTTTTGTTCAATTGATGGCTGCATGGACACCGTTGTTCTGCTCTCCCCTTCTTGATTTATCCCCATCTCATGTTTAGGGTTCTAACTTTCCTGCCCGCTTCCTCCAAACTGGGCTATCTGGGATGGCTAGCAGTTGGCAGGGCAAGGCTAAGTGGATTAATTAGAATTAGGAACGCCGTTATTCCAATGCAATTTGTTTCTGTATTGCTGCGCTCAGGTGGTTGTCAATGAGCAATTACTCCCAGCCCTAAACTTTATTTGCCGGTAGAGCTCTGAGCACCTGCACTGCAGCACTTAAGAGCTCTTTGTGCTGCGAATTTTTTGTCATGTCAAGGGTTGCAAATTATAGCTCTTCAGGCGCTTCCTGCTTTTTGTCAGTGGTTTTCAATTTACATGCTGAAGGCATTTGGGTCATACAGGATAAAGAAAATGTCATTATTGCATTGCAGTCAGAGTTAAGCACTACATGTAACTTTCTTTGGTTTCCATTTTGATGTCTTTGTCAGTATACATTATTTTGAAAATGTGTTGCATCTTTTGATTCCATGTCCTTTGCCATTCGTTGGTGTGATGCCATGTCCTGCACTTTCACTGCTAAAAAAGAGCAAACACGGAGCAGGAAATTGCTTCAGCCGATGATGGACAGGATATTGCGGAATGGATGCAATTGGCTTGGGATCATTCTGTGGAACACACTCCGAGTGTTTTTTTATTGCACCAGCAGTGGCATTAATCATAGTGCAGCTAATCAACATGTCTGGTGAATGCTCCTAATGAAACAATCTTGCTGAAAAAGAATAAGTGATTAAATATTTTCTGTGCTTTGACGATGGTGGGTTTTTCTACCGCATGTGCGCAACAAGCACAGAGGTCAGCAAATGGAAGAAAAAAAGGACACTGGGCCAGGGTTTGATTCTATGAAACTGGTTCGTTTGGATAACAGTAGGTATTGAGAAAATGCTGACATGATACTAATCAGCGCTTTGCAGAAGGCAAGGCATGCGCCCTGATGGACAATGTGGGTTCTATGCACTTCACAGATATTTGCAAAAAGTGGTGCATACAACTGAGGAAATCTATTGTATAACGATGTCTCTCATTGTACCTGCATATGCTTGGCACAAACTGGCTCAGCCGGGGTCACTCTTTATGCATGGAAGCAAATGCAGGTACAGATGTACTGCCATCTTACTGTCGCGTATGCAAATGCGTGCGTTGATTCATTGTGATCACAGAGAAATGTGATATTTCATCACAATTACAAACCTAGTTATGTGGTGTGAATTTCAGCAGTTGTATTGTTCGAGGCAGCATCTGATGCATATGTTGTATATGTAGCTAGGCCAGCCGAACGTATGTATATGTGTATCTATACAAAGTACGCATTTATCCGAAAGATCACTTGTAATAATTCAGACCGGTGTACACTTTCAGTTTGGTTTTACCTGGCGTTCTTTCTACTGCTTTGCATTTGATGTGAAATAAATGACGGCACGCCTTGTGTTGCCTTCTGTGGGCAGAGTTTATTATGTATTCCCAATATATTATGTATGCACTTTTTGCAAAATCTTAAGTGCATAAAGCCCACATACTGCGTCAGGGTGCATGCCTTGCCTTCTGAGAAGCGCTGAATATTATCACGTCAATATTTCCTCAATATCCATGTTATCCAAAGATTACACTGATTTATTCTGTGTAGCGAAACTCACAGTATCGCTACGCGGCGAAAGCATTTCTGATTGCTCCCACGACACAGCTTGGCAGAACTCTCCGATTCCTCCTCCCAAGGCGACGCCAAATCCAGCGCACGGACTGTCTGCACGCCGTGTACCTGTAACGACCTCAAAAAAATAGTCGCTGCGTTATGATGGTGATGTGCAAAACGCAAAAAAAAACTGTTAGTCACAGAACCCTGAATCAGTTTTTCCTTTAGTAGTTCAATATCAGTGGCAAGCGCCAGCAAATGAGGTGCCAGGCTAGGTGTACAGACAGAATAATAAAGTATGCAGCGATATTATGTAGGAAGATATATTTTCACTGCTTTCAACTTTGCTGCAAGGATTTCCAAAATTTAAACTGCAGCGCTGAAACTAGATAACTTTTTTTACGACGGTGGTTGCATTCAAGCAGTATAGCTGCAAGAAACATGGTGGCGAAGCTTGGTTTGAAGATCAAGAAAAATTTTAAGTTTAAAGCAAAGGACACAAATGTTATCATTGAAACTGATACAGGAGTGGAGCATGGCAAAATTGGAAGTGCCTCGAGTATCTATGATCGAACGTGCAAGATCCAGTTACCTGTGGATCACTGGTGCGTTGATTAGGTCCAGTCTGTCTTCGAGAAGTGCCAGATAGGCAAGTTGTAGTGCATAGATGTTGATACACCTTTGCACGAACATGTTGCTGCTTGTGATGCACTGCGCACTATGGGGAATGTGGGCAGCTACTGCGGACATTTCGCGGCAGCACACACACTCGAGCACGGTGCGCATGGCGCGACAGCGGCCGCATTCACACCTACGATAAATGTCGTTATTGTTATTATTACAACTACTATTCCAGAAAGCTAAACTGAACTTGCAAGCCGTCGTGCCCGCAGCTGAAGGCAATTTCGGAAAGACCCCTTCGCGCATGCACCGGGCGCGCGTTTTTGTGAGTTCTCGAATTAGCGCACGCTCGCCACAAAGTATGCACCGACAAGCGCAAGGTCGTGCGTTACACAGAGCACGATCAACAAAACAGAAACTAATAGAGGTGTGCGAATGGCTTGCTGGAGTGGCAAAATTCTACCCCTCAATCACGAAAAGTCTACGGCACTATACACGTGAAAAAACACGTGCAAACAGAGAGAAATGGCACTTAAACGGCATATTGGGTGCTCGCGACAAAATATATACGCATTGTTTACGTAAAGAGCAAACACCGAGTTACAACATGCGGCGTTGTGCATGTTAGTGGCCTCGTTCTTTTTTTGTTCTTCGCAATGTTTGACTGGCAGTGACTGACATATAATGGCAAACAGACCGGACCCTGCAGCTGAGACGAAAACAAACAAAACTCTCTTAGACGAGCAGCAAAATAACACTACTTTGCTTCCCAGATGACGTTGCCTATACGCTGCGCGTCCTTGGCACAACGTGAACTGCGTCGGACCTGACGCCTGCCTCCTCTTCAGAATCGCTGGCCAGCGGGTCAAAAATAAAGTGTTGTTGTTGTTAGCTAGCCTATCAAAAGATGGCACATACGCACACGGGGAGATCGGCCAAGAATTGGGTGAATTCACCTGTACTCAGGTAATTAAAATGAAAAGCACGCGGGAAAGCAAGGCCGGAGGATTTTTCCTCATGAACAGAAAAGGTTGAAAGCTTTGACGTCAAAATTAGTAATTATAATAATAAATAGAGGAACTACATGGAATAGATTTGTTATGCCAAAATGTAATATTTGAGTGAAAAGAAATTTTCGGAACCCTTAGCATGTCAGTCGGTGAGATTCTAGCATGAAGGTTACACAGCGGTACAAACAGATATGTGGCTGAACCCGAATGTGGTGGCACTAAATGATAGCAAGAGCGGGCTGCTTAAACTAAGGCTAAGGGGTCGCAAGGGCTCCTCCAGCAGCCTTCTTTTCAAAGAGGTGTATCGGCGACAATAGAGCAAAAAATGCTCAATAGATTCAGGCTCACGGCAAAATGCACAAAGGGGAGAGAGCGCCAAACGAGACCTGTGTAAATAGCAATTTAGGGAGTTATACGGCACCGCAGCTTCGTCGGAGATACTTCAAGGTGCCGAGATCGACAAACTTGCCTGTTCCAAGATTATCTGAGGTGCTGATAACCCACCGATGTTACTAGTGTTCTGTCTTGCGTGCTTAAAAGCTCATGTCGCCGAAGCCCAGACGCTCTAATATAGGCTGTAGCCGGGATGATAGGCAATACGGGGTCACTTAGGGAAGCCTTTGCGAGCGTATGAGAAATCTCGTTAACTGTCACACTGCTGTGACCGGGAACCCATACTAAATGAACAAGACTCATATGCGAAGGAAGCATGGACAAGAATGTATTGAAAATGAGACCGTCAACATGTGCGGCGAGGGACGAACACAGAGATAAAGAATCGGTAACTACTGCCACTGCGGTAATAGAGGGGTGTAGCTTGCGCAAGGCAAGCACTACTGCCAGAAACTCTGCATGAAAAATAGGGGTGAAATCTAGAAGCCGTCGTGAAAATGACCAGTCTAAATGTGAACAGAATATTCCCACACCTGTCTTTTCATTGCACTGCGATGCGACGGCCGCTATAACAATATTTGTTGGTAAGGTCCTTAGATGATAGTCTAGTAGACCATTTAGAATACAGGGTGGCAAAAGTTTTGCCTTTGGGGGAAAATATCGTCGAAAACATTGTAGACAGCAGACCCTCTGAATAGCGCAGGAAGGATGTCATAAATTTTCACATCTAAAGGCTCAAATAATTTTTGCAGAAGCTCTACCTGTGGGGTATGAAAACGAGACCAGAAGGCACTAAACAAGGAGGTCGGCTGGCAACAGAAATTGTATGTAAAAGGTGGAAGTGAGATTCGTAGATTCTTAGGTAAGTCTGAACAGTTAAAAATTTAAGTCGAGATAAGAGAGGGAGAATGCGGGCTTCAAGGTACAGCACATTGGTAGCAAGAAATTTTGGAGCCCGAGGCACATCCGAAGTGCTCCCTCTCCAAAAGAGAGGACGAAGTTTGTATGTAGCCGAGCCCGAAAACAACACAGATTCAAATTTCAAAATTGGCCTAACATATATATTGTAAATCACTAATAGCGTACCTCTTCGCATGCCATACCGGTGACTACACAGTCTACGCAACATGCCCACGGCATGAGCCACCTTCACCGCTGCATGGTCAATGTGGGGTCGCCAGGTGAGTTTCTCGCCTTAAATGACGCCTAGGTATTTTAGTGATTTACCCTGTGTTATTGGTTGTAAATGGCAAGTGAGAGAGGCCACTACAGGATTTTGTACAGGGAAAACAAGGATAGCGCACTTGCTAACATTTACCTTAAGCTGTAAGCTGCTCAGCCAGTGCTCAAGTCTACTCAGATATGAGTTCAACAGGCCATCCAGAGAATGTATTTCCGGCGCAGCCGCAGAACACGCAATTTCGTCCGCATAGACGTAAGTGCGTACATGTCGATGGAGAGGCATTGAGGTCAGCAGAATATTAAAGAGCACAGGAGAAAGAACAGCACCTTGCGGTGCACCTCTCGCTTGTTATTACCTCTCTGAATGAACACCTTTATGAACGCGAAAGAATTGCCTATTATAAAGACATGCAGCTGTCGAAGAAACTATATAATCTCGAAATGGAAGAAACTGTAGCCTATGTATGAGGATGGAGGGTTCTACACTGTCGTAAGCTTCGGCGACGTCTAGCGTAGCCAAAGCCGCTACCTGGCGTTGACGACGAGCAAGGAGAATTCTGCTCTCAAGATCAGCATGTGCATTCCATATCGAACACCGTGGCCGGAATCTGAGTTGACACTGGATGAGTATTTTTTTGCTGTCCAAGAATGCTGAAGCCCGAATTAGTAACTTCCGTTCTATTAATTTTACCACGTTTGATGTTAAAGAAATTGGCCTAATATTATCCAAATCATAGCCTCCACCCTGATTTTTCAGTAAAGAATTCACTTTGGCCAGCTTCCAATCAGGAGGTACCCAAGCGTGTTTGATGGAGTAGTGCATGAGGTGCAATAAGGAGTCGGGAGAATCCTCATAGAGAATCTTGAGCATCTTTGTAGTGACACCATCAAGGACAGGAGCAGCCACTGGTAATCTCTGTACAACTTGGAAAGCTGCGATAGATTAACTTCTGAGGCAATATTATTTGGCACCACTGACACAAACAACATTGGTCTCAAAGGCAGTAGAGACGAAAACCGCTTTTGCATATTATGCCCGTGGCAATTAAGTCAACCGCCTGGATACCTTCTTTAGATGACATACCTAACGACTGTAATTTCTTAGGCACAGTACCAGCGAAAAAAAAACACACAAGAGAAGAATAGACACCGAGAGACGCGCACAGACGCTGCACTCACAACTGATTTTGTTCCAAGCTATCAAAGTGAAATATATAGGCAGCGTCGCGCATGCGCGTTAAGAGAAATAAAGAACGCATGCCATCACAACATCATGATCGTACATCATATCTTGTAGCAGAAAAAAGTGCATGTTCCGAACTATACAGCAGAATTCACGTATCAATAATGCATTCACTGCCCCTTTTCTTGATATCGAAGGGTTCCAAAAGCTCACGTGCGGTCTGGTCTTTTTCTCTGCCAAGGACCATAGTACCTTCCAAATGAGGCGAAAACTTGCAAGAACTGCAGTGCTGAACTAAGCGCACATCATCACTGTTCTGAAAATTTAGTTGGTGTTCCCTGAGTCGATCGTTCAGGCATCTGCCTGTTTGGCATACATGCGCTTTCCCGCAAGACAACGGTATCTCGTAAACCACTCCTGTATTGCAACGCACGCCTGGCCTGGCATGCTTTTTTCCGCAACCCTTGTTTTTCGGAAAAGCCTATGTACAAGGAGAGACATACTGATTGGGATAGATTTCTCCCAGCTCTTTTGTTCGCTTACCGCGAAGTTCCACAAACGAGTCTTGGTTTCTCGCCTTTCGAGATGTTATATGCGGGAACTGTTAGAAGTCCACTTGCAATACTCAAGGAGCTGTGGGCTAATAAAATGATTGCATCAGATCTCAAGACAACATACACGTACGTTCTTGAGTTGCGGGACAGGTTTAAGGAAACATACAGGCTTGCACATCAAGGACTGGAAAAGGCGCGTGAACGCGATAAGGAATATTATGAAAACAAAGCCATTCACAGGAATCTGAATCCGGGCGACAGGTTTCTCATCATGCTATCCACGGATCATAAGCTTCTGCTTCAATGGAAGGGCCCGTACCTTGTGACGCGGAAGAAAAAGGACATAGATGACAATAAGAACGTTTTACGTGTAAATATGTTGAAGAATTACGAAAAAATGGGTGCCGTACGGTACGTCTCTAAGGTAGTGTGTGCGGTAGTGGCCGAGAAGACAGATCATGTTGTCGAGGTTCCCACGAGCAGTAGGGAGAAAAATGCAGGAGGGGATGATGTATTAATGAAGAACAATTTGAATGAAGGCAGGCGATGACAGCTCTACTCCAAATCAATGGGGACACGTTTGCGGATGTGCGGAGCAAAACGCAGGTCATATGGTGCACATTAGACTTCTCTACAGATAGAGCCAACTAAACGGTTCGCGCTATCTCTGGAATATATCTTTTTGGTGTAGTTGTTGATTTGCTGCTGTTGTTGGTGTTATGTGATTATTTAAGAGAGTGCGTTGCGGGCATCAAAATGTTTATTAAGGACTCGGTACGGACAACGGCAGTGGTGCGTTAGTGTTCTGAAAACGCGGTTTGGTGTGCTATGCTAGTGGCATGCTCTTGTTGTGTGCTGCACATCTGCGGTGTGTTGTGTGTTGGGTCCAGAATCGCCACTGAAGATAGTAGGTTGGCTGTATGGCTTGAAGATGAGTATGACGTGAGCAGTTTTTCATGGAAAAACTCTTGAGAGAGGGGGCCCTGGTCACAGATAATAAGAAGGCCAAAATGAAATTATGAAGGAAAGTGGGTGAAAAAGACTACGTGGATTAATCGAAAAATAAAGAAGAAGAAGCGTTCGGCGAGGTGAGAAGAAATGATTGGCGGAGAAGAGAAGACGATGGCAAGGCTTATGTGGACTATCGCCAAGGCTCTAAAAGGGCGAGGGAGAGCTAGGCATGGGGGGAACAGCAGGAAAGCGGAGGCTCCGGCGGGTAAGGGACGCATCGGCAGGAAGAGAGTGACGCCGGCTACTGCTTCGGTGAGCTCGCGTTCTACGGCTTTGCATCGTGGACTTCCTGCCGTGCCTGAGCCGTTTCCAGGGAATCAACGGAGGACGCTACCACCTGCTACGGCCATGGGTGTCTCCAGCGCTTTTTCCACCCAACCGGGTGGTGGCCCCAACGCCAACAACACCGGCATCACCTCTACGGGCGCTTGGACCGGGAGCCTGTACGACGCAGCCAGCGACGCCGCCAGCGACGCCAGCCCAAGCACGTCGAACGCCGCCTCAACGCCGGCTACTGGATCCATATAACGCCGCCGCCGCACCGAGCCAACCGTGAGCACGAACGCCGACTCCTAACAGTAGAACGCTAGTAGTAGACGCTGGTAGCAGTGTTCCCGGGTCGTGTGTATTTATAGTCTTAGTGCTTTGTGTTAGTTTTGTGTTCTAGTGTGTGCGGCACGTAGGGTGTATTAAATGTGCGTTTGTGTGGGTACACCCGTCGACTAGTCCATTCTTTCGGTCCGAGTGTTCTCCGGGGAGATCCGTGACACAGATGTATGCGTTAAGAGACAAGAAGAGCAATCTCGTTAGCAGTATTGATAAGACACTTAAAGTAGCCGAAGCATTCTACACAGTTTTGTAGGGATCCTTCATATTGAGAAAATAAAAGAAATGAAGGGAGCTTAAGCTTTGCCTTCAAAAGTGGTACGCGCCAGTCGGTTCCAGCGCTGCCAGGTTGTCCACAGCACATCATCACCCGTTCGGCGCGACGCCTTACTGTTTAGACAATCGCTTTTAGTCTCTAGGAGGGCTGTCTAAACAGCCCATTCACTGCCCGAAGAGATCAAGAACGGGGTGTAGTGACGCTGCTACCTGAATGGGCCGTTCTTCTTCTCTGTTGCGATTGTGTGTTTGGAGAAAAAAAGGCGCAGTACCTGTTTCTCATATCAGTGGACACCTCAACCATGCCATGAGGGAAGGCAGGAAGTTTGGAGTGAAACAGAAGACAGAAAGAGAGGCCGTAATAAAGGGCTACCTCTCCGTTGGCGTCGCATTCGTTGACCACAAGAGCTCACAGACGCATACATCACAGGCGCTCTCGCGGTACGGGTTCCATGACATCGCAATGGTTTGCATCCGCGCAAAATATGACGCACACAGCTCCGGTCACCACTGCATGCACATTTGAAGCCCGCAGAGTTTGCGAAGGGTTGCACTGACGCTGCCGCCCGCAGGGGCGAAACCGTCGTGTTATCACCGGGCTGCGCGTTCTGACCATTTGACTTCTTGAATGGTTTCCTCTGGAGGTCTTCGAAATTCAAATCCACAACCACTGTGCGATGTCAGTGTTCTGTGAAGAGCCCCAGGTCACCCTTAACTGGGGCGCCCCACATAGCCCGAGTCGCTTTGGAACGTAGAACTCCATAAACACAAACTAAAACCGAAAACAGTCATAATGCCCACTATCTTACCTCAGCGCAAGCTATTCGCATTTACTTTCATCTCTCCAACATATATGGCAATGCGCTGCCACAGCTCATGGCAGTCAGTTGAAAGGATTTATGAAGTAGAACGCGATTGCTTTCGGGTCCTGTTTCAAAGTTCGCATGCACAGAATTGCACATGCACGCATCTGTACTCAGAATATTCACGAAGTCAAAGGCCACGAAGCATTCACTAGATGCACTTTGTATTATGTTCCAACCGACAAGCTTTCGTAGCGTGTTTTAAGTGTGCTCAACGCACATTTTTGAAAGACCTAAGTTCAATCCCCGTTTCTCCTCCAAACTTCTATTTGGGGAATCTCGTGCTACAACGTCGGCAACGCTAACGACGTTCACACTGGTTTTTCTGCGACACGAGCTCCTTAACTCTACCACGTTAAAATATGATGCTCCTAACTCTCCGAGGCGCAAATGATCGCAAGGCGAGCAACCAAAATGCTGATTGCACTAAGAAATGTGGCCGGAGATGTAATAAAGTGGAATGTATTTCTAGGCATTCGGAGATATCAGGAGACGGAAAAAGCGTTTTTTACTGCATGAGCCCCCAACTACTGTCTTCGCGGATATTTGTTTTAAACCTGCTTCTGGCAGGTAAAACCTGCCCAGGCGAGTGTTTATATATAAATTGTTACATCGCGATCTGCCGAAAAATGATGCTCGATGAACGATGGACATGAGATGATTCAATGACCGGCGGCATAGCCCAAGCGCTGCGTCGCTCGCCATTGGCAGCTTGGTCTTCTCTGTCACATTACCCGGGGCCAGCGAGCGATCGTCGTGATCCTGAATTAAAGACACTGATGAAGATGCGCACGAAATGATGATGGGCTGGAGGTGACGGTACAACAAAAATAGCAAGTTGGGTGTAGTGTTGGCCGCTAGGATGAAAGAGATGAGCGAATGCCTCGTGGTCCACGTGGCTTCCAAACCTCAGGTCACCATGAGCCTACGACCTAGACCCTCGGAATCTATAATAATAATAATAATAATAATAATAATAATAATAATAATAATAATAATAATAATAATAATAATAATAATAATAATAATAATATTAATAATAATAATAATAATAATAATAATAATAATAATAATAATAATAATAATAATAATAATAATAATAATAATAATAATAATAATAATAATAATAATAATAATAATATAATAATAATAATAAAATTTTTATTTCCTTATTCCAATACAAATGTGGGCCTGCCAAAGCCTCAGAAGACTTGAGTGGCAGCGCCCGGAAGCAGACGGCACACAACTCATGCACCGAGCACACAAACAACAAAAAAGGGGGGTGAGAAAACTTAAATGAATTCGAAAAGCGCGGACGCAAAAATGCACACAAGCAGAGAGAAAGCATACAAAGAAAACGAAGGAAAACGAAGGACTTCGCACCGAAAGACGCGGTTCCAGCAAGTGGTGGTGCGCCCGTGTCCACCCCAGAGTCCCGGCTGTCGTCGCTGTTGACGCCAAGGAACTGGTGATGATTATGGATTTTTATGGCGCAAGGGCATAGCACAACGTATTTCCCACTACTCAAGACCATACAAAACTGCAACCTCTGGGGAATGGGCAGCGAGATAATCTGAATTGGCTCTCCTGGACGTGTCCCCACATGAAGGCTTAGAAAAGCAGAACGCCGACGGTGCACACGACTTTGTGGTGTCTGACGAAAACGTGGGAGTTCCTGGAAGGGTATCTGCTGCAGGCTATCCTGATATGGCTTCCCGCCACTTCAAGGTTCAGCGCCGAAAGCTCAGGCTTTTTCGCGACGCATGACGCTACCGAGTCCTCCTGGCTGCCTGCCGACAACGACTTCTTCGACAACGACCACCCTGACCTGCATCCGCTGCTTGCAGCGGTGGACCAGTCCGTCATCTGGCAACCGGGTACGAACACCGGAACCCGCCACCTACATAAGCCGCTGTATTGCTGGGGCCATTTGGGGCACGCCACCGCATCGGAACTCGTCATGCAATCGCCCTTTCTTCACCTACTGCAGGCTATCCTGATATGGCTTCCCGCCACTTCAAGTATCAGCGCCGAAAGCTGAGGCTTTTTCGCGACGCATGACGCTACCGAGTCCTCCTGGCTGCCTGCCGACAACGACTTCTTAGAGAACGACCACCCTGACCTGCATCCGCTGCTTGCAGCGGTGGACCAGCCCGTCATCTGGCAACCGGGCACGAACACCGTAACCCGCCACCTACATAAGCCGCTGTATTGCTGGGGCCATTTGGGGCACGCCACCGCATCGGAACTCGTCATGCAATCGCCCTTTCTTCACCTACTGCAGGGTAGTTATCCACCCTGTGCCGCTTCCTGCCGCTCTAGTGACCCGTTCTTGCTAGCGGTGTCGTGCCCCATTGACGCCATTGACTGTTGCAAAAGGTTGCTGTATATTGCTTGCCCCTTCTGCCTCAACGTCCACCTGACTTGTCTTCTGCTCATGTTATCTGGAGACGTCGAATTGAACCCAGGCCCGACCGAAAGCAAAGCTCCGCCGTCTCTAGAATCAATTTCCGAAGCCATATCACGCATTGAATCCTCTCAGAGCACTGTAATTGCAGAGCTTGCCTTGATCCGTTCTGCTCAAACAAACATTGAAGACTCGGTCCGCCGTCTTTCAGCGCGGGTCGAAACACTGGAAAAAACAGTCGAATCTAATCCGGAAAATGTTGCTGCATCTGTAAATAACACCGACTTGGCCAGACTTACTTCAAACGTAAAAGCATTAACAAACAAGTGCGACGACGCTGAAAACCGCTTGCGCCGCTCGAACTTATTGTTTCTCGGTCTTCAGGATGAGCCCAGCGAAAGTTGGGCACAGTCTGAAGCACTTATTATTTCTTTCTGCTCCGAACACCTAGACATTACTATTGATAGCCAAGACATCGAACGCGCGCACCGACTGGGCCGTTTCCAAACAGACAAAAACCGCCCAATAATTGTTAAACTGGCACACTTTAAAGATAAATCAAGAATTCTTGTTGCAGGGCATAAACTTAAAGATACCTCATTCTCAGTTCGTGAGGACTACTCCGCAAAAGTTCGACAAGCGAGGAAAAAACTTTTTTCTTACGGCCAACAAAGCAACGCCTCATTTAAGATCCGCTTCGACAAGTTACTTATCGGCAAAAGGCAGTTCACTTTCAACGCTGAAACGGATTCCATTGTAGAACTTAAACCATAGCGATTAGCCAAGGCGCCATGTGTCCCGTTTTTACAGCAGGTTCAACCATCCAAACGCCTGCGTCCTACCACAACTTATCAGAAAGCTTCTGTCCTGATGACCTACATACGCAGTTACCTGCCAAAAAAAGAAATAGTTGAAACCGTCCTTGAAGATCATAACACTGACATTGCGGTATTTACCGAATCTTGGCTAACACCTGATATCCAAGACGCAGAACTGCTGCAAGACAACCGGTCCTTTCATTTCTACAGGCGAGATAGAATAGGTCGCAGGGGAGGGGGCATTCTTGCTCTTGTCAAATCTAACATTCCATCCGCTCTAGTCGAGATTAATTGCCGCAGCGAAAAAATATGTCTTAAAATCTGTCTTCCGTCTCGTACCAACCTAGTAATTGCATGCTATCGAGCACCTGACACAGATCAATCTTTCATTACGGACCTTCACTGTGTGCTTCAAGACCTGCATTCTCGACTTCCCCACGCCAATTTTATACTCTGTGGCGATTTCAACTACCCGGATATCGACTGGGAAGCTTTAACAGCATCGTCTCGCTAATCTAAAGACTTCCTAGAACTCGTCCTTACATTCAACCTCTTCCAAGCAGTTCATGAGCCAACACGGGGCTCAAACATCCTTGACCTCATTCTTGTCTCCAGTCCAGAATTAATCCAATCACTTTCGCTATCTAGTGGACTCAGTGATAACAGTCTCTTGTTTTTCGACCTAACCATTGAAATTTCCGCCCACCAACCATCCGTCAAATACATCCGCGATTATCGTAATGCCGACTTAGCGAGTGTGAACTCCGACCTCGATCAATTTTTCGCTGCTTTCCTCCTATCCATGTCTACGAGATCCGTTAATGAAAACTGGTGCCTTTTTAAGCACAAACTTTTGTCGCTCATTGACGCTTACGTACCACTCATATGCATCCGCGGCGACGCCACTAAGCCTTGGTTTTCGAATGCCTTGCGCAAATTATCGCGGAAGAAAAAACGCCTCTTCCGTAATGCCAAAAATTCTACATCATCTGTCAAATGGAACAAATACTTCGCCAGTCTTCGCGAATACACCCAGTTATTACGGTCGTCTAAAAGAAAATTCTACAATCATGATCTCCTAGACATAATGCGCTCTAACCCAAAGAAATTCTGGAATCTGATAACGCCCAACAAAAACAGCTCATACAACATTTCTTTGAGAAGACAAGATGGCACACACGTTCCGCTTTCAGAACGCTCTGATACTATGAATTCCTACTTCACCTCAGTCTTCACCCACGAACCACCGGACAACAGGACTACTTTACCGCAACTTAATTTTGATTCAATGCCACCTGTTACCATCACATCTGAGGGAATTTCTAAGCTCATCGAAAATCTCAAGCCTCTACTTCCCCAGGACCCGACAACATACCTGCCAAAATCCTCAAAGGAACCAAAGAATTGTCTAGCCAAATCCTACAGCTCATTTTCGACCAATCCCTAAAGACCGGCCAGATTCCGGACGATTGGAAAACAAGCAAAGTTGTGCCCGTTTTTAAGACCGGTGACCGCTCTGATCCCTCGAATTATCGTCCTATTTCATTAACATGCATCTCGTGTAAACTCTTTGAGCATATACTGTACTCCAATATTGCAGATCACCTCGATAAAAACTCTTTTTTCTTTCCCAAACAGCATGGTTTCAGGGCCGGCTTCTCATGTGAAACACAACTCTTCGAATTCACAACTGATGTTCATCTAAGTCTAGATTCTTTATTTCAAACAGACGCCATTTACCTTGATTTCTCTAAAGCATTTGATCGCGTTCCTCACCAACGTCTCATCTGTAAACTCGCATGCCTGTCACTCGACCCTCTAGTCTTTTCCTGGATTCGCTGCTTCTTGACTAATCGCTCGCAGTTCACCGTCATCGCTAATCACGTATCTGCAACTACCGTAGTTATCTCCGGTGTACCCCAGGGTTCCGTCCTTGCTCCGCTGCTCTTCCTAATCTTCATCAACGACCTGCCATCTGGAATCTCGTCATCTGTCCGTCTTTTTGCGGATGATTGCGTCATTTATCGCCGCATATCTGATAACACTGACCAGGAATTATTACAGGACGACCTAAATAAAATACAGAAATGGTGCTCCGACTGGCTCATGCAGCTTAATATTTAGAAATGTAAATGCATGCACATATCACGCAAACGTTCCATTACTAATTTCCAGTACTCCCTGAACTCTGTGGCGCTGTCAGTAACGAATTCTTACAGGTACCTTGGCGTCGAAATAACGAACAAATTAACATGGTCAGATCACATTATCAAACTTTGCGCAAGCATTTCCAGAGCTCTTGGCTTTATCCGAAGATCACTATCAATGTCCCCTGCACCAATCAGACAACAAGCATACGAAACATTCATTCGCGCTAATGGAATATGCCTCAGCAATATGGAACCCTCACCAGGTCTACTTAATACAACTGCTCGAAGCTATCCAGAATCGGGCAGCGCGCTTCATAACGTCGCAGTATTCGTCTCGACACAGCGTTACCAACCTAAAATCGTCTCTCGGCCTTGAACCATTAGCATTCCGCAGAAAAGTATCAATTCTTTGTCTTTTCCACAAACTATACTTTAACTTCCCCGCACTACGCCAGACTTTGTTATCCACTCCCTTACGCTCATCTCGCCGATTATTCAACTCCCTCAGCATTCAGCGGTTGCATGGTTCATCCAACGCTTTCAACAAATCTTTCCTTCCCATCGCCATAGAGGAATGGAACTATCTTCCTGAAACCGTTGTCATCGAAACTAATCCCACCAGATTTAGGCAGCTAATAACAGACCACTTGATCCAACTATAGCTACTTCCCTCGCGATGCTCTGCGTGCAATTTGAACTGCTTGTGTTATTGTGACACTCCCCCCCCCCCCACAAGTGTTTTCCCAGTTATTTAATTTCCGTACTTTTTAATGTGTAATTTATATACTACTGCTTTGCCATGTATATTCTGTTCTATTTGAATCACCTGACTCTAATTTCACGTCAAACTTGTTATTCTTGTTATTCTTGTTATGCTTTTTTATGCTTACATGCCTTTGTGTGACCGTTTCACATCACTGACTTCCCCCCCCCCCTTATGTAATGTCCCAGACGGGATCTTTAAGGGTTCAATAAATGATGATGATGATGATGAAAACAGAATGCTGGAGCTAAGAACGTAGTTTGTCAAGGCAAGCTTTCACTATTTTTTTAGAGTTAGCAGGAAACATTTCTTTAGGTAACTAGTTGAGAACAGAAGGAACAATGTTTTCGCAGATGCTGGCCGTACCGGGTTCGCAATCTAGGCACGAGAAAACGATCACGAGTTTGCAGACCTTTACCCGGAATATATGGTGTACAAAAATCGCTTGTCCAAATATGCTTAAAAACTACTGATTCAGAAAAAAGTTGAGAGATGTCAGGCATGTGTAATAGTTCAAAAACGCTGCTATGGGCAGAGACAGACTGTATTCACATGTCAGCGCAGTCTCGGGTCGATGCAGTCGGTAGGTCGGTTCGGCCATGGCGTCAGGTCCGATTTGTCGTGCAGGGTGGTCGGAGCTGACGACGGGGAGGGGGAGCAACTGCGAGGTCGGATCGGTTCTGGCACCGTGGGGAAAAACCGATCGACTTGGACCAGCAGCCCGCAACCGAAGGAAGGATGCAGACACAGGGCTCCGAGGAACACGACCAGGAGCATGAGATTTAGGTGGTACCCCGAAAGCTCCAAGAAATGTTACGTGGTGGCCAGCCGAAGAATGAGGCGAGATAAACTGTGGGCAAGGGATGATTTAACGCCCTCCGGCCTATCACGATCGATCCGTCCCACGCCACTGCCAGCTTGGTATTTTTCTTCACATGTGACAAACTAGAAGATGACGAAGCGGGCGGGAGAGGTTGCGCCAGGCCATCAGCGCCACTAATTTTATGCCATCACCATCCTTCATATTCCGTCTTCATCGGCTTGCCATCACGTAAAATGTCATGCGAGGTGCTGGGTACTTTCATCATCCCGGTCTCGCAGCTTAGGAGCCTGCTGTCCATCGAGCTGTTCTGTGGAGTGCTCGTGCCTTCGCACATCCCGCCGTCCCCATGCTTGCCCGTTATGTCCGACGGCTCCGCTCTCATCCGCCCCGCCCCGAGCCCCGACGAGAAAACAAGACGACATGGTTGTGCCCAAGCGAATATAAGTCCGCTGCCACTGTTCTGGCTTCCCACTGACTGTCCACTCATGAGAACCCAAAAGACATGACCACCTATGACCCCACTGATCTGAGGCTACCAATACGGACCAGAGATTGCAACGACCGCCCACCCGCTCATGAAAATACAGCGCCCCAACCCCTCTCACTGAGTGCGTGCACAGGCCTCGGCGTTAGCTTCCGGCGACCAGTGGCTCCTCAGTCTTCGTGTACATGGACTTCCGCCGCTGATAATCTGTTCATATCTTTTGTCGTGACGGCAAGTCCTTCTTCTGTGCTCATTCCTTCTCGAACGCCCATCGTCGTATCCTGTGTTTCATTTGCACTGTCATTCTTCTTGTTCGCGCAATCGGGGCGATCGCTCGGTGGCACCTGGCCTTGTGACGGACTTGACAATGAAGCTGGCAGTAGTGCGATTGGGAGCGCTAGTTCGAGACTGTCAGCGCCATTAAAATCATGCCATCACCACCCTTCTCCGTCTTATTCGGCTTGCTGTCATGTAAGAATATATATATATATATATATATATATATATATATATATATATATATATATATATATATATATATATTATATATATATATATATATATATATATATATATATATTATAGTATTCTGCAGGGGTTCCAATGCTCCAGTTTACAAGTATAAGTACAGTATTACGACAAACGCGACTGTTCGTTTTAAAGGTTTATTGTGCCAACAGTTTCAAGAATGGTATTCCCTTCGTCAGGGCAGGCTTACAATGAAACACTCTCGTCAATATAAGGACACAAAGCGGGCGAGATTGTATAAACTCCGCCCTCAAAGCAAACTTGAGAGTGAGGGCAAGGGCCGTATAATGGACCGCGCAGCAGCTCTCACTGGGGCAGTGGCTGAATAAAACTCAGAAAACGGAGAGAGCAAAACAGGGAGGTGGAAATAGTAAAGAAGTAGAAAAGACAACGAATTTGAACAGCGGTAGAAAAGGGAAAGGAGCGTTAAACACGGCTCTCGGCGCACCGGGAGGCCTCACTCCCCCCCCTCCCCCCCTCTCTCTACGACACTCCCGCAAGACGCCACCCGGTCCGCGCGGGCGGCCCGTATCAGGTATCCTGGGACGCTTGCTGGGGACGCGCACAAGAGACACTTGTTGCGCGCCGCAGCGGCAACCTGCAACCGTGTCGTATGATTATCTTTGCTTCTTTCCTTCGGCAGGCCCTCCCGTCGCGGTTTTTCGACCAGAAGCCCTGGTGATATATATATATATCACTTTACGTGAACACTAACGCCGCCTCGATGAAGTGCTCACTTTCGTAGCTTCTGCTGGCCTTCAACACAAAATTATTATTAAATAATAATAACTCAAAATGCAAAAGTGCCATTTCGCCAGGAAGGAAATCACGATTCTGGGCCACCTCGTCAGCCGGGACGGCATTCGACTCGACCCTGACAAGGTTGCCGCTGTCCTGAAGTTTGCCCGTCCCCAGCAGACTAAAGAACTGTGTAATTTCCTCGATCTGTCTTCTTATTTTCGCCGCTCTATACGACATTTTGCTACCATTGCTGCGCCACAGCATCAGCTCCTTAGTGCTCACAGTGCTTTCGTTTGGACTGAGCAATGCGAAAGTGCTTTTCAAGCCTTGAAGCAAGCTGTCATCTCCGACTCTGTCCTTGGCCACTTCGACAATGCTGCTCCAACCATTCTGCACATTGATGCTAGCGTCCACGGCCTTGGTGCTGTTTTCTGCAGCGTCATACTGCTTCTCGCGAAAGAGTTATTGTGTTCGCCTGCTCCACTTTGACACCTGCGGAACATAACTACACTATCACTAAGGAGGAATGTATTACCGTCGTTTGGGCAGTTCATAAATTCCGCCCCTATCTTAGCGGTCGCCACCTCACGGCCGTCACGGACCATCACGCATTATGCTGGGTGTCTAGCCTCAAAAATTTGACTGGCCGCCTAGTCCGCTGGGTTCTTCGTCTCGAAGAATACAGTTTTGACGTCACCTGCAAGTCAGATGGAACGCACCGAGACGCCGATGCCCTTTCTCGTTGCCCTCTTCTGGACTCTTCGTGTCGGTCTTCAACAACCGCTTTCCACCTGCCACAGTGACTCCTGATCGTCACAAGCTCTTCTGCACCTCGCCGCCCTCCCCTGCGTCGCATCTGCCGATTTAAATGACCTTACGTCGGGCCACCGCAACGATATATATTGCCGCTCCCTAATCGACCGTATCACGGGACATTCCTACCCTCCTACCGCTCGGTTGCGTCGGCAGAGTCACCAGTTAGAACTCGAAAATTATGTGCTCTGCAGTTATGTTTAATGCCCTTATGGTACCCGCTGGGTTTCAGTGGTACCACGTACACTTCGCCCCCGTATGTTGGAGGCCTTCCACGATGACGCGACTGCTGGTCACTTAGGTTTCACAAAACATATGACCTCGTCAAGAACCGTTCCTTCTGGACTGGCCTTTTCTCCAGCATCGCTAAGTACGTCGTATCTTCCCCGCTGTGCCAGCGCCGAAAACCGCCGGCTTCACCTCTCGCTGGACATCTGCAGCCTCTACCATGCCCCGCCACGCCGCTCGCCGTCGTCGGCATTGATTTGTATGGCCCCCCTTACTCTCTCTACACGAGGTAATCGATAGATAGCCACGGCCGTCGACCATCTGACACACTACGCCCTGACCGCAGCCTTGCCTGATGGCTCGACGCCCGAGGTTGCCTCCTTCTTTCTCCAATTCTTCGTGCTGCGCCATGACACCCCTCAGGTGCTTCTCAGTGACCGCGGCTGGAAGTTCCTTTCGACCGTTGTTGCCAAAGTTTGCCAAGCGTCTTCTACACTTCACAAGATGACGTTCAGAATCTACCACCCCTAAGCCAAAATTATTACTGAGCGGTTCTATTGCACCCTTTCAGATAGGATTGCTTTGTACGTCGATCCTAACCACCAGAATTGGGGCGCAGTCTTTCCTTTCGTCACTTTTGTCTAAAATGCCGCGTGGCAACGAACCACTGGTTACTTCCCGTTTTTCCTAGTTTACGGCCGTTCTCCTACTACCCTTATCGACGCCAACGAGATCCTCACGGTCTCTCCCCGACGAGTTCCTCTGCCGGGTGGCCCGGTGCCGCCACCTTGCTCGCCTGAATACTGAATCCTACCAGGAAGATCGCAAGAGTCGCTACGACGCGACGCACTGCGTTGTCTCGTTCATCCCTGGAAACGGGGTCTTGCTTTCCATCCCTCTGCCGTGCCTGGTCTTTGCGACAAGTTTCAGCCTCGTGTCATCGGTCCTTGCTTGGTGCTCAACCAAACTTCACCAGTTAACTACCGCGTCACTCCTGTTGATCCTCCCCCGGACCGTTGTTACCGCGAGTGAAATTGTCCACGTCCCCCGCATGAAGCCTTTCATTCGAAGCTCTGCATCAGACTGATCTCGGCCAGGCAGGCCGCTTCTGACCACACCGGCAGTTAGTGTGAGCACTTTATGCGCCTTCGTCGTCGTCGCCTCTCTGACTGCGACTTTAATTTCTTTCACCTGTAAATTTGCATCGTCTTCGCTTGGCGCTTTTTGCTGGGAGCACATCTCTGTCAGCGGATGAGAGTACACGTCTCCCGTGCAGTCTTCCTTACAATATATATATATATATATATATATATGCTGCCGCCTGTTCTAAGAGCCTGGGATAATTATTTGTTAACTATATTGAGTGTGTAAGCATGATAGCCGGCCGACTGTTTCGTTAATGTCGCCCGAGAGTGTGTTAAATTTTTGAATCAGGTAGGATTCACAGCTCCCGCGGTCGTATTTTGTTTTGAACCCCGATTGGAGTACAATAGCTGTAAAGTATTCGAATGGGTGCCCAAGGTTGTTGATGTGGTATGAAAGTGGGAGATTTGGCTCTGTCGGCATATGTGATCTGTGGTTGTTGATGCGAATTCTGAACGGTGTAAATGTTTGCCCTACGTACTGAGCTTTACAGGTGCCACATTACACGAGGTCGAAAACAGCGCTGTCGCATTAAAAGTTACCTTTTATCTGAAATGAGAAGGATGACACTGCGCTTTTAGCACTGGTTGTGGTCATCATCGGGCAGAGTTTGCACCTAGGTTTATTGCATGGCGCGGATCCTCTGAAGCTACGATTGCCGATTGTAGACGATGTTATCATATCAAGGATGTTCCTTGCGCGCCTATACACAACACGTGGGGGAGCAGGGATAACTTCTTTCATCTTTTGACTCTGTTGAAGGATGTTGTGGTGTTTCTTAAGAATTGTGCTATCATTGGGCATTGAAGCCGAATGGGTAAGGACGAGATTGGCTTGATAGTCCGGGCGTGGCTGCTTTGTGCCATTTATGAGTTCGCGCCGGTCATGCTTTGAAGCTTTCTTGACTGAATCTTCGATGACTGACAATGGGTGCCTCTTTCGTGCTAGGTCCACATGGAGTTGCTCGCAGTTTGATTTAAGGTCGCCTTCTTTAGAGCAAATCCTACGTAAACGTAGGGACTGACTGTAAGCGATGGATGTTTTACAATGAGGAGTGTGACTGCTCTGGTAGTGTAGGTGCTGGTGTCGGTCTGTGGGTTTTCTGTAGACTGTTGTCTGAAGTTTGTTCTTCGTGATGGTCACCTGGACGTCAAGAAAATTCATTGTCGAGGCTGAATGCGACGAGGAAAACGACATGTTAGGGTGAGCGCTGTTGAAGTCCGAAATAAACTTAGTGAGTTTCTCTGGAATCTTGCCTCCTCCGTGTACAGGGGTCAAGCCCTTCACGCTTCTCACGAAAATGAGCCCTTCAAACCTTTCCATGGCAGCCCTGAGTTGGTGTAAAAGAATCTCCCCCCCCCCTCTTTTTTTGATGTCCTATATTGTATTCTCTCGTATTACCACCACCCTTCTCTGCATGCATATTACCAAGCCTTGTACAATGATTGGCTCTTCTTTCCTTTATTTCACTGCATTATTCTTTTTCTTTTTTCCTCTTTTTTCTTTCTTCTTCTCTTTTTTCTTTTTTCTTTTTTAGAGGCCTCGTTTGCATTCCTCTTTACTCTCCTCTTTACCCCCCCCCCCTACCAGTTTTTCTGGAATGTTGCCTCCGCCTTGTACAGGGGTCGAGCCCTTCACGCTTGTCACCAAAACGCGGCGAGGAGCGACACCTCGGAATCCTTTCCAGGGCAGCCCTGAGGTGATAGGAAAGAATCTTCCGCTTTTTAAAATTTTTTTATCATCTTAACCTTTTTATTCTTTTTTATTAAAAAAATTTTTTTCGGTCCCTTGGGAACACCTCCATTCAGGTAAGGAGATCGCCTTCTTATATTGTCACCGATTCTCTCTCTTCCTTTGTAAAAAAATTTTTGTTCTTCCTTGTCTCTTTGCAACCTCCCCCTAGTTTTTTGAACTCGTGTGTTGCTTTATAAAAGCTTCGCGCACGCTCTATAAAAGCTTCGTGTTTCAAACATTGTGCTACACTCGAAAAAGGCTGGTCCTCCAGCCCAAACGTCGCGAATTAAATCGCGTTATGTTTTTCAGTTTTGGTGATTTTATACTATATATATATATATATATATATATATATATATATATATATATATATATATATATATATATATATATATATATATATATATATATATATATATATATATATTCTGCTATTATATACATTTTATTCTGTTTATTTGTTTACTTTTTCTGGCCAGGTCACGTGAATGCAGGCATCTCCAATTTATATATGTTGGACAATTCCGCCACCGTCTGTTTCTGTACACCTTACTCGCTTAAATGCTCCCGCCATTGTCATTTAGCCGCCACACGACACTGGCATGAGCTCGGATGTTTTACTGTTGTGTGTCTGGGTGTTTTCATGCACAGTGCACGTGTGTCTAGTTAAGCTCACGGCGCTGCTGATTCGGCCTTGGCTCTGGCTGCCGAAGCGGTTCCAGATGACGGAAGCTCCGGCCCTGTCTGCATTTTATTCTGTTTATTTGTTTACTCTTTATGGTCGGGGAACGCGAGTGCACGCGTCTATAACATTTGTGTGTAGGGCGATCCCGCCACCGTCTGCTCCTGTGCACCTTACACGCCGCCGCTCTGTTGCCTTGATGGGCAGCCATTATCCTCTCCCGCTCCGTGTTTTCCTTTTTATTTCTTTTTTTCTTCGTCCGGGGTAGGCTCCCCGCGGCTGCGGGGCGGGCGGGGGGGGGGGGGGGACAACACGTTTTTCTTTTTTATTTGTTCCTCCTTTTTCTCCTTTCTAGTATTCTTTGCCTCCGTTTGTTTCTTTTCCTCATGTGTCGTACATGTGTGCCAGTGCCAACTCCTTAAGAAGAGGAAGAAGACCTCTGTAACCCCAGTCTTGAGAAAGGACAGGCTCTGTCCGAAACGTGGACTCAAAATAAATTTATGGCTAAATGAAGCGTTTCCAACTTTGAATTTTTGCCTCTAGCAACCAATTACGTTTTTCTTTCTATATATATATATATATATATATATATATATATATATATATATATATATATATATATATATATATATATATATATATATATATAGCTTAAAGGGGTCTCGGTTCTGGCAGTAGGGATGCCAAATGTAGCATAAGAAGGCGCTCGCACAGTTTCTGCCCTCGTCGGTAGATGACGTCCACGACACACTCGCGTTATTACATGAAGTCCTATGTCTGTCGCTATGGTCGAGAGTGGCGCTGGTGAACAGTGTCAATGTTCCATTACACCAAATAAAAATAAATACCACGAGTGCAGCAGATTGGACAGCCGGCGCCATAGCTCAGTTGGTAGAGCACCGGACGCGATATTCGGATGTCGTGAGTTCGGATCCCGCCGGCGGCATGGTTGTTATTCCTGCTGCTTTATAAGTAATTTTCTTTGAGCGATAGGTTAATCTGCGTATTATTATCCCATTGATAAGCACAACACGTTAAAAAATTATACTTTCCCCTATGCACCTTATATATATATATATATATATATATATATATATATATATATATATATATATATATTACCAGACAAGGTAAAGCAAATGAGGGGCCCGTTTGACAAACTTATGAAGGGAGCCAACAGTCACCGCAACTAAGGTGCATAGGCGAACGTTATTTCTTTAATGTGTTGTCCTTATCAGTGGGATAATATTACTTAGATTAATAAATCGCTTAAAGAAAATTACTTATAAAGCAAGTTTTTTCTGCTGCTTTATAAGTAATTTTCTTTAAGCGATTTATTATTCTAAGTATTATTATCCCACTGATAAGCACAACACATTAATAAAAATAACGTTCCCTTATGCACCTTGCTTTCGGTGACTGTTGGCTCCCTTCTTAAACCTGACTAAACCCGCTGCAGGACAAAGGCCTCTTCCATGTCTCTCCAATTGTCCCTGTCCTTTGCCAGTCGCATCCATCCTATGCCTGCAAACTTAATCTCATCCGCCCACCTAACCTTCTGCCGCCCCCTGCTACGCTTGCATTCTCTTGGAATCCACAGCGTTACCCTTAAGGACCAGCAGTTATCTTGCTTTCGCATTACATGCCCTGCCCAAGCCAATTTCTTCCTCTTGATTTCGACTGGGATATCATTAACCCGCGTTTGTTCCCTCACCTACTCCGCCCGCTTCCGGTGTGTTAGCGCTACTCCTACAATTTTCCTTCCATGGCTCGCTGCGTTGTCCTTAACTTAAGCTGAATCTTTTTCGTTAGCCTCCACGTTCCTGCCCGGTAGGTGAGTACCGGTAACTTACAGCTGTTGTATGCTTTTCTTTTGAGGGATATTGAAAACTGCCGTTCATGATCTGAGAGAACCGGCCTTATGCGCTCCTCGCAATTTTTAACCTTCAAGTTATTTCCCTCGCATGATTTGGATCAGCTGTAACTATCTGCCCTAAGTATTTTTTACGACTTCCAGCGCCTCGCTGCCAATTGTTAACTTCTTTTCTCTTGCTAAACTGGTGAACATTACTTTGGTTTTCTGCATGTTAGTTTTTATACCGATTCTTCTGCTTTATCTGCCAAGCTCATTGATCATGGTTTGCAGTTCATCTCTTGGGTGAGTCAGCAATGCAACGTCTTCAGCAATTCGCAGATAATTCTCCATTCCCAACTCTTATTTCCAACTGCTCCCAATTTAGGCCTCGGTATATCTCCAATAAACAGGCGGTGAATAGCATTGGCGAGATCGTGTCTCCTTGCCCGACGCTCTTCCTTTTTGGAATTTTATTGATGACTTCTGTAGGACTACAGTAGCTGTGCAGTTGCTATAGATATCGTCCAGTAATTGACTTTAAATTCTTTTAACTATATTTTTATAAATTTATTTCAAGACAGTTGGCTCCCAGCTGAATGAAAAATAGCTAAAATTGGTCCTATTTTTAAGTCAGCTGAAGCATCACTACCATTTAATTACAGACCATTCTCATTGACATGTACTTCTTCTAAAATTATACAGCACATAACATTAAAATTTCTCCAAGAGCCTGCTGAGGCGAAAAACATCCATGCCAACCATCATGACTTTATAGAGCAGGTTTGTCTTCTGCCACCCAACTGGCAGAACTCTTTCACGGCTTAGCTCATGAAATTAATGACCAAAGTCAAATAGACATAATTTTCCTGGGCTATTCGAGGGCCTTCGACCATACATCACACGTCAAATTGCTTTTTAAGCTTAGCCATATACTCGATGAGGGGCCCGTTCTGAAATGGATAGCGAACCCGAACCTCTTGTTGGAACGCCGACAATTCGTGCAATGTAATTATTTCGCTTCAAGTACTGTAACCGTTGTGTCCTGAGTAATGAAGGCAACAGTACTAGCTCCTTTTTCGCTTTTTTGGTTATTAACCACTTAGCAAGCAACGTGGATGAAAACATAAGTATGTTCGCAGTTGATTGCGCGCTCAACCAGCGAATAATTAAACAATAAGATCAGGCAAGGATAAACGGGGCTCTTAACAACGTCGCGCAGTGGTGTAAAAGCTGGCAAATGACCATTAACCTAAAAAAAACGGTCGCGATGTCTGTGACAAATTAGAAATCGAAGCTTAGCTTTCCTTATAATATTGGTAAAACCATTCTGTAAATCTTTACGAAAAAGAAACACCTTGTTATCTGTCAAGACCTTGCACCAAAGGCACACGTGCATAATATAAACAGAAAAGCAATGGCCGCGCTTCTAGATCTTAAACGGGTCCTACAATTTTCTACTTCCGAAACCAAGTTGCCGGCATACAAAGCTTCTATACTACCAATCTTGGCGTACGCGAGCATCGTTTGGTTTCTGTGCGAACAAAATGACAAAGTTTTGCTCAAATCATTGCCGCGAAAAGCTGTCTGTTTTGTCAAATATAAATACCAGCCCGCTGATTATTCCCAGAACTGCTTATACGCGCAGACCCAGCTACGTTAGCAAGCCGGGCCACCTTGTACAGGCTGAAGTTTTTGTACAGGGTAATTCACAGAAAATTTGTCATTAACGCTACTCCGTATGTCACTGTCAAACGTTCCGGTGAAACACACCATAAGCACGAATATACACTAGGAGAGAACACTTGTGCCAGCAGTGAGTGCTACTTTTCTTTTTTTCCCGCGGGCAATACACCAATGGCGCACTTTACATAGGTTGGTCACTTCACAACCTTGTCTGGAAAACTTTGTGCAGTGTGTCGCGACAGCTGTGCTTTCCACTAGACGAAATTGACTGTTTTTTTCGTTGTCATTGCTGCCTTGGTGACTTGGCACATACCCACGACGGGGGATTGACTAGGGTTAGGAGACCCCATAAAATAGAGTAAACTGGTGTCAAGCTAATGATTGTGCCTTGGGTGAAATTTCAGAGTATTTTAAAAGCAAAGGAAGAAACAAAATATCGTTACAGAATATCTGAGTATTACATAATTAAATACATGAAAATACCCAAACATCTGAGTATTACATAATTAAATACATGAAAATACCCAAACGCTCTTTTAAATGCAGAAATTTTGCAATTAGCAAGGAAATCTGCCAGCAGCTGTTAAATAACTGTGGAGGTATTCGCAAACTTGATGCAATGCAAAACCCTTAGCGCTTGCGCCGAAAGAGAGGAGTAGGGGAACCGAAGAAGTGAGGCCACACTGTGTAATGGGAATTTCTAGGTGTCTCCTGTGAGGTGCAAACCTCCGGCAAGAGAGTGGGAAGTGCTCCAACGTCTCGAATTCACCACAAGCTGCACCAAGATTTTTGGGACTGAACGCGCATCTACATAAGTAAAAAATTGAACGGGGAATCCTGCACCGCAGGAGTGTCATCGCTACCTCACACTGCCGGGTTTTACACGCACGAGCCTTCCATATGTGCATGAGATGTTGGTAGTCAACAGTAGAGAGCAAGGGATCATTGCGCGTGACGGTTGATAAACTGAAAACGCTGAAATCGAGTCATACCGAAAAGAACAAGATTAGAGATTCTATAGCCATCAGATGCATTTAGAGCTGATTTTTCCAAATAGTCTGCAGCTTCATTTTGTAAAAGACCGCAGTGGCCTGATATCCAAATGAAGCGCACCTCTTTCACCCATCTAGGAATAAAAAAATTTAGTGGGCGTCTCAAAAAAGCGTTTCGTGTGGACTCCAGCACCAACAAATCAGAGATAGACAATCTGAGAGGAATATCGCCTTTGAAAGAGTTGTGGGAGTTTTCAACGCGGCCAGCCCACCAGCCATAAACTCTGCTAGAGATATGGTTGTGTAATCCAGGGTTCTAATCGAAAAGCTCCAAGAGAGAGACTCTGGAAAAATACGAACCCCTGCATTCTGGCCGACCCCAGACGCCTCTGTAGCAATCGCAGTAAGTTACGGGTAATGGGAAACGTGATCAAAGAGGAGTCCAGTTAATGTCCTTGCAGGCAGATGCTTCGCATTAGGCGGGAAAATATTATCAAAAGCAATGTCCACAGCGGATGCTGTCCATCCAAATCTGCATACATAATTCAGATCCACAGCAATGTTCGATAAAAGTTTCTGAGTAAAATCAACTTGAGGGAGGCGGAACCTTGGTCAATGAAGAGTGAGAAAGAGGGCTGGATGCGATGCGCAAATAGCTGTAGCCACACCAGGAGCCTACGGATGTGAAAACCTGTTTCCTCACCCTCCGTTCCCATGCGGCCCGTATTCGTCGGCGGTCAGGACAGCACCGGTTGGGCGAGGAGGGAAGTCTCTCTCATGGGGGAAAGAGAACGGCGACGGGATCGCCGCCCTGTAGGTTACGCGGAATTATGCGGGACCGGGCAATCTATTCGGGATCCGGCCAGCGTCGTGAGTGGTGGCAGCCTCACGCTCTCGTCACCTTCCACGGCAGGCGCACGGGAATTTGTTGTGCCTCGCCTCTGGACTTCTGGTTCCAGGCAGTGAAGCAAGCGCAGCAAACGCGCTCTCTGGCACCTTCCCCAGCAAATGCTAGGGAATAGGTTTTCCCCAAGAATGCCGCGCACACAGAAAAACCCGGCCGCCATTGTCGGCGCATACAAATATTCTCCGCCGATACTTATGAATTGGCGCCCCTGCCCAAGCCGGTAAGTAGGAAGCCCTTCTTACGTGACCTTCTAATTCCGAGGAATGCCTCGTTGATGTTTTGTAGCTAGCTGGCCCGCTCTGTGTAATAATTGTAAGTGTAATAAATAGCATATGAGTGTTGAAGCTGTGTCGTCCCTTCCCTTTGTTTCTCGAGCACGAACCCCATCCGCGGTTAGCGAGCTGGAACGCTGCGTCCGCGGAGTAAGAGTGCGAGGCGAGCGTAGCGAAAGGCTTTGTCTCCCCCTGTATTTTCACAATGGCGCCCAACGTGGGGCAAGCTCTAGGGACGAGGGACAATAGTCAAATTCGGTTCGTGGAATTGCCGCCCTGATTTTGCACAGCGTTAGGCCTGACCTGAATTCTTAGTTGCTAGCAAGGCTAAGATGCTTTCTTGACAGCGAGATGAGCGTATTGGCAACATGGGAGAATTGCCGTGCATGCTACACTTTTTATGAGCACTTCATCCGTACACCTTTGGAAGGTGAACCAACGAGGTCCGCACATAGAGAGCGAGACCGAGACGTCCACGGAGAACGGGAAGCCAGAACCGAGTGAATGCGGAAGCCTGAAGGGTCGCCCGATTTTTCTTGTACATAGTTGTAACTATTTTCTGTTCTGTGTCTTTGGCCCTGGGAGCCCGGCGCCGTAATCAGCTGATTTGGATTGCAGTCGTGATTTCAGGAAAAGCACCGGGATGCTGCGCCGCCCTGAGAAGCGGTAGGCGCCGTTCGCGTTACGGTCACCTTGGCAGTAACGT
Organism: Amblyomma americanum; assembly: GCF_052857255.1. Lineage (NCBI taxonomy): Eukaryota > Metazoa > Arthropoda > Arachnida > Ixodida > Ixodidae > Amblyomma > Amblyomma americanum. The sequence continues at coordinate 52,840,706 of NC_135505.1, read as the reverse complement.
ATCTCCCCGTGGCGTTGTGTTCTAGCTATTGTCCTTGGCCCTTTGTTGGCACACGCCAGTGTCATAGCGAGTAGGCCTAAGGCTTTTCGGGAGCTGTCTGTCGCTTTTGGGAGTACATAGTCGTACCGTGGCACAAGCACGCGCAAAGGAGCTTGCTTGTAATATAACCTCGCCAGAGCCGTGAGGTCTCGCTCAACTATAGAAAGTTTACTTTGTTCAAACAAACGTCATATTTTTTACGGCTGCGAAGCAAATTGATAATTTCGTGGAAACAGAGACGCGAATGCAATTCAAGTGAGCTTAACATCACCATTGGCGAATATAATGAAGCGCCGACCAAAGGGTGTTGTCAAGATGGAAGGACGTTTCGACTTCCACACGGAAGTCTTGTTCCCGAAACGTCCTTCCATCTTGACAACACCTTTTGGTCGGCGCTTCATTATTTTCGCCAATGTATTCACCCGACCAGACGAGATTTCGTCAAACCTTAGATTTCTTAACATCACCATGCTGGAAAGAAAACGCGAATGTGTTTTGAGCGAAGAGATCCAGCTACGTTCAAATGAACCGAGCGTTTGGGCAGTGCCGGATATGTTTATTAGGCACTTGCATTGCCCCGGTTTTTAGCAAATGGTGAGTTCGCGCGGTATCTATTGTTTTTTATTCTAACTTTTGGAGATCCTAGGAGCGATATGCAGAGTTCAAGAGAAGCTGTCCCTGCCTGCTGTCCATTGTATGGGTCCCTGCCTGCTGCCTTGCGGCCGTGAGTCATCAAGCGGTTGTCTCCGGCGAGAAGTTTGCAGCGGCTAGGAGAGTGGGGGGCCAGAACCCCTACCTTCCAACAAATGTGCGTCGGCTCGAACAACACTCCCCCGGCACGCTAATTTTGGATGCCTGCCGCTGGACAAGCACGGGTGCCCGGTGTCCTTGCTGCTCGTCGCATGACCCCGGCACACCGCATGTACGAGCTGTCTTGCAGTCATCACCACAACGCTCTTGGCCCCTTCGTCGTCGTTGGCCTCCATGGATGAGTTCAACCGTAGGCCAACATTTAAGGAAGGAGGGATGTGGAAAACTGTCCCCCCCCCCCCCCCCTCCGTTTCGACGCGGCCCGTCTTCATCGTCGGCGGTCAGGACAGCTCCGGTTGGGTGAGGAGGGAAGTCTTCCTCATGGGGGAAAGGAAACGGCGACGGGGGCGCCACCTCGTAGGTTACGCGGAATTCTGCGGGACCGGACAGAGTCTCTTCGGGATCCGGCCAGCGTCGTGAGCGGCGGTAGCCGCACGCTCTCGTCACCACCCTCGGCAGGCGCACGGGGATTCGCTGTGCCTTGCCGCTGGACTTCTGGTTCCAGGCAGCGAAGCAAGCGCAGCAAACGCGCGCTCTCGGCACCTTCCTCAGCAAATGCTAGGGAATGGCTTTGCACCAAGAATGCGGCGCGCACAGGAAAGCCTGGCCGCCATTGTCGGCGCATAAAAATGTTCGCCGCCAATACTTCCCAAGGCGCGCCCCTGCCCCAGCCGGTACGTCGGAAGCCCTTCTTACTTAGGCTTCTATTTCCGAGGAATGCCTCGTTGATGTTTTGTAGCTAAGCTGGCCCGCACATAATTAATTGGAAGTGTAATAAATAGCATATGAGTGTTAACGCTGTGTCGTCTGTTTCCTTTGTCCCTTGAGCATGAACCCCATCCGCGGTTAGCGAGCGGGAACGCTGCATCCGAAGAGTGGGAGCGCTGGGAGGGCGGGGCGAAACGCTTTGTCTCCCCCTGTATTTCCACAAGTTCGGGATTACGAGACTCCAAATAGAGAACTGCTGAGGAAACAGATTGAGGGAGACCTAGGCATAAACGCAGTGCCAGCCTTTGTAACTGCAGCAATGGACGAAGCTTATATTTAGGGGAGCCAGAAAAAAGTATGCAGCCATATTCCAAAATGGTTCTGACATAGGCGTTGTAGCGAAGTACAAGCGTGTCCCGGCGCATGCCACATTTTCTATTACTTATTCGTTGTAGCCTACCTAGTGCACGCTCACCATTCTCAACGTTAGTCTTAATGTGGGGCCGCCAAACCTTACTATGAGCATAAATGACGCCTATATGCATCAACGATACCTCCTGAGGTATTCTGTCCGGGCGATAGTGTAGCGATATATATAGTGGCATGATGGTTTTAAAAATCAGCACGCTGCTCTTGTGCGCATTTAATACAAAATTTAATGTATCCAGCAAACCTCGAGCGCATTGAGGTAATCCTGGAGAGAACGATATAGGGCTTCAATGTCTGCTGCAGAAGCAAAGAAGGCTTTGTCGCGTGCATAAACGTATACCGTAACATCAGGGTGTGCTGGAATGTCGCACATCAACAGATTGAATAGTCCTTTCGAAAGTACAGAACCTTGTGGCACGCCTCTGGTTTTTGCATAGGTGTCTGAGGTGAAGGAACCGTCAGAGCAAAAAAACGACCATCCTGTTAAAAATTCGCGGATGCATGCATAAACGTAGTACGGCGGGTGTTATAATGCCAATTTAGAGAGAATGATCCAATATTCAGCACTGTCGTATGATTTAGCAATGTCAAGCGTCACTAATGTTGACACACTTTTCTTGCGCATAGTAAGGCGGACTCTGCTCTCTAAATGCACATGGGCACACCGAATGGAGCATCCGCGGCGAAAGCCAATCTGGGCAGAGCTCAATGCGTTCTCTACTGAAACATGCGCGGATAGGCGGCTGTGCACAATTCTTTCTATAAGCTTTACCAAATTGGATATTAGAGGTATGAGCCTAATGTTATCAATACGGAAGCCTTTCTTTGAATCTTTTAAGCGCAATATTATTTTCGCCACCTTCCAAGAGTGCGGCAACCATGCAGTTTCAAATGATGTTTCCATATCGAAGAGGTCCTGAGTGAAGTCTTGCGCTAAACTTTTCAACATACCCACCGTAACACCATCCCAACCCGGGGCTAGGATTGCATTAAAGGAACCGCAGTTGTCAACTCTTATTTGCCAACCACAACATAGTCTGAGCAGGGATAGGGGCGAAAAGAGGGACTGTACGCTGCTCCTGAAAACGTGAAACAAACCCTTGAGCAATTCGCTCTAACTCAACTTTCGCCTCATGTGGAGAGAGCACCACCGAGCTAGTTAACTGCATGTGTGAGGAGTTTACATTCCGTTCCATAAAACTATACAAAGCCTTCCTATTTCTTGGGTTTGACAAATATGTGTTCAAATTTTGATTGTAGTCATCCTTTGCCTTTGCTGTAGTTTGTTTAAACGAGGCCGAGAAAGATTTGTAGTTGATTCATATTGCCGGGCTATGATTATGCGAATAGGTCCTCAACGCTGCTTTCCTACGAAGGAAGGCTGCCTCACATGCGTCATTCCACCTTAGAGATGGTGACTTATTGTACACAGCAGAATGCACAGTGAACTGGGAGCTCTCGGTAGCCTTCAAAACTGAAGAAAACACGCGCTGTGCCCCGTCGGTTCTACATGACCAAGGATCAGATGTAAGGGAGGCGCGCAAGGACGATTTTTAGGCTGCAATATTAACTAATTTTCGGGAAGAACCATGATCTCAGAGGGTGCTCACCAATATGGTGAAAGAAATTGGCAGGTGGTCACTAGATGTGCCACAGTCAATTGTGTACCATGCCCCAATACCTACTCCTCTTGCTGCCAAGGACAAATCGAGAACTCAGCGCAAGTGTCTGAGGATGAAGGGTATGGCCCGAGAATTGCAACACCGCACATCATTTGCTGATATCTATGCCGATAACGTATGTCCATGTGAATCAACTCACATCACGATGTTTTGTGAGTTGACGTCCCCAGCAATGACTACCGTGCTAGAGTTTGTAATTAAGCTGTATAGGTGGTCTGTTCAGCATACTCTATTTGGTAAATAGACGATTGGAACCGTGATAATAGAGCAGTGCGGCAAAGTGACATATATAGCTAGAAGCTCGCAAGCAGAATCCATTACTTTTTTAGTTATTAATGCCCCGTGACGCAATTTTGACGAAATCAGGGCCACCAACCCGCCGTCTCTACCATTTATGCGGCCCGCACGGAAAACATGAAACCTGTTTAATGAAAATGACAAAAGGGGAGAGCCAAGGTTTGCTGCAAAATCAGAATATCTGGGTTATGAGAAGACAGAAAAATTTTTAAATCAGGAAGACAAGATGCAATAGAGCGGCAATTCCATTAGAGAACCTTTACACCCGCCATAATGCCTATTCGAGAATAGAGGCTGAAACAGCCTCTTGTAGCATATCTTACTTGGAAGACACTCTAGAAGGCCATTTTTTGTCTTGAGCTGGGAAACGGAGTTCTTAGAAGGAGAGGTTGAAGCATGACGCTTCTGAGTAGGACAAGCAATTTCTACATCATTAGTGCAAATGGTGTTGCAAGAAAGACTTACAGGGACGCTGTCGAGAGGCGGCACGTGAGACGGCACTTTGGGTGATGACGTGGCAACGAAACATTGAGCAGAGGCTTGCTATGATGTTGATGCTGGTGGAACAACACGCTGAGGTTGAGAAATAGCCTGATTTGCAACAATATCAGACAACGCCTGCGTGAAGCTGCTCAGCATGTGCTCGACCACAACTAAGAGTGCTTTTTCCAAGGTTGACACTAATGAGGCAGGAAATGTGGCCTCGAGGTCAAGGGTAGAGGAACGCACCAGGCTGGCATATGAATGTTTTTTGAGGTTAAGGAGTACATAAGCGTCTTCCCGTGTGGAGCGTTTCTGCTCAAATAATTCCAATAAACATTGCTCCTGTGACCGACTGTCAGAAATGGCATCATCGGCGCTGTGACGGTTATTGCATACACAGCAGCTTCGTTGCTCAGCGCTGCATCTGCCGGAAGAGTGACATTCGGCACACACCCGGCATCTGGTCGCCGAATTATAGGCTCTACCACTCTGTCCAAATCTACAACAGTTCGTACGTTGCAGGGGCCGAGGATGCAGTGGCTCCACGCGGTAGAAAATTGGCCAAATTTTTAACTCCGAGAGGCATGTGCGACTAGCAAAAGTTGTTATGACTGACTCCGTTTGAACACGCACTCCAGTCATCTCGCAAGAGCAGCGGTATACAGAAATAATTTTGCCCCGGCTTCCCGGAACTCCTCCAAAATTTTTTGAGTTGAACGTGAGTGGTCACTTCACGTACAATGCCCTTACTGCATGCAAGCTGCTCAGGAATGAAGGATTTAATCGGCAGAGAAGTGAAGGTATTACACCGGAGGAGATGCAGCACACACTATATGTTTGCCGAGTTACAAACAATGCCACGCCTCCCAAAAGGTCGCCCTTCAGAGATGTCGAGAAAGTGACTGGCTAGACTTTTTAGTAGATGCTGTATTGTTTTCGGCTTCTTCATTTTGAGAATTCCATCTCCTATAAGTACAAGCGCCACGGGGATCGAATTGCCCCCATTTGTTAGAAACGAATTCAAACGCAAGCTTTCGGCCGGCAGGCTGGCCTACCAGGCTGCCGAGCCTCCTCCCGGGAAGGTGAAAGACATGCCTGCACACAGCGTGCCGACAACCTTACATCAACCGAGTCAACATAGCTACCATGAACTCTAGCGAAAACCCTAAAACGAAAGTGGAACGGCCTCAACAAAAGAAACGCCCGGCACCACCAGGAAACGAAGCAGGCAGGTGGTGACGAAGCAGGAGCAGCCATGAACGAATGACCAAGAGGCTTCTTCTCAAAATACACTTACTTAAAATGCACATAAAATACATTAACAATATACTAAAGGTATAAAATTACTACATTATATTACGCTAAAAATATATATTAAACTCATTAAACTTATACATTGAATACATTACACTACTTGTAATGTACACTAAAAATATATAATTAGTACATACAAAATATATTCACTTCGGCTCGGCTTACAAAAGGTGCGCAAGTCGGATTCACCGGAGAACACTGATCAATGTTGTCAACAACCGAAGTAATGACTGAACTGGTTATGGGCATCAGGAGACGGACAATTCAAGATAAAACACGTTGTGAAGAAGTCTATGCCAATGCAAGGTCACGAGACGGGACCTGAACGTGAAAGACGTCGCCGCACAAAGAATGCCGACGCAAAGTGACGTCCCCAAACACGAACTCCTCAGACAAGCCTAATACTAGGCTTGCTATATATATATCCCTCCAGAGGGGACGCATTATCTTGCCTTGTGCGGCGCTTTTTGCGCAACGAATGTGGGCAACAAATTTTCGCACAAGCGTCGGAGTGGTCGCTTTTGAATCTGCGGTCTATATAGAACTGAAGTGCTAGTCTTAACTTGCGTGAGGCCCGTTTCACATGCTTGCGATTTTCGCCTGCGACACTGCGAATTCTGTCGGTCTGCGACTGGGGAGAGCCGTTGGTCCAGTCGCAGAATGCTTGCGATCGAGTTCCGTTCGGTTGGTATTCAGTCGCAGTGTTGGTGTGTTCTCTCTGCGACTGACCAGCGCCGAGACGCCGTGCGATGTGTGGTCACGTGGGAGCTGTTACCGCCATAGAAGAAACTGTTTATTCAATTGAAAACATACGAAATATTGCATTGTATCTAAACATACGCTGGTCATAAAATCATCAACACATTCCGTGTGACGTTTCTGTCGCGTTTAATAATGGGTTGCCTATGCAAACATCAAGCAAACCTTGCCTGCACCTCCGACCGAATTCGTTGTGTCGTCGTTGCATGTGAAAGAACTGACCGCAAATCGAACTGCGGCCTCACCGACTGCACCGGATATTTTTGGTCCAGTCGCAGCATGTGAAACGGGCCTGAGGCGTTGGTCAGGTGTCGAACTGTCAACGAACAAATACATGAGCGTGTATGATAGCCGGCCGGCCCTGCCAGTCGTGGTTCTTTTCGCTGGCATGCTCGGGCCCGGATGTGCGCATGGCGCCCTTGTTGGTACAATGCTATCAAGCTGCCCACAAAAATTTAAATAAGTGGTGATTGCCTTTCTGTTAGAAGTTAACATAAACGAATGGATGAAAGGGGAGAGTTTTCAGAGTTCCTAGAAACGTGATTTCGAGCACTAGGTTGTTCCACGGCAGCTTGAGTCTGCTGCAAATATGTTAACGCGGACTACTCATTTGCTAGAGTTGTATACTACACGCGAATTAATTTTGTATTTACGAAAGTACCTTTTAAACGCATGTCAACATGTCATTTCCCGAAACGCAATTCGAGCAATAACTGTTCATCGTCAACTTGAAGTGGGCTGCAAACACGTTTACGAGGACAGCTCATTCGTTAAAATTGAAGTGTACTTTGGACGAATTAATATCGTATTAGTTCACTTTAAATACATTGCCAACATACAAAATTCGTTTTCCGAAACGCGATTTCGAGCAATAAATTGTTCTACGGCCGCTAAAAGTGTGCTTCAAATGTGTTTAAAAGGACAGCCCGTTTGTTAAAATTGAAGTATGCTTGAGATGAAATAATTTCATATTTATCAAAGTGCACGTTTAATACATTGCCAAGATGCTAACACCTAATACATATTTTTTTCACGTGTTTGAAACCTCCTCGAAACATGCTTTCATACAAGTATACTACGAGTGCTTTAAAGACATATTTCCGAAAGTACACTTCTAATATACTGACAAGATGCTAAAAGAGCATTGGTATTTTTTCACACATTTGAAACGCGCTCGAAACATACTTTAAGTGACTTATACTTCGAATGCTATAAATTTAATATTTACGAAAGTACTTTCAACGTGTTGACAAGATGCTAGAACCGCATTCATATTTTTCACATATTTGAAATGATCACGACACATATTTTAAGTGTTGTATACTTCGAGTGCATTATTTCATATTTACGGAACTACACATTAATATATTGACAAGATGCTAAAACCGCTTTCATATCTTTTCCCTTTTTTGAAACGTGCTCGAAACGTGCTTTAAATTACGTATACTTGAAATGCATTTATTTAATAATTACCAAAGTACACTTCTAATATAGTGACAAGATGCTAAAACCGCATTCCTATTTTTTCACATTTTTAAACGGAATTGAAACACGCTTTAATTAACGTATACATCGAATGCATCAATTTCATATTTACGAAAGAAAACTTTTAATATATTGACAAGATGCTAAAACCACAATCATATTTTTTCACGTATTTGAAATGTGCTCGAAGCATGCTTTAAGTGACGTCTTTTTGGAAAATTTTAAGAATATATTTCGAACACCAAGCATAAAATTTCAGGAACCTATTTCTGGCATATTTTCACTGAATTCATGAATACATATTATATTTAAATTCAATAAAAATATCCAGAATTATATTCTAAACGTATCAGTTTTCGCTAAGATATATATCCCTGATGTATTTAAACATCAAACTTCTAAGACTTTATTTCTTCCTTACGAAGAAAAAGGAAGCTGAGGCAAAATGCCTGAAGTGCCTGACAAGGCATCAGCTTCCTTTTACAGTTTGCAGTACTGTGCAGAGGTAAAAAAAATTAACATGTACAAATCAAACAAACATTTCAACGTTTCCGAGACCAAAGCAAAGAGAAGGAGGCTCACACATTGCATGAAACGTGATTACGGCGGAGGAACAAACATTACATAAAACCAGGCTTCGCTTGAGTACAGAAAACAAATAAGTGAAATACACAAGAGTTTTAAATTGTGTTAGTACTGTTCAGGCACAAAAAGGGGCTGTATTTATTAGATAAGCTAAGATTGTGTCAAAAATCCAGTGCAAAAAAGTTTAAGGATTTAAGATGTCATTTTCAATAAGTAGCGCTTGGTAATTGCAATTAAATGTTTGAAAGAAACTAAAATCAAGACCATTCGAAAAATTATTTAGGACGGTAGGTGCTTGATAGATCATTTGCTGTTTGTCGTAGTTGGTACGCGTTCTAGGGACTATTTTCCTATGTAATCGGAGGCTATACCGTGAGGAGGAATTGTGTTGAATGGTATTATACAGACAGGTTTGGTAGATGCGTTGGAACAAACGATAAAAATATACCTGATCCGCTTTAAGCAAACTGTGTTTGAGAAAAAGTGGTGCTTTAGCCAAATATTGAGGTAACACGGTGGTTTGGGCTAGTTGGTTGCAGTTCATAATGGAGACATGTTTCGCAGCATGAATAAAACGCACACAGAAGACAACGAAGAAACAAGCCAGGACTGTGCTGCACTTCCAAGTGATTTTATTTGAAAAAGCTCGACGTTTAAATACATTCAGTTATCATGAGGTGAAACCTAATCACAATCATGCAAAAAAGCCATTTCATTCTCCAGCAATGACAGTGAAGGCGTGCAAGCGCGTTAACAATTCACTAAAGGGCCTTCATGTTAAAAGAATTTTTAGATATGTCGATGATTACTTGGTGATTCTTGACAATTCGCATATTTCATCGCTTGACTACGCAGTTGCAGAAATTATCACGGCTTTAAAAGCTGCAGCAAGAGGTTTAAAATTCACGTACGAACTTCCCAGCGCTCACGACATACAGTTTTTAGACCTCAGAATTACTTTCAGAACGAACTACATATGTTGGAAATATAACCCTAGGTCACAAAAGTCCCTTC